>NC_138979.1:104471592-104785592 GCF_964341445.2 Mesoplodon mirus | reverse complement strand
GTGTCAGCTGGGGTGGTTTGAAGGCTGGGGGCTGAAATCATTTGAATCACTTATATGTCTGATGCCTGGGGTGGGAAAGACTCAAACAGCTGGGGACTAAACTGCGGGAGCCCCTCTAGCTCTCGGTGGGGTCTCTCTAGTATGGAGGCTTCAAGGTAGCCAGACTTCCTACATGTTGGCTCAGAACTACTAAAGAACATATTGAGAAAGAGAGAGATCCCAGGTGGAATGTTTTTATGACCTAGCCTCTGAAGTCATATTATTCATGCTGTACTCTATTAGCAAGGCAGTTACGTAGGTCTACCCAGGTTCCAGGGGAGGGAATATTGACCCAACATCTCAGTGGAAGAGTGTCCACACCACACTGTAAGTTGAAAGTGTGGGATGTGATATATTGATATGGCCATCTTTGGAAAATACAATCTGCCATACATGATTCTATTTGTTCTGTAATAGTGAAAAAATAACTTCAAAGAAATCAAGCCAGAAAATAAAAACAAAGGAAAGCCACGAGCCATCTGATTGCATTATTTCATGTAGACAGATCATTGCCAACTGTGAATTTGTGCTCCCCTCATCAATTTAAACATGTCAAACCCATGGCAGCCATAACCATCTTTCTAGATGCAGTTCTGGTCCTGTCACTGCCCCTCTTAAAATGACCCTTTAGCTCCCTGTTGCTGCCCAAATAAATTCCAAGCTCCTTAACATGGCTTATAAAGCCCTTCACACCTGGCCTTGTTTATTGATTTCTAACCTCACCTTCTGATGCTTCCTCCTTTGTCCTTTATGCTCCAGCTACACTGAACTATTTTCCAGTATCCAAACTTTATTTTGCCTTCAGGCTGTTGTACTTGCTATTTTCCTCTTCTGGGACTTTTCTCTGCCCCCATGCTCTTATCCCTCTATTCTCTCCAACTGCTACTCATTTTTCTGGACTTAGCTTCCCTAACTCGGTCTCTCTCCTACCTCCCACCCAGCTAGCCTAGGGCTCTCATATCTCCTTCCCATATGCTCTCAAAGCACTGTGTGCCTGTGCTAGGGCTCTACAGAATCAGAGACTACAGCACCAGTTTACTAGGCCATATCTGCCCCTCCATCAACCCACGTGGGAAGATACGGTTTTATTTTATTCACCACCATGCACAGTGCCTGAAGCATGGCAGGGGCTCAACAAACATTGGTTAGATGAATGAACCTGTGCCTTAAATAGACCACTGGGTTCAAGTAGACAGCCCTCCCACAAGCCTAAGATTGAGATGACAGTGCCCTGTCTTGAATCTTATAACTGAAGTAGGGCCAAAGCTGATTGGGATAGTTTGGAATTTTCAGTAAAATATCAGCTGTCTTATGTGGCTGGAGCTGTTCCCAGCGTTGGGGGACTCATTCCAAGGCAGGGCCAGGGAGTGGCTCCAGGGCATCTTCCCTCTTCCAGCAATAGTCCTGGTGGGCAGGCCTGCCTGAGAGGGACACACCTCAGCAACGGCTGGTAGGATGTTTGTTTACTTGCTGTGCCTACAGCCAGAGCCTATTTCTGGAGCAGGTACTGGATGCAAGCCTGTGCCATTCCAGCACTGATCTTGCCAAGCCCTGTGCCAGGAGAGAACAGCGACAGTCACTTAACTTATCTCCCTCGCTCCAACCAGCCTTCTCTGGATATACCTAGTTATTACTGTTTTGCCCTGTTGGGAATTACCCTTCTCTGGCTCTAAGGTTTAGCAGTAAATATTGCTCCATGTGCTCTTTCTGTCTGTTTCATTAAGGACATGAGGAAGGAAGAAAGTTAGGGGTGATAAGAAAGGCTCTCTCGGTGGGAGGGAGGGAGACGCAAGAGGGAAGAGATATGGGAACATATGTATATGTATAACTGATTCACTTTGTTATAAAGCAGAAACTAACACACTATTGTAAAGCAATTATACTCCAATAAAGATGTAAAAAGAAAGGCTCTCTCAACTCATAAATTTTACTGATTTGAGGAAGTGTTAACTGGAGCTCCTTGGGAGTTTCCAGGATCAAAGGAAACAGATCAGCATTTTTGGCCAATACAATTTTTCCCATGGTTAGTCCAATTTCTGAAAGGGAACTGGAATACAAAGAGGTCATTTGACTTATTTATGATCCCACAGTAAGCCACAGTACGGATAAAGATAGCACCCAAGACTCTTGGTTTCAAATTTAGTACTACATCAATCGCCTAAGTTAAATTTATATTAAAAAGTTAGCTTTGGGAACTAATATCAAATTTGTTTTTGGTAAATAGAGTTTCACCTTTTTTTAGAGCCATCATTTAAGCTGTCACCTGTAAACCAATTAAGAAACCATAGTTACAACCCATTAGACTCCCTTCTGTGGAAGCCTGTCTCTGTAGAGGAGTGAAGTGAGAAGGCAGCGGAGATCTGGGGCCTTCCCCCCCGCCCCGCCCCACCCCACCCCACCCCGGGTTTTCACTCTGGGCTAAACATCTTTCAGTCCTACAATTCCTTTTCAGTTCCTCTGAATCAACTCCCCACCTTTTCATGTTAAGATTTCTGTTTCTTAGGTCGAAAATGGGAGGTAGGGAAAAGGCAAAGTTGGAATCCTGCCTGAATAACAGAAACGCTGTTTTCTGGTACAGAAACATTCTCTAACCATCAATGATCAGCTGCTCTTTTGGAGAGTATTTTCAGACCTTACTGCTTTTTTTCTTAAATTGTTGTTACTGAGGAAGAATAATTTTGTTTATCATGCAGGGAGAAGGAAAATCTTAGGTGTTTTTTTTTTGTTTTTGTTTTTTGTTTTTTTTTCCTTTGTAAACCTATCCATCCATCTGAAAGCCATCAGATGGCTCTGTAGGAAGAGTGAGGTTTGGCACCTGAACCCCAGGCAGAATCCCTTGCAAGCTTAGTCCAGGGCTGGATGACTGTCAGTGTCTGGGGAACAGAGGGTCACTCTCTCTGTCAAAGGCATCCTACTAATAAAAAGCAGTAAGAATAAAGCTAACACCAGTAGTCAATGGCAAAACAGAAAGGAAAACCCATCTGGAAATTAGGACAAAAATATTTATATAATTAAGCAAGTAAATAGAATCACCTGGTTGGTTCCCATCCTTTTGGACAAGGCAAAATTTCTCAATCTACTTGATTTAGAAATGAGCAAATGTTCTCTGAAGGTTTTTATGGCCACCGGCTCACCATTAGGGATTTGGAACCCATTACCCAGAAAGACGCTCCACTGGAGCCATGACCTCAGAATCCTACCCTCAGGGCACCGAGGTTTGGCTTGTCAGAGGGCACATGTTAAGAACAGGAATCTGGCAAAGGTTACCAGCTCTCCTGCGTTGACGTGCATTTGTCTTTACCTCCTCACTGCCTGGGAGTGCCCCTCTGGGAGGAATCAGGTTAATAGCACCACACACAGCTAGTCGGATGAGAAAAGTTTTATGTGGACAATACCAACTGAACAAGAACACCATAAACAAGGTAGGAAGCATAGGCTTAGCCAGGAAAGCTGCCACAAGGAGCAGGTGTGGAATTATTCAGGAGTGGTTTCAAATACCAATACCATAAACACAAATCTAATTTGGAACCTGGCTCTTTTTAAGTGCCAGAGGAAGTCAGGGGAGAAACCATGCATGAAATTTAAAAGATACATGTATACACAGAAACACCTATATTTTCACACTTCCTTCGTTCATTTTCCCCACAAGAAACAAATCAGACGAAGGAAAGGCCCAGCATCTTTTCCCTAAAGTCCCTATATTTATTATGGACTTGTTAGAGAAGCCTCAGATGGGTCTTGGATTCAAGGAAGCAGACTTCACTCTATTCCCTGACAATTTACCAAGGGAACGCTTGGAACACAGGCGGGAACATCCAGAAGAGGCGAGAAAAAATATGGCTCACTTAACTTATACATTATACACAAGGGTATCAGTTTCTCCAAATACTTTCAGACTTGGTCCTTCACTAGGTTCTTAGCAGACTTCTCACCTGCAGCAACAGAGCTCGGACAAGCTGTCAGACAGAGAGGAAGGCGGTATTTTGATGCAGCACACACTGGGTCAGTCACTTTACCCAAGACAGTCACACGTGCCAGCCCCCAGCAAGTCCTCAGGGGCCCGCAGCTGCTTGCTTGGTGGAGTGGAAGGCTGGGCTTTTTCCCTCCCTAGATTTCTCCTTGCTGCTGCCGCTGCCGAGCTCTCTGCTGCTCCCTCTGGACCCAAGACAGCTGCTGGGCCTGTGTGTGTGTAATTTATTGTTCCACTGCTGCTGGCTCGTCCCCGGGTGCTGGCTTCTCAACCTGCGACTCTGGAGGAATCAGATACTGGACCTCCTCCGAACTGATGGCTACTTTATCTGGCTGGAGCCACCTCTTGAAATGTTCCAAGGTGCTAGGAAAGAGCAGGAGAAAAGGGTGGCTGCATCAGACCTCACTGATTAATGACTTAATGATTATCTCAGTTACTCAAAGACTGCCTTCCCGCCCACCACCAATTTCTTCCTATAATTGTTTTTCACTGCTAACATGGGGAGCACAGATACTCCTCTGACAGCTGTGCATCCTGGCAGCCCGTGGCATAATTTACCCCCTAGTGGGCACTTGCGCGACAAGCAGCACCAGGCCGTCTTCAAATGCAGTCTCTGAAGGCTTGATGAGAGCAGCTAAAGAGCCTATGCCTAAGTCCCGTCTTTTTTTCCTCAAAACTGGAGAGAAGAGAAATTGTCAAGGGGAGGAAACATTCAAATAAATACCAAATTATTAGTGAGGCAGAAACCTGAGCATCTTGAAATCTCTTATACCTGAGGTAGTCTGAGGCTCAATTATACTTATAGCACTTAGTTGTACTAAGCACGATTTTTCGTGTGTTTTTGTTTGTTCTTTCTACAGCAAGATGCCAAGATGGAAACATCTGAGTAGCAATGTCCCCCACAAAGGAATGGCCACTATGCCAGGGGGCTCTTTTTTATTTGGATCTGTGGGGAGGGGGAATGTCCCCCCCCACCTTCCTTGAGTACCCAGGATCCTCCACTCTAAAGCTATTAGACATTCACGGTAAACTGCAAATGACTAGGAATAATATAAACCTCATTCTGTGCTCTTCAATAGCAAAAAATCATAAGCCAAGAAATAAGGCCATAACCAGCAGATTTTAGACACCTAAAATGAGGGAATCATGTTTTGGACAGTAGGATTTCCCAGCCCATTGCTCCCTTGCCAAAAGCATGCCATGAGGAGGGTCACATCTGGCCTTCACATACATGAAGAACCACACAATTCCACTACAAAATGGCCTGTGTTTAAAACATATACTTTGAAGTTTGAAACCAAATGCACATCTACTGTTTCCTGGCGCTTGTTCTGAACACTGACAGAAAGAAGCATTCCCACAGATGTAGGCGCAGGGCAACAGGTGCCCACAGCTCAACAGGTGCCCATAGCTCAGGGGACTAAGGTGCTATGTGGGTATTTAATCTTCATCTACCATACTTTTCATAAAATTGTTTCAATTATTTCTATAAGGAAGGGAAAACCACGTTATTTTAGGTATTAATAAATACACAGAAACATGAACTTGAGTCTTGGTGCTGATCTGATTTCTGAGAAGAAGAATTCCTATTTGAGAATTATGCAGGAGAAAGTTGTCTTTTCTTCTCAGAACTGGAGAGGAAGGAAATATTCAAGAGGAGACAATATAATACCAAATTATTAGTGGCTCAGAAATCTGTGCATCTTCATCTTTTGTATTTGGGGCCGTTTAAGGCTCAATTGGGAAAAGAAAAGAGTAAAATGTATATTATTTTCTGAACTCTCAGAGGGAAGTTGACCTGACCTTAGATGCCACACTGATTTCTGAAGGATCTGGGGGCACACTGATGCAATATTTGAGATAATGTAAGTGAAAATACTTTGCAAATTAAAAAATAAAATGTAACCATGAAGTTCTATTCACATACTGTCCATGATTTCAGCAGCAGTATCTTCATCTGATACCATGGGACTCTCAAAATCAGTGTTAACGCTATGATGTAAACTTAGGTTAAGTCATATTCTCCTAAGACCTTGTGTTAAAGTTCAGGTTTTTATTTCCCTCACTGATTTTCATTTTGAATAAGTTCTTACTGAATTTTAAAATTCTGTTAGGAAGAATAATATTAAGAATAGCTAACACACAGTACTGACCCTGTGCCAGGCACTGTTCTAAGTGCTTTATACATAGTAACTCATTTAATGCTCATAACAACCCTATAAGGTAAGAGGTACTACTCCTGCTTTACAGAGCAGGAAGCTGAGGCACACACAGGTTACTCACCCAGAAACATACAACCAGGAAGTGGCAGAGCTCCTATCCCCGGTGTCAAGCACCATCCTGCTCTTTGTGGCAGAATGCCCTCTCCTCCTTTCTGCATCCAGCCCATCTGCAGATACTGTTCTCCTTTGGTGCAAAACCAGACCCCAGAGGGAGCTCAACGGTCTTTCAACTCCTAAAGCACGTTGTCACTTCCACTCACCTGGCTCTTTTCTTATGCTGCCTCGCTTTGTTAGGTATGTCTACATATATATTTGTCAGCTCTCCCCACCTAGTTCTGAGGACCAAAAAAGGCTCTAAAACGTCTTTACATCTCCCCTCCATGCCTATGACATCAAGCACAGTGCCTTCATAGTAGATGCTTAAGAAATTCATTCATTTGGTCTACACAAATTTGACAGAAATATGACAGAAACTCTGTAAGGCAGTGGAGATTCATAGGTAAGAAGATTTGGTTCCAGTTGTTGATTGATTACTACTTTCTCAAGCACAGTGTGTACTTAAAAATGAAGACAATAATTTATTCTCAACTCTGTTCAACCTGTGATCAAGATGTAGGTGGGGGCGCTTCCCTGGTGGCACAGTGGTTAAGAATCCACCTGCCAACGTAGGGGACACGGGTTCGAGCCCTGGTCTGGGAAGATCCCACATGCCGCGGAGCAACTAAGCCCATGAGCCATAACTACTGAGCCTGCGCTCTGGAGCATGCGAGCCACAACTACTGAGCCCGTGTGCCACAACTACCGAAGTCTGCATGCCTAGAGCCCATGCTCCGCAACAAGAGGAGCCACCGCAATGAGAAGTCCGTGCATGGCAACAAAGAGTAGCCCCTGCTCGCCACAACTAGAGAAAGCCCACACGCAGCAACGAAGACCCAATGCAGCCAAAAAAAAAAAAAAAAAAGAAAGAAAAGATGTAGGTGGGGAATTTGCTTTTTGGCAAAAATACTCATTCCCAAAAATCTGCCACTGGACTAAGCAAATAAAGCAACCTTACAAAGGATGATTTTAGCTCAGAAAAGCTGATGTTGATATCAACTTATATCTGGACTCAGATGTCACTCTCCCTGACTTCTTTAGAGGAAGAGAAATGCTTTCAGTGAAATAGACCATCACCTGGAGCTGGACCGAGAATCAATTACCTCTCATCAGAATCAAGTCCATCCACAAAGAATTCTGATGCTAACTTCTCCTGGAGGAACCGATCCCAGCATTCCTTCTTTGCTTGGGCCAGGGTTCGAAGCATGTCCTTGGAAGTCACTTCCTGATGTAAACCTTTGATTCTTCTCAGTTTCTTCTCTAAAGAGAGAGGAAGTTGAACTTAACAAGGAAAGTGAGTTGAAACAAAACTAATCTAAAATGCAAAATGCCGGAGATCCCTGGAGGTCCAGTGGTTGAGACTCTGTGCTTCCACTGCAGGGGGCACGGGTTCAATCCCTGGTTGGGGAACCAGGATTCCGCAAGCCACACAGTGCGGCCAAACAAAACAAAACTGTAAAATGTCAACTTAAAAATTCTCTCACTGATGAGTACAAGCACACTCCCTGAAAAAGAGCTCATTTTTTTAAGGAGGACAAACGTACATTTCTCTTTTTCCATCCCAATGCCTTCTCTCTGCATTGTATCAAATAACTGTTTAATTGTTTAACCCCAGAAAAGGGGTTTATAGGTTCTCATAAATAAATTGATGGCATGGTTTCTTTGAAATCACAGAAGCCCAGCAGGCATCTCTGTAAGAAATGCTTGTTTTCCCTGGCTTGACATGTGTATACTATTTTCTTCTTTCAACTCCTGAAAATAGTCTCTTGGAGGAGTAAATGGTTTTTTTTGTTACAGTGTCATAAAGTGGTTTCCAAACCTCATGAGAAAGAATTAGATAAAATGAAGAGAGATTCGATTGTTCATTAGACACAAAAATTGACTTGATGAGAACTCAATAATAAGAGACCTTTAAGATCTCTATGTGTGATTAAGTTCCTGATTAAAGAAAAGGAATCTCCCAACATTTTTTTTGAAGGTTGTTCTGCTTGTGGCCTGGATGTTGGAGCCTAA
The DNA here is from genome assembly GCF_964341445.2 of Mesoplodon mirus. NCBI lineage: Eukaryota > Metazoa > Chordata > Mammalia > Artiodactyla > Ziphiidae > Mesoplodon > Mesoplodon mirus. The sequence continues at coordinate 104,777,252 of NC_138979.1, read as the reverse complement.
CAAAAACAAACATCTTGTAATCCCTGTGAGAGTGGTCCATTATGACTTCCTGGTGATACATGTTTAGTTACTCTTCTTTGCATTTTAAGTATAATTGATGAACAGATAGCCCCTTTAAAAGACTACAAGTAAGGGTACCACCATTTGCCTTCTGCCTTAATTTAGTCTTGCCTCCAACTGTAATAAATAGGTAAATTATGACTTTTTGGAGGGGAGGGGTGGACATCAAGCCCACCAGTAGAAACTGTATGATTTGCAATCTTGTTTTCATTTCTAAACAAGCCGCATCAGCTGGAACCCACTGATCAAAACAAACACCTTTTGTTGCTACAAGTTACCACCAAAACCTCACACCCATGTAAAAAAAAAAAAAACTACAGTTGATAAATGTTAAATATTTGAGGAGTTTTTTTCTCCTGGAGGATGGGTAAAGGATTATGTATATCTAAGGTTGAACTGGCTAAAAGTTTTTAATTGTTACTCTTAGTGGATTCTCTGATATAAGTTTATTTGGCAATAAAAGCAATCTTTATGTTGTCAGGCCTTGATTGTCAAGGTGGGAGGTAGTCTTTTGGGCTGGAAAAGGTCTTCCCCTTTCTGAGGGTGCTGAGTCCCTGATCAGATGTGATCAGGCAGAAATATGTGCCTTGCATCCTCCAAACCTGCTTGCCATTATCTTCCAGACTCTGCCATAGGCAACAGGAATCCCTCTTATTTTCTTCAGGGGAGGACATTTTAATCAACATCTTAACTGATTCTAGAAAAGATCCGTGGAGTTTTAACCTTCTGAACCAGTCTTCACCAATCAAAAACATCACTGAATCCATGAAAGTTTCTTATATGCCCTGGGCCCAGAGCACCAACAAGCCGAAGGATCTGGTTCTTCAGCTTCCTCAGACTGTGGCTTCTTCTCCTTATCATCACTAAACAGATATTCTGACTATTACGACAGAATTGGTAACCTCCTCGGCCACTGCTGCAAGTGTTACTATACTATCTCTGGTGGCTTCCCAATAAATTTCATTGTACACCCTCATCTTTCTCATTAGCCATCATTCCACCTGCGTTTTTCTCATATATTTTTTCTTCCAGTACATCACTAACCAAATTCCTTCTATTTTTCCAAGAAATTTCTTAGCAATCATGTAAACTCTATTCTGACTCTTCTTTCTGTCCTTCCTCAAATGCTTCTTCTTCCTGAATTGCCTTTCCTTCCTCAAATAATTATTCTCAGGTTTGGTTTTGTGACACATTGATGTGTCTCATGGATGTCTAATAATAAAGGTTAACACAATTCTGAAGATTGGCGATCACTGCCCAAGACTGATATTTGTCTTTCCCCTAGCACGGGATGATCTGAATCTCTTTCCTGTGTTAGGAGTCTCTCTAAATACTTAAGGCCACAGGACAGGGCAGTGAAGATGTGTTCAGGAAATATTTAAAAATGAAAATGGCTAACAAGAGGCAGAATGAATTTTATGTCAATATACTCCCATCCCAACCATCAGTCTATTAAATGTAACAGTTTCTCAAACGGTAGCGTCATAAATCCACATGTAGCCCTGGGACCATGACCTTCTTCTTTCAGGACGCATAAGGTATGACACTTTGGGGTTGTTTGAATACATGGGCCACCAAGAGTGAACAAGAGTGTCCTACAGAATGCCAATAAATAAAGCAGAATTTAGATGAAACAGTCAGAGGCCGGAGATGACAAAGACTGTTAAGGGATGTACAAGGAAAAGGGGGCTCCTTCCCAACAACCAACCTGAAACACCCCCTAGAATTACATCTGACAGATACATGTGGTAAGGCCAAAAAACAAAAAAAAAAACAAACTGAGAATAGAAAGCCAGGTTTGATGTAACAGAACTTCAACATGCTTCCTTAAAACTACCAGTTTCTGATTGAAAAAAAAAAAAAGCCATCTAACTTACCTAGAGATGCTAAATACACTTCTGAATCCTGCAGGGGAGCCCAAGGCTTTACAGCTGGCTGTACAGCAAAGTCTGGGGCGGCCTCCCTCTGGCTTGTGCCTGCAGGGTAAGAATCCATAAAGGAGTCTGAGAAAGCATTGCTGGCACTATCCTCTTGGTCAGGATGTGGCAGACAGGAACAGATTTCGGCCCAAAGATCCGGGCCAGATCTTGTAGTTGTAGAGTCAATGTTCCCAAACATTTTCATTTGGAATCTGAGCTGAAAAAACAGAAGCTCAAGTGAATAAGGACTGACTTAGGAAGAAAGGTAATAGCATTTTATGAAGTTTCTCTTAACAAAATTTAAAATGTCTCCTATTACATTCCTATGTTATAGAGAAAAAGATGACAAAAGGGTAATTAGGTTCCTCTTCTGGCTCTGCACTCAGGTTGTTTTCATAATGAAGTTTGTCTTTTAAAATGGAATTTCTTTTTTAATTAATTAATTAATTAATTTTTGGCTGTGTTGGGTCTTTGTTGCTGCACACGGGCTTTCTCTAGTTGCGGCAAGTGGGGGCTATGCTTCATTGCAGTGCACGGGCTTCTCATTGCGGTGGCTTCTCTTGTTGCGGAGCACGGGCTCTGGGCGCGTGGGCTTCAGTAGTTGTGACACGTGGGCTCAGTAGTTGTGGCTAGTGGGCTCTAGAGCACAGGCTCAGTAGTTATGGAGAACAGACTTAGTTGCTCCACAGCATGTGGGATCTTCCCGGACCTGGGCTCGAACCTGTGTCCCCTGCATTGGCAGGCAGATTCTTAACCTCTGCGCCACCAGGGAAGTCCCTTAAAATGGAATTTCTATAAGCCAGACACAAAAGGACAAATATTGAATGATTCCACTTATATGAGGTCTATGCAGTCAAACTCATAGAGACAGAAAATAGAATGGTGGTTGGAGGCAGGGATGGTAATGGGAGTTACTGTTTAATGGGTACAGAGTTTCAGTTTGGGAAGTTCTAGAAATAGATGGTCGTGATGGTTGTACAATAATGTGAATGCCACTTAACAGTACATCTAAAAATGGTTAAAATGGTAAAATTTATGTTATGGATGTTTTAACACATATATGCACACACACACAGAGGAATTTCTAGGACATTTCCAGTGAGGACAACCATTCTGCACTTTTCTCCAAAGATCTCCAAAATGCAACCACCCTGTCCTCAGCCAATTAAATTCTGTTTTCAATAGGATACAGACTAAAGGCCCTGCACAGTTCCATATACAGTACACCAGGATAATAAAAATGCTGCTTGGTGAAAACTGTCAGAGAGTACTGTCATATGCAAGACTCATGTGCTCATTATATGGTGACGCTGGGCTATACGGGTCATGTTCTTATTTTAATAGAAAAATGGAAAGATAGACATTGTCATCATATTACAGATGAAAAAACTGAGGATCATAAGGGTAACTTGTCAAAGGCACATTACTGATACAGAGTGAATCCCTGATTGGAAACCAGACCTGTGCCGCTCCAAAAGCCATGTTTTTACCCAATATCACTCTGCCTGTTTGGGACTCTATACTGAAAGTAGCCTGAGCAGAGCTAAGTGGGAAGGGCTACCCACAAAGCCTGGGGGCTTTCGTAACTATCTAGTCTAATAGGATGAATTGACACCTTCTTACAGGAGGGACCTTTGAGATTAGGAAGGCTGCCTGGGAAAAGGTCTGAATAATTCCAGGAGAGAGCGCCCAGCCAGCGCAATGGCCCGGAAGTAAAAGGGCCAGATACTTGACGGAGTCCCTGTATGAACTGATGCCAAGGGTCACAATGAGGCTCCACCCCATCCCGAAGTCGTTTGAACCCACCCACACCAAAACTTTGCTAGCATCAGAGCCCTGGTCCCCTGGTCCCCCGGTCCCCCGCAGGAAGTCCAGACCAGCGCGGAAAACCCTGGTGTCCAGATCCCGGGCCTCAGTCACTCCGGCCTCAAGGACTTGCTAGGCGGGACGACTCAGGCCCCGAGGCACCTCTGTGGTATCTGGGAATGCGGCCGGAGCCGGGGATACAAAACGCTGGGCACCCACGCGCCTCTCCACCTACCGCAACCTCCTGCCCAGCAGCCCGCAAACGCTCAGCTCAGTTCAGTCGCTGGCAGCCGGGGAGAAATAGGGAGGCGGAGTCTCCAGGTGACGGATCCCTGGAGTCCTCCAACCACCACCCAAACTGGCGATGTTCTGTGCGTCAATTGGTCGAGTGGAGCTCAGCTGGGTAAGGAAGCGAGAAGCAGAGTGCTAGGAAACGATGGGCGGGACTGTTGTTGCCTGGAAACGGTGGAGAACACGCCCTGGGCCCCAGACTTCCCAAGGGCCAGGTAGATTCGGCTTATATCAGTGCGTTACAGCCGTTACAGCCGTTACAGGCGCGCGGACGGCGCTTTCCACGTGTTTCCTGCTCAGATAGGGAAGCCCAGTTTCCAAGGCCTTGACTTTTCTTGGTTCCCTGAGCAAGTTAACCTCCTCGGCAGTTCTCTGGGCTGGTATTTGTCCCCGAAAATTTCAGCCCTTCGATAAGCAAGTTAGAGGACTTTTGCTCCTCGAATGGGGGATGGAAGCGATTACTTTCCTTACTCTCACAGGAGATCCAGGTCCTGTTCACCAAGTTATGTAGCTTTCCCACATTCATTTAGTCAATAGACATCAAGCTCATGCTGTGTTCGAGGTATTGTGTTAAGCGGGAATTCAAGACAGGTAAGACTTGGTATGGGTCCCAGCCTTAAAGCTTAGGAGGAAGCGCCATGGAGACAGACAAGTTTACAAATAACATCAAAGAGTTATAGAGGATATGACGGAAGTGTGGCCAGAGTACATAAAGGAGAGAGTGGTCATGGGAAATGTGTGTCAGAAACGCTTTTTTTTTTTTTTTAAAGGAGATGACCTTTGATATCCTTCAGGGGTTATCCGTTCGCTGAGATGCAACCCTCCCAACCTGATCCCCAATTTCCAGGGCAGGTTACTCTCTCCCAAAAGACACATGTGAAGAAAGACATCAGCCAACCATCTGTAGAAGTAGCTTGGCTGAGGGTATAATCTCCAGATGTGTCCAAAGCCAATCAATGTGGCTATGGTGGTAATAACTACCACCATGTGAAAAGGAACTACAAGGTACTCTGTTACATTTATAACCATTCTTAGAATATGCAAACAGAAGGAAGTGGAAAGCAAGAAGTTTAGAAAACAAAGGAGCAAATAATAGGCAAGATTTTGGCAGTGCTGATTCACAGGGAATATATGAGAATGGGCGAATCCACAGAGTCCTCCAACTGCCACCCGACCTGGTGACACGAATCTGGTAGCATCTGATTCATAGAAAGGATCACTGTCATAGATTTATGGGTGCTTCATTGAGCTGCTCCATGGCCTTTCAACTCACTTATGATGTTTTCTCTAATTTCCTGCTCACCAAAAAAAACTCTTGATTTCATATTTGGCCTCTTACATATCTTGATACCAGGATGAGGGTGCCTTTAATAGTAGGCACAAACAGTGGCTGGTATAAAATTGAATACACCTTTTAACTTAAAGTTACAGTTGTAAATTAACAAATGGTCACCCTTAGCGATTCATCTGTGTCCTCTGAGTTTAATTAGTGTGTGTACTGAATAAATCCAAACCAGATCCTGGACTTGCAAAGCTGAAACCATAAGCCCTGGTGATCTCCCCCTCCCCAAGGACTGTTCACACTGGGAAGCCACATGAGGGCAGTCAGCATCCCTCTATCTTGGTCTCTGCTTTAACCACAATGTGATTAGCATAAATATGTTTTATATTTGTTTCCTCAACCAGCCTAGGCCTTCACTGAGGTCAGGAACCATGTCTTTCTTACCTCTGTATCTCTAGAGCCAAGTGATGCTTAGCAAATGTTCAAAATTTGTTTGGTGTCTGAATGTTTAAATTAGAACCCTCATGGTCAAAGACCACACTGAATTGGAGCTAGACCTTGTGATTCACTCTTCAGTCCCTTCTCCAAGTTGCAACCAGGGTAATCTTTCGAAATGGAGATTAGATCATGTCACACACACACACACACACACACACACACACACACACACACCCCAGAAACTCTTTGACAGTTTCCCATTGCTCTTAAAGACTTAAATCCTTATCACAGTAAGTTAGGTGGAGTTCTTAGTTCAAACTATAGAGCTCATTCTAGCCAGTTTAAGCAGTAAAAGGAATTAATTAAAGCTGCTCTTGGGCCTCCCTGGTGGCGCAGTGGTTGAGAGTCCGCCTGCCGATGCAGGGGATACGGGTTCGTGCCCCGGTCTGGGAGGATCCCATATGCCGCGGAGCGGCTGGGCCCGTGAGCCATGGCCGCTGGGCCTGCGCGTCCGGAGCCTGTGCTCCGCAACGGGAGAGGCCGCAGCGGTGAGAGGCCCGCGTACCGCAAAAAAAAAAAAAAAAAAAAAAAAAGCTGCTCTGTACAATAAAATTTCTGTGATGATAGAAATGTTCTGTATTTGAGCTGTCCAACAAGGTATCCACTAGCTTCATGTGATTATCGAGCACTTGAGATGCAGTTTCTGTAACTGAAGAACTGAATTAAAATTTTTTTTTCATTTTAATTAATTTAAATTTAAATAGCCACAGGTGGCTAATGGCTATTCTATTGTACACCACAGGATTAAAGGATATTAAATAGTTCACAGAATCTCAAGATGGACCAAAGAGTCAGACTTGGGGTCTACACCCACTGAGTAAACCTCAGTGTCTAAACCTCACTGAGGGACTTCTCAGGGAGCACCCCAATGCCACTGAACATAGACACTGCAGCTGGGCACTGGACACAAGAACTTCCCCCACTCTTAGTCCCCCAAATCAGATACCTCCAATGCTATCTTGTCAGACATGTATTCCACACTGTGCCTGCTTCCTCTGCTATATGCCTCTGAACCAAAGGTTCTGCCTGATCAAAGGAGCCCAGGTGATGGATGCCCAAGTTGCAAGGGAGGCTGGGAAGGCCAGTTTCTGGATTCCACCTCTTGGAGGCAGTACTTAATGTGGGAAATTCCCCACACAAAGAAGAGTGTTGAGAAGATGCTGGATGTCCAAAGGGTACGACAAAAATCTACTTTGCGTGGTCTATAAAAGTCCTTTTCAAAAAAAAAAAAGTCCTTTTCAAACTTTAATATGCAGACAGATCATCTGAGGATCTTGTTAAAATGCAGATTCTCACTCAGCTGATCTAGAGGGAAGGAGGAAGAAGATTCTGCGGTTCTAGCAGATGTTGCCCATGTTGCTAATCCACGGACCACATTTTGAGTATTTAAAAAAAAATAACAACGTTATTGAAATATAATTCACATTCCATACAATTCACCCTTTTGTCATGTGGCTGGTTCTCAGAGGCCTTGGCTTCTCTTGATTTGGATGTTTCTGAGCCTGTTCTCTGGCTCTCTTGTGAATCCTATGAGGCAGTAATATCCTTTCAATAATTCCATCTCTTATGAAGTTAACATAAGTTGGTTTCAGTATTTTGCATTTAAGAACTCTGACAAGTACATCTTCTGATCCACTTGGAGTTTTAATCTCAGGACACGAGCATATGGGAGGCAAATGGGAGATCTCTAGTCCTTCTCATGCTGTTAGGAAGAAGGACAAGTGTAAAAACATTGCTTCTGAGATGTGTGTGCTTAATTACATATATAACAGCTTTATTGAGTTATATAAGTCACAAAATATAATACCCTTTAAAGTATACAACACTGCTTCTTGGATATTCAGAGTTTAGCAATCCTCATTTTGTTTTGTTTTGTTTTGTTTTGAAATAACCTTCAAGAGTCTCTCCAGACTCAAGGGACGTCGAGCATATCTACATGGAATCTACACTTAATTAATCATTCTCACAGCCCCTCAACTCAACTCATTCTGCTCACTCCACTCCTATTCTTAACGCAGTCCCGCCTCGGCACTAGGCCTCACTGATTGGTTGGTGTCTAGTGACGTCATCAGAGCGCGACCTGGCCGCCGCGGCTTGGTGGTCATGTGGCTGGGCGGCCGCATGTGGCTCCAGGTTTCTGGGCAAGTGTTCTTCGACCTCCGGCGCCTCACCTTTGACAGGACTTGGGGTGGCCGTAGGGGCCCCATGGCGGAAACACTCTCGACCGGGGCCGAGACAGCGAGCGGGCTGGGGGCTCCGGCTCAGCAAAATGGAGATGCGGGTGGCGACGCGAGGGGTGAGCAGCCCCCAGGGCGCCCGGAGCCAGCGGGCCCAGGAGTGGAGCCGGCCCCGGGGGACGCGACGCAGGCCGCAGGGAGCGGGGAGCAGGCCGCGACTGCAGCCCCGGGCCCCGGCAAGCGGAAGAAGCGGCGGGGCGCAACCGGGGAGCGCGTCGTGCCGCCCCCGAAGAAGCGGCGGGCAGGCGTTAGCTTTGGCGATGAACACTTTGCCGAGACCAGCTACTACTTTGAGGGCGGCCTGCGCAAAGTGCGGCCCTATTACTTTGACTTCCGAACTTACTGCAAAGGCCGCTGGGTGGGCCACAGCTTGCTGCACGTCTTCAGCACCGAGTTCCGAGCCCAGCCTCTTGCCTACTACGAGGCCGCGGTCAGGGCGGGGCGCCTGCACCTCAACGAGGAGCCAGTACAGGACCTCAGCGTTGTGCTCAAGGTGGAGTCCTCATGGGGCCTGCCCAAAAGGGGGCAGGGTTTTATTTCACAGTTACTAGGGCATAGGTACTGGAGTAAAATCGGGGTAATTCTGAAGCTTTCTCATTTTCACTTGGAACACTTTTAGCGCCCCATCTCTGCAGGTAGACAGCCTGTATGCTTCAGAACTCAGCCCACTTATCCCCTCCATCAAGGCGTCTTCGGTGTTTCCAAGGGACAGAAGTTGTAATTCTCATAGCTCCTTTTATGCACTGTCTTGTGGCACTGGTGCTTATGACTTTCTAACTTGCATTGTAGATCTCTGTACAAATAGTAATAACCGAGACTATCATTTATATCTCCTGACTGTGTGCTGGGCACAGAGTTAAGCATTAGGTACTTTAACATTTAATTCTAATGACAAACTTGTGGAATAGATACTGCCACCTCATTTTACCTGTGAGGAAGCTGAGAAAACTAAGGTAAACCTCACAGAGGTAAGGTAACAATGCCACCTCCAACGCCTGTGTCCTTATAACTTCGGCTTAAATTATTTATCGTAGAGCCTGATAAGATAGAATTGTGAAATGACAGAGATTGAGGCTAGAATTATCTAGCCCAGTGCTTTGACTCTTCTTGAAAATTTCATCACAGCTGAGGTACCAGACACCCTTGTTATTAACACTGCCTCACCATAGTTGTGAGGGGATGTAAGGCATTTGGAGAGTGAGTGATTTGAATCCCCTCTCCCATCCCAATTTTGAGAAGCACAGGTCTGGAGTGACCCTCACATTTTACAGATGAAGAAACTGAGGCCTGGAGAAGTTAAATGACTTTCCTAAGAGCATACAGTATGCCTGTAGCAAATCCAGGTGTAGAGCCCAAATCTCTGGACTTAGAGCTTGGTGTTTGTTCAAAGTCACAGTAAGTGATGATTTATGGAGGTTTTTTCCCTTTATTTTAGAAAAATTTACTTTTTGAATATAACTTTGTGGTAGAGAAAATACGAATACGCAGAATAACAACAACAAAAATCCATACTCTTACCACCCAGGGATATCACCATTAACATTTTGTGTATATCCTTCTTTGAGTTTTTCAATGTCTGCTATCTACCTGTATGTCTGTGTTTTTGTAAAGTGAGACTACAATATGCACACTGCTTTTTTTGCTTAAGTATGTACTGTGACCATTCTTCCATATCAGTAAGGAAGAGGGAAGGAAACTGTGTGTGCTGCTGACTGATTATAGGTGGCTGGACCCTGGGCTGACTGGTTGCCTATGTCATCGGCAGGACAATGACTTCTTACGGAACACAGTGCACAGGCATGAGCCACCAGTTACAGCAGAACCCGTCCGCCTGCTAGCAGAGAATGAAGATGTGGTGGTTGTAGACAAGCCTTCTTCCATTCCTGTCCACCCCTGTGGCCGCTTCCGACACAACACGGTCATCTTCATCCTGGGCAAGGAGCACCAACTCAAGGAGCTACACCCATTGCATCGGCTTGACCGCCTTACCTCTGGGGTCCTTATGTTTGCCAAGACAGCAGCCGTCTCGGAGAGAATTCATGAACAGGTTCGGGACCGGCAGGTGAGCCAAGCTTTTGCCTCCTGCAGGCCACCTTCTGACCTCATGACTGCTCTTTGTTGAAAGGGTGTCACTGAGTTCTAGATCTGAAGTGAGGCTTCATGTTTATCTGGTCATGCCTCCTATCTTCAGGAAGGTCAACACCGAAAGTGCCAGAGACAGGTTATTATCTCTCATGTTTCAAAAGATCTTTAGAGATGACATATACTGCCTCTCAGTAATATGCTGTTTTGAAGATTTAAAGTGCTGACAGGCTGAGCAAGGTTTTTAAGACTGTGGGGAGAATCTGCTTGGTGGGAAGAATTCTGGATGGCGTTGGAAGGTGCTTGGGTAGAAGAGTTAAATGGTGGTGATTGTGGTCTTGAGACTTGTAATTCTGGATCTGATTGTAATATATTTATTGTTTACTGTATACCAAGCTCCAGTACCAAGTACGTTAGAGCCCAGCTGACTGAATCCATATAACAGCCCTGTTGGGGTAAATGCTTTTCTAATCAAACATTTTCCAGACAAGTTAATGGGATTTAAAGAGACTAAGTAAGTAATGTGCCTAGGATTGCGCAACTGGCAAATGGTGGAGCTGGGGTTTGAATCCTCTTCTGTCTGACACAGGTCCATTGTCATCACTGCAGAGGGTTTGGGCTTCATGCGTTTAGGCTTTGTGCTGACTTTCCCCCTCTTCCCTCCTGTGTAGCTGGAGAAGGAGTACATGTGCCGGGTGGAGGGGGAGTTCCCTGCCGAGGAAGTAACCTGCAAGGAACCCATCTTGGTGGTGTCCTACAAGGTAGGGGTATGCCGTGTAGATCCTCGGGGCAAGCCCTGTGAGACAGTGTTCCAGAGACTGAGCTACAATGGCCACTCCAGTGTGGTACGGTGCCGGCCACTCACAGGCCGCACCCACCAGATCCGAGTCCACCTCCAGTTCCTGGGTCACCCCATCCTCAATGACCCCATCTACAACTCAGTCGCCTGGGGCCCCTCCCGAGGCCGAGGCGGCCACATTCCAAAGACAGATGAGGAGCTACTACGGGACCTCGTGGCAGAGCACCAGGCCAAACAGAGTCTGGATGTGCTCGATGTCTGTGAGGGTGACCTGTCTCCAGGACTCACAGACTCCACAGCCCCTTCCTCAGAGCTGGGCAAAAACTGCCTAGGAGAGTTGGCTGCATCTGCCCAGAAGATGGATGGAGCCGTTGAGGCAGGCCCTCAGGATCTGGCCACAGTGCCCTTGGCATCAGGGAAGGCAACGGAAATCGATGTCGTGGATCAAGAGACAGACCCACTCTGTGCAGAGTGCCGGCTAGTGCGACAGGACCCCTTGCCCCAGGATCTTGTGATGTTCCTGCATGCCCTGCGCTATAAAGGGCCAGGCTTCGAGTACTTTTCACCAATGCCTGCCTGGGCACAGGATGACTGGCAAGAGGACTGAGGGCTGTGGCCAATGGAGGGATTACTTCTCAGACTGGAACAGGGATGGGCCATGAAGTAGGAGTTGACCACATGGGGTGGTACTTAGACTTTCTCAGGGGTGAGGTTGGGCTCTTAAAGGACCTGGTCATACTTGCTACCTCCTTCCTTCTCCCTCCAGCTAGAGTTTGGGGACTTTTTGGTTTGTAAATAGATATCTTTTTCTAATACCTGTGTGTCTGGTTTTCTTACTACTTGTCTTTTTGGTTTTTTAATTGAGGTAAAGTTCACGTAACACAATTACCATTCTAAGATATACAGTTTAGTGGTGTTTCATACATTCACAATGATGTGCAGCCATCAGCTCTTAATTAGTTCCAAAACATTTTCATCACCCAAAAGGAAACCCATACTCTTTAAATAAGTAATCCCCATTTCCTCTTCCTCCTAGCCCCTGATTCCATTAGTCAACCTTCTGTCTCTATGGATTTGCCTATTCTGGACTTTTTTTACAAATGGAATCACATAATATGTGACCTTTTGTGTCTGTCATCTTTTGTTTAGCATAGTGTTTTCAGGGTTCATCTAGTTTTGTTTTTTTGGCCACGCCGTGTGACATGTGGGACCCTAGTTTCCTGACCAGGGATCAAACCCGCGCCCCTGGCATTTGAAGTGCAGAGTCAACCATTGGACCGCCAGGGAAGTTCCCTGAGTTCATCCAATTTATAGCATGCATCAGTACTTCATTCCTGTCTATGGCTGAATAATATTCCATAGCATGGTTATACCACATTTTGTATATCCATTCATCGGTTGATGGACATTGGGTTGTTTCCACCTTTTGGCGGTTGTGAATAGTGCTGCTATGAACATTTGTATACAAATTTTTGTTTGAATACATGTTTTCTGTTCTTTCAAGTATATACCAAGGAGTGGAATTGCTGGGTCATATGGTAATTCTGTGTTTAATTTGGGGGGAAATCACCAAACTTTTCCACAGCAGCTGAACCATTTTACATTCCCACGGGCAATGCACAAGTGTTCCAGTTTCTCTCCATTCTCACCAACACTTGTTATTTTCCATTGTTTTGATTGTAGTCATCCTAGTGGGATTGAAGTAGTATCTCATTGTGGTTTTGATTTGCATTTCCCTTGTAACTAATAATGTTAAACATCTTTTCATGTGCTTGTTGGACATTTGTGTATCTTCTTTGCAGAAATGTCTATTCAAATCTTTTGCCCGTTTTTAATTCAGATTGGCTTGTTTTTGAGTTATAAGAGTTTTTATATATTCTGGATACAAGACCCTTAAAAGATACATGATTTGCAAATATTTTCTCCCATTTCATAGGTTGTCTTTTCACTTTATTGGCAGTGTCCCGTGATTCACAAAACTTTTATATGTTTATTATTTATTATGGTAAGAACACTTAACATGAGATCTACCCCTAACAAATTTCAACGTGTACAATATGATATTGTTAACTGTAGGCACGGTGTGGTCCAGCATCTCTGGAATTTAAGAATCTTGTGTAACTGAAACTTTATACTTGTTGAATAGCAGTTCCCCATGTACCCCTGCCCCCAATCCCTGACATCATCATTCTACTCTCTGCTTCTATGTGTTTAACTATTTTAGGTACCAGGAAAGAAAAACTCATTTTCCTTTACTCACAGAATACTCTGTACTTCAAATATGTGGTGGTTTCCCCATATCAAGCAATTCTCTGACACAAGCTGGGTGTCCTACACTGTAACTCATCTCTGACACCATCTACCTGGAGATAGGGTCAGATGCCACAAGTTAAGGACTTGGTCCCACAAGACTTGCCCCAACTTCAAATGCCAATGGCAAGTCCAGATTGTTACCTGTGCTTCTGACCAGCTGTGACTCAAAGGTTCCCACAACCGCATCCTCAGGTTCAACCATTTATTAGAATGGCTCACAGAATTCAGGAAAGCAGTTTCCTTACCCGGTTACTGGTTTATTACAAGGGATTTTAAAGGACAGGAAAAATAAGCAAGATGAAGAGAGACACAGGGCGAGGTCTGGAAGGGTTCTGAGCACAGGAGCTTCTGACCCCATAGAGCTCAGGTGTGCCACTCTCCAGCATGTGGATGCCTTCTTGCTCACCAACTCGGAAGCTCTCTGAACCTAGTCATTAGAGATTTTTAGGGAGGTTTCATTACCAAGGCATGACTGGTTATATCATTGGCCATTGGTCATTATCATTAAGTCAATCTCTAGCTCCTCTCTTTCAGAGGTTGGAGTTTGGTGGTGGTGCTGGAAGTTCCAGGGTTGGTTCCTCTGGCAACCAGCTCCCATCCTTAAGGGTTTGCCAAAAGTCACTGCATTAACATAAACCTTTTTTTGGCCGTGTGGCACGGCATGCAGGATCTTAGTTCCCCGACTGGGGAACCAACCCGTGTCTCCTGCAGTGGGAGTGAGGAAGGGACATATTTTGGGGTGACATTTTGGTTTCCTTCAGCTAGATCATATGGTATTTCTGCTTTTAATTTTTCGAGGGCCCTCCATAGTGGTTGCACCATTCTACAATTCTATCAATGTACAAGGGTTCCAATTCTCTACATCCTCTCCAATACTTGTTACTTTGGTTTTTTGATAGTAGCCATTTTCATCACCCAAAAGGAAACCCATACTCTAAATAGGCCATACAAATGGCCAACAGCATATGAAAAGATGCTCAACATCAGGGCAATGCAAATCAAAACTATCAAAGATATCACCTCACACTCATTAGGATGGCACATACTGAACAGTAGTGTGGGTGGAGAAACACATTTAGTTTATATGCTTCTAGTGGTTCATACTGGTTGTTAACCACCTACTATATGCCAGACATTATTTAGTGCTGGGATACAGAAATGAATGACTAGGCCCTGCCCTGATAGAGCACATATGTTTAAGTGTGCAAAATACAAAGGGAACAGTGGACATATGGCATAATTCAGTCTGGAAGTGCCAGCACAGATTTCCCAGAGGAAGAGGCATTTAACAATGAGTTAGAATTTGCCCAGTAGAGACATGAGAAGGATTCCAGGTAGAGGGGAAATGTGAGAAAAGGCAGGTGTATTCCAGAGCTAGAGAAGATGGAGGCGGCACCCAAGGAGAAATGTTTTGGGGACTTTGGGCCCTCTGGTCTCAATGTATGATTCACTGTCACTGACTATGGAAGTCTTTGCATGGCTTGTATTTCAACAGGGCGCTCTGAACTACAAAGCATAGAAACAGCCTGGGTAAGACAAGATTCACATGGATCTGAGTATCTGCCCAGCTTTGTGAAAACTCTATCTCTTTAATCTCTTATGAGCCAACCAATTCCTCTTATCACTGAGACCCTCCTTAACTCAGGAGCTCTGGTTTCCTAGGACTGGCAAAAATCAGATGCCTAGCAAAACTCATTCATTCAGCAGACATTTGAGTACCAACTGTGTACTAATTTTATACCAGACTCTGTTTATATAATGGTGAATAAGATAGATGTGGTCCCTGCTCTTACAGAGTACATAGTCTGCAGTGTACATTGATGTGGGGAAGACCAGTAAACAGTTAACATTCAGGGAGGTCAATGTTCTGTGTGATGGGAGGAGGAAGGGGGCAGAGGCTAGCTCCATACCTAGTCTGTTGTCTTCCAGGGTTCTGAAGGGGAACATTAACCTTTGACCATTTTCTTTCTCTCTCTAGTCCTGTTTGTCTTATTCACATTCTTTTAGTCAGCTTCAGAGGTTCTTGAAGTAAGGACACATGGATGGGCTTAATAGGGTCCCTGGATCTCTTGAAATTGTATGCAAAATTTTCTGTATGTATATTTTTTTCCGAGGAGTCTATGTATTTCAACAAATCCTTCAAATCTGCATTGTTTAATACTAGCCATGTGTGGTGATTTAAATTTAGATTAATTAAAATTAAATAAAATTTAATATGCAATTATTCACTTGCACTAGCCACATTTCCAATGTCCAAGTCACTTGGTCTATTGCACAGCACATGTGGAGAGCACTTCTATCATCACACGAAGTTCTACTGAGCAGCATTACTTCAGTCTCTATTGAAAACAAAAATCCCTGACTACCATGACTCCACTAGTCTGCAGACACTTAAGAAACAGGGGTTTTGTGTGCGTGCGTGTGTGTGTACGTGCACATGCATGTGTACTTCCACCTTCCACATGCTAGTCAAGTAATTGGCCTCTGTGTCAGTCAGTTACTGTGCTAGGTGCTAGAACAGTTATACAGAATCTGTGAAAAAGTTATTGCCCTTAAGGAGCTCAGGTTGAATCCAGTTGATCTTTCCTCTAGTTAACAGTTGGCTGGACTTGAATGTGTTTTTTTCCCCTTGTAAAATGTTACCCTATTTATTTATTTATTTTTAATTTATTTGTCTTTGGCTGCATTGGGTCTTCATTGCTGCGCACGGGCTTTCTTTAGCTGTGGCGAGCAGGGACTACTCTCGTTGCGGTGCGCGGGCTTCTCATGGCAGTGGCTTCTCTTGTTGTGGAGCATGGGCTCTAGGCACGCGGGCTTCAGTAGTTGTAGCACGTGGTCTCAGTAGTTGTGGCTTGTGGGCTCTAGAGCACAGGGCCAGTAGTTGTGGTGCATGGGCTTAGTTGCTCCATAGCATGTGGGATCTTCCCAGACCAGGGCTCGAACCCATGTCCCCTGCATTGGCAGGTGGATTCTTAACCACTGCACCACCAGGGAAGCCCATTATACCCTTTTGAAAAATTTAATTTTTATTATAGCCCCCCTCTCCTTACCCCTACTCTGGAGGTAACTACTATTAATAATTAAATGGTCTTTTTATGGACTGTTTTCTCTTCATAGGTACATAAATCTATCTGTATTTTTAAATAAAAATGGGATCATGCCTTACAAATTTTTTCTGCAACCTGCTTTTCTCCAGGACTTTAAAAAAATAATAGCTGCCTTGTGTTCCATTGTGTGACTATACCATACTTTAATCCATCCCCTATTGTTGAAATTTTAGGTATTTGCAGTTTTTCATTATTACAAACTATAGTGAACATCCTTATATCCTTTCACACTTGTACACGGTGCTTCTGTAGAACAAATTTTTAGTATAATTGTGGAGTCAATAGCTTTAAATACTGATTGATAGGTAATACCATACTACCCTCCAAAAAGATTAAACCAATTTACATTCCCATCAGTAAGTAGTGTGAGAGGTAGAGGCAAAGGCAGCTGAATGTAGTGACTGAAACGGCTGGTTAGGCAACTGCATTTTCAAGTTTGGCTTTAGTTCCAGCTGTGTGTTGTAATCATGGGTTTCCCAGAAGGTCTGTATCTCTCAATGGATGACCTAGGTTTGCTTGGGTTAGTCTTGCTCCCAAAGGCTTAGTTTAGAGAAAATGGGCTCACTTCAAAGCCTCTTTAGGATTTGGATCACTGGTCCTTGGGGCTGAGGATTTTCTACAGCACAGAATTACTGAAAACAAATTACTGAATTATTGAAAATGGAAGCAGAGCAGCTTAATGAATATGACCAGGTTTGGGATGGATAAGTTTATTGCAGTCAGAGGTATCATCACCAAGGCACTCATTCTGCTTAGAACACTGCTTTGCACATGGCAAACAATATTGTCTATGATTATGACTATTGTTTTCCTCCCCTCCAAACCCTCTGTGTACCCTCCTTTTCCTTTCATTTGAAGCTTGTCCATGTTTTCAAAACTGCAACATTTTTATCAGCCATTAACCACATCAAAACAGTTAAGAATTGCCTACTAAAGTTGACCAGTGATTCCACTTGTAACTATATACCTAGAGGAAACACTTGTATATGTACCCCAGAAGGCATGTATAAGAACACCCACAGCAGCATTCTTTTCTTTTCTTTTTTTTAATACATTTTATTTATTTTTCGCTGCCTTGGGTCTTCATTGCTGCGCGTGGGCTTTCTCTAGTTGCGGCTACTCTTCGTTGTAGTGGGCTTCTCAGTGCGGTGGCTTCATCTTCTTGTGGAGCACGGGCTCTAGGCACGCAGGCTCAGTAGTTGTGGCGCACCGGCTTAGCTGCTCAGCGGTATGTGAGATATTCCCGAGCCAGGGCTTGAACCCGCGTCCCCTGCTTTGGCGGGCGGATTCTTAACCACTGCGCCACCAGGGAGGGCCCAGGTCAGCAGATTTTTTGTTGCTCTTCTTACCTGTGTTTTTGTTGAAATTCTTTCCCCTTTCTTTCCTCCCCTTCCCTTCCTTCCTTCTTTCCTTCTTCATTTTTTTCGCTTCCTCCCTCCCTCTCTTCCTTCCTTCCTTCCTTTGCCAGAAATTCTTTCTGTTAGCAAAGCAAAGAATGACTTGGTTGTGATATACTGTATGCAGTTTCACAGTCAGATATGATATTCTATGAATGGGACTTTAAAGGTCAGAAGTACCCTCCCCCCTTCCCCATCACTTACTTTAGAAATAATATCCTTTGCAGCTCACTGCTGAGCAGCCTAACACATGAACAGGAGCACAAGCTCTGGGGCCAGGCTGCCTGTTCAAATCCTGGCCCTTCCACTTACCATGGCTTTGAGCAGGTTACCAGTTTCTCTGTGGTTCACTTTCCTCAGGTTTAAAATGAGGGTTTTATATATATAAATGAGGGTTATATATATATATATAGCAGCATTCTTATAATAGCAAAAAACCAGAGACAACTGAATTATCTGTCCATAAGACAATGGATAGATAATTATATATTCAGACAATTGTATAATAAGCAGCAGTAAAAATGAATGAATTATATGGATAAAACAGTGTTGAGTGAAAGAAGTCAGATGAATGATTCCATTTGTATAAAATTCAAAAACAGACAAGACAAATATATATATGTATTCCTAAAATGTTATATATATGTATGTATGTATATGTATATATGTATATTTGGTAAAGGAAAGTAAAAGGATGGGGCTTCCCTCGTGGCGCAGTGGTGGAGAGTCCACCTGCCGATGCAGGGGATACGGGTTCATGCCCTGATCCGGGAAGATCCCACATGCCGTGAAGCGGCTGGACCCGTGAGCCATGGCTGCTGAGCCTGCGTGTCTGGAGCCTGTGCTCCGCAACGGGAGAGGCCACAACAGAGAGAGGCCCACGTAACGCAAAAAAAAAAAAAAAAAAAAAAAAGAAAAGTAAAAGGATGAATAACACAAAATTCAGTGAAGTAGTTTTCTCTTTGGTGGGAGGATGCGAGCAGGGAGGGGCACACAGGAAGCTTCAAAGGTCCTAATAATATTCCATTTCTTTAGCTGGGTTGTATATACATTGTACTGGTTTTATGCTTTTAAACTATACATACACAATATATTACATGTATCTATTATATCATTGTATGTATAATATCTTTCAAGGTAAAAAAAAATTTTTTTAAGTGTTAAAAGATCTCTCTCTCTCTCTTTTTTTAACCTTTGGTTATCTCTGAAATAGTGACTCTCCTGGTCACCCACTGCACAACTCCCAAGGTCTATTTGACCTCCATGCAGCTGGTGGGTACCACTCCCAAGTGCCTTGGCCATGGGTCGCTTTCACCAGGGATGGAAAAAGAGCACCATATGTCTGGAATTTTGGAGACAGTAATGATGAGCAATACATAATAATTTGCAAAAGTGACTGACCCCTTTAATATGCCTTAGCAGATTCAAATAATGCTTCTTTATCATAACAGAGCTGAGAGATCTAAAAGCAGTTTAGAGTTTTGATATTCTAGATTTGGCATACTTTCAGACACAAAGAGAGCCCTGTGCATTGCATTTCCTAACACTTTATTAATGTGGCATCTAGACACAAAATTCTTGAAAATACTTCATTAATTCAAGTAAACAATAAATGATACATTTTTTCTGGTTCTTTTTTCTTGTAAACTTTCCAACATTTGAAATGGAGTAAGAATAGCTTTATATTTCATCCTAAATGCTAAATTGTCCAGAATCAGAATTGAGGCAAAATTATAAGGATTAAGAATTTTACAAGCAAAGGAATGTTAAAGATTGCCAGAAAATCACCAGAAGCTAGAAAAGAGATGTGGAACAGATTCACTCTCACAGCCCTCGGATGGAACCAACCCTATTGTCACCTTGATCTTAGACTTCCAGTCCTCAGAGCTATGAGATAATTTCTGTTGTTTAAGCCAAAAGAAAAAAAAATTAAGTCCTACATCATGGGCTAAAATAAAGGTTGCCTCTGTTACTTGCTGGGTTATACCAAAAAATGATTACTGACAGTCATTGAAAGGAGAGTTGATTTTAAGTGATCCTTTTAGTGAGTACATAGAAACTAGTGTCAAGGAGCTATTTCAGTTTTCTGAAAGCAAAATTTTATTTTAGGTGTCAAGTTTCTATATTATTCAAGTATTTAAAAATCAGAATTTAAAATCTATATCTGTATTAGCTATCAACAGAAAGTTGATCATTGAGATGACTTGGAATTGTTTCTGGTCTCTTGTTATCACTCAGTATGCTGTCATAGTTCAGAACAAATATAGCCTTCATTTGTCCTTTGTAACATTTCTAAGCATTTACTGAAGGCATCTGATCTAGAATTGATAAATGTAAATCAAAAGATTCAGATAAAAATACTTAAGAAAGTCAGAATCTTTGAGAAAGCCAGAGGAGAAAAAAGTGCTTAGAGTCAATGACCTTTTATTTAGCCCAAAGAGAAATAGGAAAAACTTACTACTCCATAGTACCAAAATCAGAAAAGGAATGATTGCTTCTAACTCCATGGAATCATCAGTCATGTCCTCAGGTCCTTCATCCATTAATTTCACCTACTGAAGTTGGGTTTGACCCAGTTTTACTTCATTCTGGAGATTTCAAATGAATATTTGAAATTTGAAATCTGGGGCATTGCTCATCCTCACTGTGATGAGAAGGAAAGGTGTAACTGGTTCTCGCTTGCTATCTATCCATAGCTATCTTTGCAGAAGATACAAAGCATGGGATATAAGCAAGTGTTATTCCCCCTTTCCCCTAGTCTATTGGCATTTATTCACTTTGTCTTCCTGAACAAGTTTACTATAAACTAGATTTCAATTTTTGCTCTATCGATCTTCAATATGAAAATATTGTTTAGTTTTCAGCTTAGTAGGCATTCCCAGAACTTGTTATGGCAAGGTGGACATTTTCATATGATAGCATGCAGCTGAGGGAATAATTTGAGGAAAAAAAAAGTTTTGAGTTGATGTTGCAGACTCAGAGGAGAATGCTTGGATTCATTCTTGAACTTCTCCAGGTCTTGTCACAACTGTCTTCCCAGAGATGATTCTCAGTGGGACCATACTTCCTAATGGTAAGAAACAGAATGAATTCACTTCTGATATTGCCTGCCTCTCAAAACCAATCTTTGTTAAGTCTTGCAGCCCTGGGTCTGAGTTTCTCTTGTAAGAGTTAAAGAAACAAACTGGAGGCACACCCCCCAAAAAAATTCCTGTATTTCACTTCTTCCTTCAGAGCTTTGTCCATGAGGGCTGCTGACACATAAGGATCTGCTCAGGCAGCAGACCATCACCAACTAAACACTGGACAGTTCTTCCCAGAGCACCTCATTCTCCAGAGAGAATGGGTCTTCTTGAAGCTGGACTCAGAGAATGAAGGTCCATTCCCTGGCACTGAAGTAACAGGAGAGCTGGAATATCTTGGTAATGCATCTGGCTGTGCAATGGTTCTTTCTCTCCTGGTCTTCCAGAGGTGAGAGGTCCTGCAATAGTTCAGGATAGGACTTGTGAAGAACCCTGGTGTTGATGGAGAATGATTTCCTTGAGCTGTGGTTTGTTGACAAATTTGGGGGAGTAATGGGGATATTTCAAAACGTATGGGCCATTCAGGCAGAACTATCTTGTCCAAGTCTTCAGTTGCAGCTTCTCCAGTAGATGGCGCCTCTAACGCTTTACTGCCTGCCTTCATTGCATTGATAAATTTTTCTCCATTACTACTAATCCACACCCCTGCCCTCAGGCTTTTAAATAATCTGGCATGTCGTTAATCCTTTTTTTTTTTTTCCCCCAGCTGTGACTCCAGACAGGATTCAAGAGGAGTTTTACAATCTTTTCTCTGGGTTTTAAAGAGACTTACTTTACCCTTCTGTGTTAGCCTGAATCCTTTTGATTCTCTCAGAAACAGGTAAAATAAGCACAGTTCTTATACATCAAGAGATCAAAGAAGTGCAAAAAACTGGGACTGTCATAGCAAGACTTACTGTAAGCATGAGCTTTGTCCAGAGAGAGCAAGGCCTAGTTCAGAGGAAGGTTAAGATCAATGTCTTGAGGGCACTTCAGAAAAATCTCTCAGGGGCTCTTAACCTTTTTTATGACATAGATCTTTGGTAGTCTGGTGAAGCCTATGGGTCCCTTCTCAGAATATTGTTTTTAAATGCATAACATTAAGTTTGTTGTAATATACAGTCAACCAGTTAAGTTGGAATACAGTTATCAAAATAGTTCAGAAATCTGTGATATAATACCAAGTGAAGCAGAAACAGAAAGACAAATACCATATGATATCACTTACATGTGGAATCTAATCTAACATATATGTGGAATCTATGACATGAATGAACTTATCTACGAAACAGAAACAGACTCACAGACATAGAGAATAGAGTTGCGGTTGCTAAGGGGGAAGAGGGGTGGGGAGGGATGGATTGGGAGGTTGGGATTAGCAGATGCAAACTATTATATATAGAATGGATAAACAACAAGGTCCTACTGTATAGCACAGGGAACTATATTCAATATCCTCTGATAAACCATGATGGAAAAGAATATGAAAAAGAATGTATATATACGTATAACTGAATCACTTTACAGCAGAAATTAACACAATTTCTGTTATATATATATATATATAGTTGATTGTAAATCAACTACACTTTAATAAAATAAATTTTAAAATTAAAAAAAATCTGTGATCTCATAGTATAATGCATGTACTTTCTTTTTTTTTTTTTTTAATTTATTTTATTTTATTTTTTTGCTTTATAACAAATTTAATCAGTTATACATATACATATGTTTCCATATCCCCTCCCTTTTGCGTCTCCCTCCCACCCTCCCTATCCCACCCCTCCAGGCGGTCACAAAGTACCGAGCTGATCTCCCTGTGCTATGCGGCTGCTTCCCACTAGCTATCTACCTCACGTTTGGTAGTGTATATATGTCCATGCCGCTCTTTCACTTTGTCACAGCTTACCCTTCCCCCTCCCCATATCCTCAAGTCCATTCTCTAGTAGGTCTGTGTCTTTATTCCTGTCTTACCCCTATGTTCTTCATGACATTTTTTTTTCTTAAATTCCATATATATGTGTTAGCATACAGTATTTGTCTTTCTCTTTCTGACTTACTTCACTCTGTATGACAGACTCTAGGTCTATCCACCTCATTACAAATAGCTCAATTTCATTTCTTTTTATGGCTGAGTAATATTCCATTGTATATATGTGCCACATCTTCTTTATCCATTCATCCGATGATGGACACTTAGGTTGTTTCCATCTCCGGGCTATTGTAAATAGGGCTGCTATGAACATTTTGGTACATGTCTCTTTTTGAATTATGGTTTTCTCAGGGTATATGCCCAGTAGTGGGATTGCTGGGTCATATGGTAGTTCTATTTGTAGTTTTTTAAGGAACCTCCATACCGTTCTCCATAGCGGCTGTACCAATTCACATTCCCACCAGCAGTGCAAGAGTGTTCCCTTTTTTCCACACCCTCTCCAGCATTTATTGTTTCTAGATTTTTTGATGATGGCCATTCTGACTGGTGTGAGATGATATCTCATTGTAGTTTTGATTTGCATTTCTCTAATGAGTAAAGATGTTGAGCATCCTTTCATGTGTTTGTTGGCAGTCTGTATATCTTCTGTGGAGAAATGTCTATTTAGGTCTTCTGCCCATTTTTGGATTGGGTTCTTTGTTTTTTTGTTATTGAGCTGCATGAGCTGCTTATAAATTTTGGAGATTAATCCTTTGTCAGTTGCTTCATTTGCAAATATTTTCTCCCATTCTGAGGGTTGTCTTTTGGTCTTGTTTATGGTTTCCTTTGCTGTGCAAAAGCTTTTAAGTTTCATTAGGTCCCATGTGTTTATTTTTGTCTTTATTTCCATTTCTCTAGGAGGTGGGTCAAAAAGGATCTTGCTGTGATTTATGTCATAGAGTGTTCTGCCTATGTTTTCCTCTAAGAGTTTGATAGTGTCTGGCCTTACATTTAGGTCTTTAATCCATTTTGAGCTTATTTTTGTGTATGGTGTTAGGGAGTGATCTAATCTCATACTTTTACATGTCCCTATCCAGTTTTCCCAGCACCACTTATTGAAGAGACTGTCCTTTCTCCACTGTACATTCCTGCCTCCTTTATCAAAGATAAGGTGACCATATGTCCGTGGGTTTAACTCTGGGTTTTCTATCCTGTTCCATTGATCTATCTTTCTGTTTTTGTGCCAGTACCATACTGTCTTGATTACTGTAGCTTTGTAGTATAGTCTGAAGTCAGGGAGCCTGATTCCTCCAGCTCCATTTTTCGTTCTCAAGATTGCTTTGGCTATTCGGGGTCTTTTGTGTTTCCATACAAATTGTGAAATTTTTTGTTCTAGTTCTGTGAAAAATGCCAGTGGTAGTTTGATAGGGATTGCATTGAACCTGTAGATTGCTTTGGGTAGTAGAGTCATTTTCACAATGTTGATTCTTCCAATCCAAGAACATGGTACATCTCTCCATCTATTTGTATCATCTTTAATTTCTTTCATCAGTGTCTTATAATTTTCTGCATACAGGTCTTTTGTCTCCTTAGGTAGGTTTATTCCTAGATATTTTATTCTTTTTGTTGCAATGGTAAATGGGAGTGTTTCCTTGATTTCACTTTCAGATTTTTCATCATCAGTATATAGGAATGCCAGAGATTTCTGTGCATTAATTTTGTATCCTGCAACTTTACCAAATTCATTGATTAACTCTAGTAGTTTTCTGGTAGCATCTTTAGGATTCTCTATGTATAGTATCATGTCATCTGCAAACAGTGACAGCTTTACTTCTTCTTTTCCAATTTGGATTCCTTTTATTTCCTTTTCTTCTCTGATTGCTGTGGCTAAAACTTCCAAAACTAGGTTGAATAAGAGTGGTGAAAGTGGGCAACCTTGTCTAGTTCCTGATCTTAGTGGAAATGGTTTCAGTTTTTCACCATTGAGGACGATGCTGGCTGTGGGTTTGTCATATATGGCCTTTATTATGTTGAGGAAAGTTCCCTCTATGCCTACTTTCTGCAGGGTTTTTATCATAAATGGGTGTTGAATTTTGTCGAAAGCTTTCTCTGCATCTATTGAGATGATCATATGGTTTTTCTCCTTCAATTTGTTAATATGGTGTATCACGTTGATTGATTTGCGTATATTGAAGAATCCTTGCATTCCTGGAATAAACCCCACTTGATCATGGTGTATGATCCTTTTAATGTGCTGTTGGATTCTGTTTGCTAGTATTTTGTTGAGGATTTTTGCATCTATGTTCATCAGTGATATTGGCATGTACTTTCTTATGAATGCATAAATTTACAAGATCTAATGGCAGGTCCAACAACTACCATTATCTTGAAGTAGTAGTAATGAGCATAAAGCAATAACAGTAATGTGATATAACAATATCTGTTATTTCTATTGGTGACAAAAATCACGGGTAAGGTTAATATTACTGTAGTTTGCTGTTTATCTTTATTGAAGGAAGTGCTTTCAATTAGAGATGAATGAAAATAAAGCCGCAGTTTTTTCCCCAATGAAGTAACCAATTGAATTCTATCCATGGACCCCTTGGGAGTGTGTAGCATCCGGGTAGAAACACCTCCTAGCAGCAGAGTGGTGAATGGATTACAGAGCAAGGCTGAAGGCAGGTGCTGGGGTGACCCTCAGTCCTCAGCCCAGGCAGGTATCAACATTCCCAAGGGATTTGGATTGACAAGGAGGAGCCACTGGAGCCTGAATTCCACACTCAGGGCTGAGAACTTTGCTGAAGACACCTGCCCGGTGCCAGGTTCTGGGGTACTGTACACTGCAGAGAGAATGTGTAAACCATTACCGCAAGGGATTGATGAGCACTTTTTACTAATTTCCAGCACCACATAGGATGATGTTAAGAGCCACCAGAGTTCGACAGACTTGGGTTACAATGCCTTTTCTGCAATTACAGAAGCTGTATAACCTTGGGCAAGTTTATCTTTCAATGTCCTCATTTATAAAATGGAGTAATAAAAATGTCTATCGTGATCACAGGGTTATGGTTAATTAAAGTGCTGTAATTCATTGTTGCCTGTAGATAAATACTGGATAAATGAAGGTTGTTAAATGTGAGTTGAATGAATCTGCCCGATGACCTTTCAAGAGGGGAATCTATTCTTTTTCTACTCCCTGTTTTTCCCTCTTTGCTTAAATCCAAGAGAGGAATTAAGACCTCCTTTGGGAAGGTAGATGTTCAGTCTCTGGCTTCTAGATACTACCAGGTTTCCACGTGTTGTCAACATCTTTTTAATATTGAATACTTTTCTTGAACACCTGCAGCCTGCTGGGGGCTGGAAGAGAATCTTCAACACTGTCTCACGGTAGCTTTTGAAGTGAAAACCCTGGGTAAGAATCCACAGTAATTGAAGTTCCTCAATCAGGAGCTGGGTTAATTAATATTGACTAGACCACAATTGGAACATACGGGAACAGTAATAATCGTGGAATTCTATGCACTGTTTACTTCATTAAAAAGACATTAAATCCATTTTTTAATTAAACTCCGAATCCCAGGAAATGCATCTTTCCCAACTTTTTCTTTATCTGCGAGGTCACAACGCTCCCGAACCCGTCTTTCAAAGATTCAAACAGTAGGTTGATTGTGCTAGAGTAAATTGACTAGTAAATCATACCTGGAACAAATATTCAACTGTTTTCATTCCGCCAGCAAATTTACGTTTATCTGTTCAAATCAGACGCAAAAACAAATTTTCGACGAGGATGGGATTCGAACCCACGCGTGCAGAGCACAATGGATTAGCAGTCCATCGCCTTAACCACTCGGCCACCTCGTCCCCGAAACCTACTGTTTCCTGCTAGCTATAGGGAGTAAAACTAGGGGGATGTGACGCAACGTGATAGAAGCCGCCATTTTGTACGGAAGCAAAGCTCCTATCCTTTTGATAGCAAGAAATCAAAAGAAGATGGCCGCTCCCATACTGTGGGGGATCTGCAATGGGAAGGGACAAAGGAAAATTCGGTAGAAAATGAGATAACCTTGAAAGAAATAAAATCGGCATACAGGCTGCAAAGGAAGTTTGATTAAAGGAGTCGTAGGAAGGCTCTGGAGTCTAAGGGGCGGGGCCGACGCGTTGAGCGGCTTTGCGCATGCGCTCCAACTAGGCGGTTAGATTTGAATGCTTCACTGAGGCCGTCTGGGTGTTGTGAGGTGACGTCGAGGGGTGACGGTGAGGTGCTTCTCTGAGAAGCGTGCGGACCCCAAACAAGTCTGAGGAGAATTTCTCAAGCAGTTGGGCCGCGGCGGGTAACTTTCGGCCTGGGCTTCGCGCGGGGGGATTTCGGTTTTGTCTGAGCGGTCTGAAGGCCCCGCGGTGGGAGGTGGGGGACGCTCCTACAGCCAAGCTGCCTCGGAACTCGCTGGGCTCAGGTACTGACGCTTCTCCGCGGGTGCGGGGCCCCTTTTTTCCTCACCTCGGCCTGCACATGTGCCGCCTTCCTCCTCCCTAGCAGTCTCCGTCCACACCTGGGCCCCACGGCGAGGGGGACCCGGCTCGCTGGCCCGCGGCGTCCCGGCCCGCGGCGCTCCGCCCCGCCCCGCCATCTTCTGTCAGGGTTCCGGTACTCTTCCTCGCACCCCAGTTTCTTTTCCTTGGGGAACTCGCGGCTGTTCGCACTTCTTACTCAATCTTTTCTTAGCTATAAATGAAGTGACAGCAATAAGTGATTTTAAACTCTCGGCTTATGGTTTATTTACAATGTCTGATCGAGTGCTAGCAGCACTGAGCAGATTTTGGGTTTCCGGCGGATGTAATAACATAAACAAATAAAGCCAATATTAGTACACCACAAATAAGTTTAAAAAAAAATCTTCCTCTGTCCATTATTAGGCCAGAGTTAAGGAGTCTTTTCTTGCTGTTTATCTCAATACTAGAGTTTAAGAAAAAGTTCTAAAAAAAATACATTGCCGATTGGAATTTTGAAGATAGGTTTATAGAGAGATGACAGAGAAGACCAAAGCAGAACTTACGCTAGGTATTAAGATTGAAGTTTTCGGTTGAATAAGTCGAATTCCTCAGATTTGTGTTGGGTTCTTTGTTGTCTTGTGCTAGGGCTGGGAGCGGTTGATTGAGTCCCTCATCTAGAGTTTACAGTCCAGAACGGGAAAGAATTAATATACACAGATAACTATAAAACAGGACAATGTAAAGGATTATAGGACATTCTAAAGGAATATGGGAGCACAGAAAAGCTTATTTGATGCTTTTTGGCAATGGAGACTAAAGGAGGCTTCTTGGAGAAAGTGGTATTTGAGGTGGAACTTGAAGGGAAGAATGATTTATAGAGATGAGGAGTTAATGTAAGATTTTGCTAATTAAAGTTTGGGTTCAAAGCAGTATAATTCTTCTTGAAAGTTTGGGAATGTTTCCAAGATGACAAATAGATGTAAACTGCGTAAAAATATTTGGAGTGGTAGTATTAATGATGTGTTTGATGCTAAGTAAGAGATGGTAGAAGACACCCTAGATATTGTTAGTAGGACAGTGCTGTCCAATAAAACTTTCAGTGTTAATGGTAATGTTTTATTTCTGCACTAACACGGTACTCATTAGTCCCATGTGACGAACACCTGCAGTGTGGCTATTGTAACAAGAACTATATTGTAAATTTTATTTCATTTTAATTAATTTAAATTTAAATGATATAGACTCTAGACCTGTTCTGTATTGGACAGCACAGATCTAGAATCTATATCACTGGACACTATGAAATATATTAACTCTAGATAGTGGTGAAGTAAATGAAGGAGTGGACAAATAGCTAGATAGCAGATTTTCAGGTTTTGCAAGCTCGATGGTCTACATGATCTCTGTCACATTTCTTCTTTCTATGCTTTTTTTTGTTGTTGTTCTCTGTAACTGATTTAAAATGTAAAAAACTACTGTTAAAGACCCATTTGGCCCAGCAGCTGTAGTTTGTGGACCTCTGGATTATTTAGACTAGTAGTTCCCAAATTTTCTTGGCTCATGGTGCCCCTAGGACAAAAGAAATACCTAACAGTTCTATCAATATTTATTAAGTGCTTAGGTCCAAACAATTTTAGAAGTTGTTGTTAAGTGATTCTAGCTGCTTAGTAGCCATTTGAAAAAAATAATATACATAAATTGAAGTAAAAGATAATATTTTAATTTTATTCATAAATACTTACAATTATTTACTAATTGGATATGTGTGCCTGTTGAATATTGCACACCTTTTAGATTTTGGAATCAGATTGGATACTGCCACCCTCATTTCCAGTACCACATTGATCAAAAGTACTTGCTTTATATCACAGCAACTGCCAAAAATCCAGCTTTGCGATAATACGTTATCAAAACTAATGTAATGTGAATGGGTACTATTTTGAGCTAGCAGTGATGGATAGATGTTGAGAATTGTTGTTTCTCTCAAAAGTTCAAAATATCCCAGAACACCTTTGTGAGTAAGCTGTAGCGCCCCTACCTGTGTGCCAAGTGCACAGTTTTGGAACCAATCAATAATCAATTAATGTGACAATGATCAAAAGTTCAACCATAATAGCATTTTACACATGAAGCTTAATATGAGAACCTGGAGTCTCCTATTTCTGTTGGAGGTGTAACTTACAGATATGTACTGAATAGAATATTTTTAAAAGAGGACATCAATAAGCTTTGAATCTTATTACTTAATCAACTGCCAGATGGTCTGCAGGTTAAACAAGAATGATGCACAATGACTGATTCAAACAATGAAGATGTTTAGGTGATCCTGATTTGATAGTATTTACTTTTTTTTTTTTTTGCGGTACGCGGGCCCCTCACTGTTGTGGCCTCTCCTGTTGCGGGGCACAGGCTCCGGATGCGCCGGCTCAGCGGCCACGGCTTACGGGCCCAGCCGCTCCACGGCATGTGGGATCTTCCCGGACCAGGGCACGAACCCGCGTCCCCTGCATTGGCAGGCGGACTCTCAGCCACTGCGCCACCAGGGAAGCCCGTATTTACTATTTTTAATCTGTGAATTTTTAATATATCACTGAATTTGAAAATATTTCCAAAGGAAGAAAAAAATGCAAGACATAGATCATGAAGGCAACTTTAAAGAATTGTTTCTTAATTAGTCATTCAGCAATATTTATAGCTCGTATTATTTACAAAGCGCTGTGCTAGATTCTCAGAATGTAACAGTGAACGTAAGAGACACCAGCCCTGTTCTCATGGAGTTTACTGTTGGGGCAAGGGTATGTTGATGCAAATAATCAATAATCAATCTATAATAAGAATAGAAGAGAGTTTTATTTTAGCCAAACTGAGGACTATACCCTGGGAGACAACCTCTCAGATAGCTCTGAGGAACTGTTCTGGAGAAGCATGATTTTCAGCACAGTTTTATATTTTGTCAGAACAAAGAACATCATGACAAGGGTACATTCCTTCAGAGTTTCCAAAAAAGATTAATGCATACACAGCAAGTCAGTATGGCCTGGGAGCCTGGGTAGTGAGCCTTATCATCAAAGGAGTACTAGCACTGAGGTCCCGGAAAAGGAGGCATTTACCTCTATATTCAAAACAGACATTCTTTACTTCTGTACAATATACCCTTTTCTTTAATGGTTAAAGCAGATGTACAGTGTATGTTTGATAAGCCATAACACTGGCTGTTTTAATTAGAATAAAGTTCAAGCCAAATCATGTATAATCCAGAATGGCTTCCCCATACTTCAGTATGTGAAAATTTCTTCCATCAGGTAGTTTGGGAAGATAAAAGGAATAATTAATTTACATAATGGACTTTTAAATTATGGTTGTGGTAATGCCACAAAGGAGACATACACAGTGCTACAAAGAGTACTTTTCTTGGCTTCTTGCCAAGAGAGAATAGCAAATATAAATTTAATGCCGGGAAAGAGCTTTGTGTGTGCAGCAATAAAATGCCAGTGTGGTTAGCGTAGAGAGTGAGGAAGACAGTGGTATGAGATGAAGTCTGAAGTCTGAGAGTCAAGTAGGACCCAAATCTTGTAGAGCTTTGTACGTCCTGATAAAGAGTTTATTCTCAGTACAGTGGGAAGCTTTTAAAGGGTTTTACGTAAGGGAATGTCTTAAATGTGATTTATGTTTAAAAAGATAACTGCCTACTATGTGGAGAAAGTATTTTAGGGGGATAAGAGTGAAAGTAGGGAGACCACTGAGGTAGAAATTGCAATATTCTACTTGAGAGATGGCAGCTTGAATTATGGTGGTGGCACTGAAGATAGAAGTGAATGAATTTGTGATATATATTGGAAATAGAACCACTGAGACTTGGTGATAGATTGCATAGAAGTGGAAATAGCTGTCATACTTGTTTGATCTCAGGAAACGTTTTCAGTTTCACCATTAAGTTGATGTTTGCTGTTAGTTTTTTAAATAGATACTGTTTGTTAGATTAAGGAATTTACCTTGTATTCCTGGTTTGCTAAATTTTTTTTTAACATGAAAGGGTGTTAAAAGTCAGCACACTCTTTTTTTTTTTTTGCAGTACGCGGGCCTCTCACTGCTGTGGCCTCTCCCGTTGTGGAGCACAGGCTCCAGATGCGCAGGCTCAGCGACCATGGCTCACGGGCCTAGCCGCTCTGCGGCATGTGGGATCCTCCCGGACCGGGGCATGAACCCGTGTCCCCTGCATCATCAGGCGGACTCTCAACCACTGCGCCACCAGGGAAGCCCAGTCAGCAAACTTTTTTTTTATCTGTTGAAATGATCTTAGGATTTTCCCCCTTTTAATCTGTTAGTATAGTAAATTGTAAAATTGATTTTCTAATGTTAAACCAGTATTGCATTTCTGGAATATAACCAACATGACCATAATATATTGTCCTTTTCACAACCTTTTCACAAATTGCTGGCTCTTTTTTTGCTGTTCTTTTTAGGATTTTTATATTTATTGTAGTGAAATTAGCATGTAATCTTTCTTTGTTGTACTGTATTTTTCTGGGTATGGGGTGTCTGTGTGTGTATATGAGATGGAGGTGGTTGTGGGTAAGAGAGCTTTTTTTTTTGGTTGCGTTGGGTCTTCATTGCTGCTCATGGGCTTTCTCTAGTTGTGGCGAACGGGAGCTACTCTTTTTTTTTTTTTTTGCGGTACGCGGGCCTCTCACTGTTGTGGCCTCTCCCGTTACGTAGCACAGGCTCCGGACGCGCAGGCTCAGTGGCCATGGCTCATGGGCCCAGCCGCTCAACGGCATGTGGGATCTTCCCGGACAGGGGCACGAACCCGTGTCCCCTGCATCGGTAGGCGGACTCTCAACCACCACGCCACCAGGGAAGCCCTAGGGAGCTACTCTTCATTGTGGTGTGTGGACTTCTCATTGCGGTGGCTTCTCTTGTTGCGGAGCACGGGCTCTAGGTGCGCAGGCTTCAGTAGTTGTAGCATGCAGGCTCTAGGGCGCACGGGCTTTAGTAGTTGTGGTGCTCGGGCTCAGTAGTTGTGGCTCGAGGGTTCTAGAGTGCAGGCTCAGAAATTGTGGCACACGGGCTTAGTTGCTCCGCAGCATATGGAATCTTCCCGGACCAGGGCTTGAACCCGTGTCTGCTGCATTGGCAGGCAGATTCTTAACCACTGTGCCACCAGGGAAGTCCCAAGAGAGCTTTCTTTAGATACAAAATAATTAACTTAAAGTAGTGAAGGTGGTTGCTTTTGGGAAAGAGGATAGTATGTAATAGCTTATATTTTTAAATTAAAAATATTATTTTAAGTAGATATAGGTGTTATCTGTGAACAGGAGATAAGTGAAACCAGAAGAATGGATAAGCAGACTGAGAAAGTGATGGAGGACAAAAGGAGAGGGTCAGAGATCAAATCCTAGAAGATACCCATCACCTTATATCTATATTAACAGCTAATTAAATAAATCAATACTGAAAAATAAGCAGACTTTTACTTCAGGTTCAAGTTCATTATGAAGTACTGTTCTTTAATTTGACTTTTGTTATATATGATGAAAGCATGTAAAATAAGATATCTTTTAAGTACCTTTTTTTGTTGTTTTGGTTTTTTACTTATTGCTAGAAGTGTAAGAACATTGATTCTGACAGTTTGTGTATGGGTATTTTTTTTTTCTAAGTAAGTATTTTAGTCTTTTTATCTACCTATCTGTCTATTTATTTATTTTTGGCTGCCTTGGGTCTTTGTTGCGGTGCGCTGGCTTCACATTGCAGTGGCTTCTCTTGTTGCGGAGCACAGGCTCTAGGCGCGTGGGCTCCAGTAGTTGTGGCACGTGGGCTCAGTAGTTGTGGCTCGCGGGCTCTAGAGTGCAGGCTCAGTAGTTGTGGCGCAGGCTTAGTTGCTCCGTGGCATGTGGGATCTTCCCGGACCAGGGCTCAAACCCACGTCTCCTGCCTTGGCAGGCGCCACCAGGGAAATCCATATGTATGTGGTATTAATTTAGTATTGTAGTAGAAATGCTAATATTGTTGAGTCAGAATCTCTAGCTATTCTGTTTTTTGAAATCTGCAATGGAATTTTTTCTTACCCAGGGATAAAGTTTAAGGTTAAAATGCATAAAGTGGAAATATAGGTATGGATAGGTAGGAGATAAGACCAGTTAAATAAACTTCAGGTTATGCTTCTTATTGCACACTCTTTCCAAGACAAATACTCATTGAGTGAGATTGTAAACATAATCAACTACACTGTTTAAAATGGTTTTTCCCCCGTTTATTTATTTATTTATTTATTTAGGCTGCCCCAGGTCTTTGTTGCAGCATGCAGACTTAGTTGCAGAAGGATGAGGCATCTAGTTCCCCAACCAGAGATCGAACCTGGGCCCCCTGCATTGGGAGTGCAGAGTCTTACCCACTGGACCACCAGGGAAGCCCCTAAAATGTTATTTTTATGTCTTAAATTTTTTTTTGCTGGAGTACTTAAAGTTAAATTTTCATAAGATAAATATGCATTTATGCAAATCTACTTTATGCAAATATCAGTATTTTGATAGCTGATTGACTATATTTTGAGATTGAATTATTATATAATCCATAAACTCATATAAACTAGGACAAATTTTTATTTGAACCGTTAAAGTCCATATCATTCCAATCAGAGTTAGTCACTGATTTCCTCTTGAGTATGAGAATTTTCCAGGATTGGTAATTATAAGGGAGTAGCTTAAAATCCTCAAAATTTCTCGTGTTTCATAGCCCCATAGTGAAGTTTTCCCTTTTTTTGCAGGGGGGCCCTCCCACAGAAAGTAATTCTGAAATTACAACTCTGCTCTGCTCTTAATCTCTTCACAGATTACAACTTCTCTTCCTTTTTTCTCACCTTTTCTCATATTGTGTATTTGTTACAGAAACAGTTTTTCTTCGAAAATGGATGGGATGTCTTCAGAGGCTAATGAAGAAAAGTAAGTTTGGGAAATGCAGCTAAAAACGTTAAACTCTTTATCAGGGAAAGATACTTTTCCAATTAGTAAGACATGTTTATAACTTTTGAAATGTTTTCCCAGTCTGTTCCAGGGAAAAGAGTTAAATGTTACAGAGTCACAGCACTCCCTGCCATATCTTTATATAAACTTATCTAAAGTCAAAACTGAGAGGGACTTTAGAGACCAATTCCTATCTCTTCAATTTAAGGGTGAGAAAATTGAGGCCCAAAGAAATGAAATGATTTGTCTAAAGTTGGCATCACAAACTAGTGGCAGTTTACAGCCTACAGGCATATATATATATGGCAAAGAAAAAATTGTCTAAACAATAAACAATGTTTTTTAATTTTTGAATTAGTTGCCAAAATTTCAAGATTTCATACAATTAGATTTTCAGCTTTTCCTGAAAAATCAAGTGGTGCAACACTGGGCTCATATTCTTGCTTGGCAACAACTAACCTGAGCAGAGTACATAATAGCTGTGATGATCAAACCAGGCAGGAAGGAATTCCCCTTTATAGTCTCAATACCACCTATTTTTCTTGCATCTGCTAAGTTGTTTGTTTGGCTGCCATAGCCAGTTGAATATTCAAAACCTGGTCTAAAAATCACACTGTAGTGAAACCAGAACTAGAGTCTCTTGATTTATGGTCCATTTATCTCTTTTTTTTGGGGGGGGGTGCTGCACTGCAGCTTGCAGGATCTTAGTTCCCTGACCAGGGATTGAACCACGGCTATGGCAGTGAAATCACTGAGTCCTAACCACTGGACTGCCAGAAAATTCCCTTTCTTTCTTTTTTTCTTTTTTTCTTTTGGTCCATTTATCTTATAATTATGCTTATATAAATCGATATGGTAAATTATGTTTTACTGATTGTTTTTCAAGAGATAGTCTTATGGTATACCATATGTATTTTAAAACACTGACTTTCTAAATACTGAATTTAAGTCTTGTAATATAAATTTTATTAAGTGAAAGTGATGCCAAGTGTTAAGTGATGACCAATTTAAAAGCATGTAAGGGATGTTGTAATGATGGGTTTTAGAAATTCAGTCTTGTACCACTGTGTATGTAAATTTTTTTTTCCTCTTTCAGTGACAATGTAGAGAGACCTGTTAGAAGACGACATTCCTCAGTAAGAAATACCTATTTGAGCTAATAATTGTTACCTTTTATTGAATGATGACTACATACCACAGTAATTTTGAATGACATCACCATCCCAACCCCGCTGGCTTCTATTGCTCTCTGGATAAAGACTCAAATATTTAACCTGGGCTTCCCTGGTGGCGCAGTGGTTGAGAGTCCGCCCGCTGATGCAGGGGACACGGGAGGCCACAACAATGAGAGGCTCACGTACCGCAGGAAAAAAAAAAAAAAAAAAAAATTTAACCTGATTACACAATTCTGTAAATATACTAAAATTCCTATTTTATGGGTTTTATGGTAATTTAATACATTCTATGCTATGTAAATTATACTTTAATAAGTCTGTTTAAAAAATATATTTAAATGTGTACAAAGCTGTAGCAAGACACACAATAATCCAACTCAAACCGATTTAAGCACAAAATTTATTGGGTTATGAAATTGAAAAAATCCAAAGATAGGGATGATGTTAGGCACAGTTTAACCAATCAGGTGTTCCAACAGTAGCACCAGATGTTGTAGGGTACTTTCACTGTAAGCATCTTTGCCACAAACACTTTTGCCACATAACTAATTGGCAGCAGTGC
This sequence comes from Mesoplodon mirus, assembly GCF_964341445.2. NCBI lineage: Eukaryota > Metazoa > Chordata > Mammalia > Artiodactyla > Ziphiidae > Mesoplodon > Mesoplodon mirus. The sequence continues at coordinate 104,741,300 of NC_138979.1, read as the reverse complement.
AATTTAGCTGTAAAGGTTAAATAACTAATTGATAGTTTGGTTTCATTTCTTCATTGATGCAGTACTCTCATTTTTATATTACATAAATCTGAGATACGCCAAGGTCTCCAAGGCAGAGTTGAACCCATTTCTCCCACAGAATTTTGGAACATCTGTCAACAGACATATGACATTATGCCAAGAACAAACAACAGTGTGGAAGGGTTTTATAATGCAATACAAAGCTCAGTTACAAATATGTATCCTAGTATTTGGAAACTGATAACTTGTCTTAATGAAGAAAGAAATTTTAATGAAAAAGAAAAAACGCGATGCCAAATGAAGAGAACGAATCAATAAACAAAAAAATGTATAAAATACTCTGAGCAAAAGACAGAAGGCAAGTGCTTAGGTACAACCCACAAAATAAAATCAGTTATTTGTTCAGTATTGCCATGAATCTACACACATTTTCAAAGTATTCAAGTATTTCATATGTTGCAATAAAGTCTTTAACTTTCTTATTCATTTTTCATGTTTCATTATGTCCTCTTTAATGTCCCTCTTTTATCTTTTACAGCAAAATTGCCTTACGGCCAGTTAGTTATGCAGCAAAAATGTTTGCAGCAAAGATGTCTGTGGCAAATATGCTTATGGTGAAAGTACTGGACATGATCACCAGTACTAGGATTTCATTTTTTATACTCTGATCACTTTCTCTGGGTAATCTCCATTATCAGAACAGCTCTCCCTCTGTGATTACTACAGTACATCTAGCTCTCCCAACTTCCAGGTTTAAGTCCTACATGAAAAATCGTGTCTATTTCCTCAGGATAAAAAAAAAAAAAAAAGGAAACAGAATACTCAGGATTGAATTATGTTGGCTTGATTATCTTGACCATATCTTGATATGGGTCAAGTCCTCATTACCAAACCAGTCACTGTTGACAAAAGAATATCATGTGTGGATTGTTCTCAGCCAGGGCTACCTGTTGAACCCTAGAGTTGGAGTAGAGCTTTACCAAGACCACATGGGATGAGAGTAGGCAAAATAATTGGGGAATGTGGGCAAGGAGAAGGGAATAGATGCCGAATATTTAAAGCAGCCACAAAGTATACCACTGAGCAATATGAATTAGGAGTTTTAGAGGTTTTTACAGGAATTTTAGCATCTCTACCTTTCTGCTCATGGTATAACTTGAAATGAAGTGATTATTAATAGACATTGCAGATTTTCTTGAATAATTCTGTTCTAGATTTTGAAATGCAGATTTTCTTGAATAATTCTGTTCTAGATTTTGAAACCCCCAAGGAGTCCTCTTCAGGACCTCAGAGGTGGGAATGGGAATGAAACTGTTCAGGTAAGTCTCTGGTACAAATGCTTTATAGATGACTATTTTCAGTGATATTTTTAATAGTTAGAAACTTTATTAGCTATATGAAGGGAGAATGTCATAAATAATTCTCAATTGAATATGTACAAGTAAGCATCCCATGGCCTTAAGGTTAAAATCCAAACACTTGAGCAAGCTGGCACTCTTGATTTTTAACCCCTATTTGCTTTTCCAGACTTCTTTCTTGCCACTCTCATACATGTATCTCACCATTCAGAACTGTTTACCATTCCCCAAAAAGACATGAACTGTCAAGCCTGCAGGTATTTACATGTGATGTTACCTCTGTCTAGATGGCTAGTCCCTCATTCTTTGTTTATCTGCCAATATTTTATTAAAAATTTTTTTTCAAACACACCGAAACGTAGAAAGAATTTTAGGGTGAATGTTCATATAGTCATTACCTAGATTCTATAATTAATATTTTATCATACTTGGTTTATCATATATTTGTAGTCCTCTATTTTTAAAATTAATTAATTAATTTACTAATTTTGGCTGCGTTGGGTCTTCGTTGCTGCACACGGGCTTTCTCTAGCTGTGGCGAGCGGGGGCTACTTTTCATTGCGGTGTGCAGACTTCTCATTGCAGTGGCTTCTTTTGTTGTGGAGCATGGGTTCTAGGCACATGGGCTTCAGTAGTTGTGGCTCATGGGCTTAGTTGCTCCTTGGCATGTGGAATATTCCCGAACCAGGGCTCGAACCTGTGTCCTCTGCATTGGCAGGTGGATTCTTAACCACTGCGCCACCAGGGAAGCTGTAGTCGTTTCTCTGGTAATTCCTATTTGTTTTCAAGACTCAATTTTGGTATCATTTCTCTCAGAAAATCATCCCTTAACATCTTCTATTGTAATTGTTTACTAATGTCCATTCTAAATTGAGAACTCTCTGAGGTCGGGACTTCGTTATGTGTTTTTTACTATATTATGCCTGGTATATAGTTCACTTTCAGTACATTTTGTTGATTGATGAAATGCGTATAGTTTTGGAGACCATATAATTCTGAGTGCTAACACTACTTCTGCCTCTCTTATCTTTCTATTTCTCAAATACATCAAGCCTTTCCCTGCCTCAGGGCCTTTGCACATGCTCTGCCTAGAATGTTTTCCCTCTGCCCAACTCTTCATCTGACTACTAGCTAATCCTTCAGGCCTCAACTTAAATGTACTTCCTCAAAGAAATCTTCCATGATTATCAGGCTAAATTATTTTTTATATACAGTTTTTATTCACATTTGAATTTTATATTTGTGTGGATTTTTTGTTTTAATCTGTTTCACCATTAATCTGCATTAGAGTAAGGACTGTATTGTTTCCTTTACCAGTCTTTTTCCATCACTCAGCACGGGATTTGGTATGTGTGGTTTTTTTTTAATTTAATGAATGTTTGAATGAGTAAATGACAGATGCATAGACTCATAGAGCTTTAAAACCAACAGGACCTCAATACTAATCTTGAATCTAGTTCCTTCATTATATAGATGAGAAATATGAGGTCCAGAGAGGTTAAATGTTTTGTCTAAGCGCACACAGTTAGTGGCAAACTTCAAATTGGAGCTCTAATCTCCTAATTTCTAACTCAGTGCTCTTTCCAATATACCACACAAATTTCAGGGTTTTTTAGTAAGAAATATAGTAGTATTTACTATGTCCATAATATTGTCATTATTAAGCTCAAAGCTGCCTGTAGTGTCTGCCAAAGATCTTAACAGAGAGGATGATTCTTTGTTATAACAAAACTTGTCCTCAGTTATCCAGAATTAGCACAGTTAAAATTCTCTATGTATTTCATTTGTTTTTGTCTTTTGGTTTTTGTGTTCGGTATCTACATGAGTAAAAATGTTTGCCATTGTTAAGGAAGATGAGGGAAAATAAAAGTAGTATATTATAATGAAAAGATGCTCAGCATCACTAATCATTAGGGAAATGCAAATCAAAACCACAGTAAGATATCAATTCATACCCATTAGGATGACTACTATTAAAAAAAATAAACAGAAAATAGCAAGTGTTGGGTAGGATGTGGAGTAATTGGAACGCTTGTGCACTGTTGGTGGGAATGTAAATGGTGCAGCTGCTGTAAAAAACAGTGGTTCCTCCAAAAATTAAAATAGAATTACCATATGATCCAGCAATTCCACTTCTGGGTGTATACCCAAAAGAATTGAAAGCAGGGTCTTGAAGATATGTATACCACTGTTCATAGCAGTGATATTCACAGTAGCCAAAAGGTGGAAGCAACCCAGAGTCCATTGATAGATGAATGGATAAACAAAATGTGGTGTCTATGGAATATTATTCAGCCTTAAAAAAAGAAGGAAGATGCAAGAGGGAGGAGATATGGGGATAGATGTATATGTATAACTGATTCACTTTGTTATAAAGCAGAAACTAACACACCATTGTAAAGCAATTATACTCCAATAAAGATGTTAAAAAAAAAAAGAAGGAAATTCTGATACCTACTACAACGTGGATGAACCTTGAGGACATTATGTTAAGTGAAATAAACCAGTCACAAAAAGACAAATACTTTATAAATTACACTTATGAAGTACCTACAATGGTCATATTCATAGAGACAGAACGTAAAATTGTGGTTGTAGGGAGGTTGGCGGGGAAAAGGAGGAGTTGTTTAATGGATATACAATTTCAGTTTTGCAAGATGAAAAGATTTCTGGAGATTGGTTGCACAACCATATAGAGGTACTTAACACTACTGAAGTGTACACTTAAAAACAGTTAAGGACTTCCCTGGTGGCACAGTGGTTGGGAATCCGCCTGCCAATGCAGGGGGCACCAGTTCGAGTGCTGGTCCGGGAAGATCCCACATGCCGCAGAGCAGCTAAGCCCGTGAGCCACAGCTACTGAAGCCCGCACGTCTAGAGCCCACGTTCTGCAACAAGAGAAGCCACCGCAATGAGAAGCCCGTGCACCACAATGAAATAAATAAATTAATTTTTAAAAAGTTAAGATGCTTCAGTGTGTTATGCTAAGTAAAATAGTCACAGAAGGAAAAATACTACATGATTCCACTTATATGAGGTGTCTAAAATAGTCAAACTCATGGAAGCAGAGAAGAGAACAGTGGTTGCCAGGGACAGAGAGGAGGGGGAAATGGGGAGTTGCTAATCAACAGGTATAAAGTTTCAGTTATGCAAAATGAATGAATTCTAGAGATCCGCTGTACAACATTGTCGCTATAGTTAACAGTATTGTATCGTACACTTAAAAATCTGTTAAGAGGGTAGATTAAGTGTTCTTACCACAATAAAATTAAAAAAATTTTTTTTTAAATTTTTTAATTTTATTTTTTTGTACAGCAGGTTCTTATTAGTTATCCATTTTATACATATTAATGTATATATGTCAATCCTAATCTCCCAATTCATCACACCACCACCCCCCAAATTAAAATTCTTAAAAGTGGTTAAGATGGTAAATTTTATGTGAATTGTATTTTACTGCAATTAAAAAAAAATTTTTAATCTTAAAAATAGTATAGTAAGGTTACCATAATAGGCAACATATCACTTGTTTTGTTCCCAGTCTTTCTTCTACTTAATTGCAAAATAACCATTCATTTAAAGGAGAGAGATAAAGGTAAGGGATAGTAATCACCTTCCTTAAATATGTTGTTTGTGTCACTGTGCTTATTTTTCACAATGAAAATCATATTCATGTTAAGTGCTTCTATATTGGAATTTTTTGGAGAATCAGATTAATTATCAAAATTAATGATATCACATTAATTCAGAATAAGAACTGGTCTCTGACTATCATAATCTTGGAGACCTAATTCACAGTGGTTTCATTAAAAATCATACCATATTAAAAAAAAAATCATACCATATATTCTCTGCCCTTAGGAATCCAATGCTTTGAGAAATAAGAAAAACTCTCGTCGAGTCAGCTTTGCAGATACTATAAAGTAAGTTGAAAATAAAAATAATTAAAACGTTACAGGTAATACTTTTGTGTGTCACACCAAATATGTTGGTACTAACTGATTCGGTTAATTTGTGTTTCAATTAGAGAAGCTTTAGAAAATTGTTATTTAAAAGGCTGTTATGCTTAAAAGAGAAACATTGAAAGCATCCCCTCTACAGTCCAGAACAAAACAACTGTCTTATGGCTGCTATTTAACATTGTATTGGAGGTGCTAACCAACAAAAAAAAACTAGAGAAAGAAAATGGAGTTACAAAAGTTGGAAAGATGGGGATAAATCTGTCACCTAGCAGATTAAATAATTGAATATTAGGAAAATCCAAGAATATCAATTGAAATACCTCTATAAACAGTAAGTAGCAGGATACAAAATTAATATTTAGAAATTAATATATTTCCTATATAAAAATAATAACCAGATAGAATGTAAATGTCCTTTTTTCCATTATATTATATTTAGTTGCTGTAAATTTAATAATAAAAGAATATAAATTGTACAGGGATTTCCCTGGTGGTCCAGTGGTTAGGACTCTGCACTTCCACTGCAGGGGACACAAGTTTGATCCCTGGTCGGGGAACTAAGATCCCAGATGCCCTGCGGCATGGCCAAAAAAAGAAAAAAAAAAAGAATTGTGCAAATGAAGACAATTTCCTGAATAAAAAGATTTAACATCATAAAGACATCACTTCTCCCTAAGTTATTAATTTAATGTAATTCTTATATGTAATGTTTTTATGATTATTTTCTTTTTTTCTTTTTCTTTTTTTTTTTTTTTGAGGTACATGGGCCTCCATTGTTGTGGCCTCTCCCGTTGCAGAGCACAGGCTCTGGACGCGCAGGCTCAGCGGCCATGGCTCACGGGCCTAGCTGCTTTGCGGCATGTGGGATCTTCCCGGACCGGGGCACGAACCCGTGTCCCCTGCATTGGCAGGTGGACTCTCAACCACTGGGCCACCAGGGAAGCCCTGATTATTTTCTTGATGCTGAGCAGTATATTTGTATTTCCTCATTGATTGAAGAGTTGTTTAATTGAGAATTTTAACATTCATATCTAGGTGGTAAAGACATCTTGTGGTCATTAATTTTCAGTTATATTGTAGTGAGAGAATGCTAATTTGTATTATTTTGATTTTTATTGAAATTTTCTGTGTGGTCTTGTATATGATCAGTTTCTGTGAATGATCCATCCACTTGAACAGAAGATACATTTTGTATTTTAAGGTGTAGAATTTGATATATATCAAATATATCCATTTTATACATGTTATTTGGGTCTTCTGTAATTTTATATAATTTTAGTCACTTTAATCTGCATGAATTATGAGAGAGGTAAATTAGTCTCTAACTGACAGTGCATCCTACTCTTTCCAGTAGTTCTTCTTTATGAATGTTTATTCTATGTTTATTGGTAGATAGTCACCACTGTTATATCTTCATTCGGGATTGCACTTTCTAGCATTATGAAATATTCATCTTTGCTTTGTTTATTGCTTTTTGACCCAAATTCTACCTAGACTGATGTTAAAATTTCTGTCTTTGTTATATTTTTGTTTTCATTTTCGTGGTATATCTTTGTGTAATGTTTGACCATGTATGAGCAATGGTAAAGTTAGTCTATTTCCTCTCTCCCAACCCAATTTTACTTAATAATATACTTTTATACTATTAAATATGCTTAAACTTCAATTAAAACTTCATTGTATTATATGATATCCTTTGGCATTTATAATGGATGAGGTTATTGGCCTACTTCTTCCTCTCATTTTCTCCCCCTCATTCCCTACCCATCTTTTAAAATTTTTTTATTTATTTATTTATTATTTATTTTGGCCACACTGGGTCTTCGTTGCAACACGTGGGCTTCTCTTGTTGCGGTGTGCGGGCTCTAGAGCGCGTGGGCTCAGTAGTTGCGACGTGTGGCTCTCGTTGGGGCATGCGGGCTTAGTTGCAGTATGTGGGATCTTAGTTCCTTGACCAGGAATCGAACGTGGTCCCCCTGCATTGGGAGCATGGAGTCTTCACCACTGGACTACCAGGGAAGTTTTTCCCCCACCACCTTTTTTTTAAGTTGTATTATATCTCTTTCTCCCTTTCTCTCACTCTCTTATCTCTCTATCTCTCTCTCTGGGTATTTGACATTAGGTCATCTGTCACATTGTGTCTTAGTTGTACTCTATATAGTTAAATGTTCACATCAGTTCTATTACTGTAGTTGCCCTAATTATCTCTTGGTTGGCCAAAGTTTTTTCTCCTATGTTTTCCCAAGAAGGGCTCATTGAAGCAATACTCCCTGAGTTCTTGGGTGCTCAGACTGTTAGTCATAGCCTTTATATTTGAAGATTTAGCTGGATATAAAATCTTCAGTTCACATTTTCTTTTTTTGACTTTGAATATGTTTTGTTTTGTTTTTGTTTTTTATCAAACACCAAAGTCACTGAGGGTTTTTTTTTTGTTTTCTTTGTTTTTTATACAGCAGGTTCTTATTAGTTATCTATTTTATACATATTAGTGTTTGTATGTCAATCCCAGTCTCGCAATTCATCCCACCACCACCCCACATTTTCTTTAAGTAACTTGTTAATTTGATTCTGTTATCTTCTGACATTGAATGTTTCTATGAACAAGTCAGAGGAGAGCATGATTTTTCCCCCTCATAAACAACTAGATCTTTTTGACAGGCTACCTAACAGATTTTTTTTTCCTTTATCTTTGAAGTTTATTGACTTAAATACATCTTTATTTTGACTGTTTTGGGTCTTGAATCTTGAATTAACCTTTAAATATCATTTTCTATTTCCTTATTTAAATTTCGATAGGGTCTCAATAATTTAGAAACACAAATTATGTTTAAATTCTTTGCTTTTCTTCTGTATTATATTCTCTCTTAAGTCCTTTTATTTTCTTTTACTTTGTTCAGTTAAAATTTTTTTCTATGTCCTTTACCATATTTTCCAAGATACTTACTTACCCTTATGTCTCTTCCAGTTTTGCCTTCATTCTGTGATGATTATATTTTTTCTTCTGCTTCTTTCATGAGTTTCATCTATTTGTGTGTCATTTCCTGTTTTCTTACCATCTTTTCCTTGAGTTCTTGTATTTCTGCTTTCATTTCTGTCTTTGATAGAGATGATTGCTTTGTTATGTTTTTTAAGTCCATAGCGAACTGTATGCATACAATTTTCATTTTCTCTGGGACAACATTTTTCTGAGTGTTTTTCTTATGTTAATAAGTTATGTTATACTTTGCTTTCTTTTAATGTTATGGTGTCCTTATGGATTGTATACTTTTTACTCATCATTGAATGGGTTGGGTTTTCCTGAACCACCTATTTTCAAGACATTTCTGTGGAGGGAGAGGGGATGTAATGGTGTTCCAGGGTACCTGTCTTTTTGTAAACAGGCTCTCCTTTTAGTTATCATAAAGATAGCTTGTCTACTTAATATCACCTTCTTCAAATTTTATTTTCTGTATAATTCAGACTTCTTTAACTTGGCCTATTGTGAGGTGAGCTCCTAGATCAATTTAACCTTGAATTTAAACATTTTAGGATGAGGCTTGATTGTTTCTTGTCCAGAAGTCTTCCTAGGAAAGTCCTAGGCTTTGATCTGCATTGTTTCGCATTCCTCATTTGTTCCTCTCTCTCCTCTGAATTCTTTATCTTAACAAACCTTTAGGATCAGACAGATTAAAGAAATTCAATTCTGTATTTGCCATATAAAACATGATTTTGCATTAGGATAAGTTTATAGTTGCCCAGGATTTCAGTTGTGGGGCTATTGGGAACATATTTTCTTCTTTTCCTTAGAGGAGTAGTAAGTAGATGTTGGTAAGGGGTGAAGAAGGGGGTTCCCACTTAGCGGCAGACTATGTAACATCTTTCTGTTACTGAGTAGTTCCAAACAGTAGGTACCTTCTGAAATATATATTCATTGTTGTCGATTGATAGTAATTTTAATTGTTTTATACTTCTTTTCTATCCATCTTTTATCCATAAATCAATTAATGTCTTCCTGGATAAACATGAGTTGTCAGTATTTCATATGTATTCTGGGAGTGGGGGGTGGGAAAGACATAGTAAGATTTGGTATTATCAGGGAAGACTAGCTATTGCCTGCCATAGACTTCCCTAGGTGGTATATTCCTTGGTGACGTTGCTACTGTCTTCCTAGATCTTGCCCTTGGCTTTGCAGTCTCTGTATTGTTTTTTTCTGTACCAAAAATGGGCCTATCTCTTAGAGATGGACTTCTACTAAACAGATTCACTAGAGATTTGTGTATAAATAAGAATGCTACTACTAAATATATCATGAGAACCAAATCAAATGAATCAGAACCCTTATTTGAGTAGATCAATACATTCCTTATAGGCATTCTACCTAAGAAAGTAAATTATAATGTAAATATGGCTTGCTGATCATGGAATCGGAACTATTAGTTATTTGAATGGTTCAGAATCTTTAATGGCACCAGGCTAATGAATCCATGTCCACAGTAGGTACATACACACCTATTGCAAGCCTTGAATGATTCTGTCTGTATACTCCCAGTATACTCCTTGAATAGGTGTGGCCAAGGTTTGATTTAATAACTCATTTTCTCCCCTTTGTTTCAGACTGACTTTTCCTTCACATGCTATTTTTTGGGGTGTTTTTTTTTTTTTTGGCTGTGCCACTTGGCTTGTGGATCTTAGCTCCCTGACCAGGGATTGAACCCAGGCTACTTGGTGAAAGCGCTGAGTCCTAACCACTGGACTACCAGGGAATTTCCTTACATGTTTTCTTTAGGAATATTAATGTTAATGTAAAAATAACTGTTTTAAATTTTCTGTTAAGCATTTGATTGTTCCTTGTGCTGTGTTAGATATTTTTGTGTAAATTACCTTTTTTCTTTTGAGTTACTTCCTTGGGATTATAGTCCCCAAAGTAGAATTGCCAGACTTAAAAGAAGAAATGGTTACATAGTCATTATAACATTTTTGTTATTGGTTTTAGTACCTCTAGTAATGTACCTTTTTTTCCTAAGGCACTGTAAAGATTAGATTTTAACACTTAATTTTAGCTGATTTTATTGTTATCTTAGTTATTTTAATTTGGACTTTATTTTTCATTACTATTTTTTCTATATTTTGTTCACTTATGCTTTTTTTTCCTTCTCATTTTGAAATGTTTCATTTTTTATTTCCTTGTCTACCCAGACGATATTGAAGAAAATATTTTAAAGTTTTTGTGTGGTTAAAACCTTTAAATTTTGTGTTATTAAAGCATGTGTCTTTCTTGGTTCATAAATAATTTTTGCAACAGATTGTACCTTTGAAAGCTTTCCTTGTATCACAGACACTATATAGGTTGAAAAAAAAAATGAGAGAGCAAGGAACAACCATAATTAAGATAAATATACAGAAAGATAAATATGGAGGAAAGAATTATTTTGCCCTTTCAGTTAGGTGTCTCCATATGTTTGCTAAATATGTTTTATTAATTATATACATTTACAACTTATTCTTTGTCTACCTAATATGTAGTGTTCTAAAATTTGGATCTTAAGGCATCTAAATATATTTCTGCATTTTCTTCTTTGTATTTCTTTCATTTTTTTCCTCTGACTTCTTTTTTTTACATGTAATTTGGCTTATTCATCATTAGTTTTCATTGATAACTTTCCTCCTACTGTATGATAGCAACATTGTTTAGTTCTAATACTTTTTTGCTATGAAACTTAATGTGTTGGATGACTTCATAATTATTTTTTCTGTTGTTTGTCCACAGATAATTTTTAGCTGTGAAAATTTTTAATTTGTAACTTACAGGTTGTAGATTGAGTTTAAAATTTTAAAAAATTTAGTCAGTAGCCATTTTTTAATAGGGTAGCTCAGCCAATTTACATTTGTTAAAATCAGTACACCTATTCTCCCTGTATTATTGTTGGTTAAATTTAACTTTATTGTTGCAGATTTTTGTTTTGTATTTAAACAAGAATGGATATTGGATTTTATAAATGCTTTTGACCATCTATTAAAATAACTAGGGCTTCCCTGGTGGCGCAGTGGTTGAGAGTCCGCCTGCCGATGCAGGGGACATGGGTTCGTGCCCCGGTCCGGGAAGATCCCACATGCCACGGAGCGGCTAGGCCCGTGAGCCACGGCCACTGAGCCTGCGCGTCTGGAGCCTGTGCTCCGCAACGGGAGAGGCCACAACAGTGAGAGGCCCATGCACTGCAAAAAAAATAAATAAATAAATTAAGTGGTTTGCAAAGTTTCGTGCTGGAGATTTCTCACTGGACGATGCTCCATGGTCAGGTAGACCAGTTGAAGTTGATAGCAATCAAACTGAAACAATAATTGAGAGCAGTCAGCGTTATACCACGTGGGAGATAGCCGACATACTCAAAATATCCAAATCAAGCGTTGAGAATCATTTGCACTAGCTTGGTTATGTGAATAGCTTTGATGTTTGGGTTCCACATAAGTTAAGCAAAAAAACCCTTCTTGACCATATTTCTGCATGCGATTCTCTACTGAAACATAATGAAAATGTTCCATTTTTAAAACAAATTGTGATGGGCAATGAAAAGTGGATACTGTACAATAATGTGGCATGGAAGAGATCTTGGGCAAGTGAAATGAACCACCACCAACCACACCAAAGATGTTGATGTTCTGTATATGGTGGAATTGGAAGGGAGTCCTCTATTATGAGCTTCTTCCAGAAAACCAAATGATTCATTCCAACAAGTACTGCTCCCAGTTAGACCAATTGAAAGCAGCACTCGATGAAAAGAGTCCAGAATTAGTCAACAGAAAACGCATAATCTTCCATCAGGATAACACAAGACTGCATGTTTCTTTCATGATTGGGCAAAAACTGTTAAAACTTGTATGGGAAGTTGTGATTCATCCGCTGTATTCACCAGACATGGCACCTTTGGATTTCCATTCATTTTGGTCTTTACAACATTCTCTTAATGGAAAAAATTTCAATCCCCTGGAAGACTGTAAAAGGAACCTGGAATAGTACTTTGCTCAAAAAGATCCATCTTTTGGGAAGATGGAATTATGAAGTTGCCTGAAAAATGGCAGAAGGTAGTGGAACAAAAAAGGCTGAATACGTTGTTCAATAAAGTCCTTGGTGAAAGTGAAAAATGTACCTTTTATTTTTACTTAAAAAACCAAAGGCACTTTTTGGCCTACCCAATAAAACATTGCTAGGGAATTCCGTGACAGTCCAGTGGTTAGGACTCTGTGCTTCCACTGGAGGGGGCACAGGTTCTATCCTTGGTCAGGGAACTAAGATCCTGCAAGCCACACTATTTAAAAAAAAAAAAAAACAACCTTGCAGATTTTCAGTAATCTTTATTTTGTTTTCTAGGGTATTCCAGACAGAGCCTCATGTGTGCGGTGCAGCCAAACAAAAACAAAAACATTGCTAGATGCAGTTTGCTTATATTTTGGGATTTCTGCACTAATATTCATATGTGAGATTGGCCTATGGATTTTGTTGTGTGCTATTCTTACTTGGTTTTACTATAAAATCAATCAGAAAGCTTTATTTTACCTATCTCAAAACAGACTATAAATTAATATCTTAGTGTTCTAATTAAAACTTCCAGATTTTCGGGAGTTCCCTGGTGTCCTGCTGGTTAGGATTCTGGGCTTTTACTGCCATGGCCTGAGTTCAATCCCCGGTCAGGGAACTGAGATCCTGCAAGCCACACGATTAAAAAAAAAAAACAAAAAAACCTTGCAGATTTTCAGTAATCTTTATTTTGTTTTCTAGAGTATTCCAGACAGACCCTCATATGAAAATAGTGAAAAAGTCAGAAATTTCAGGTAAATTTGTTACTGCAATCCCTGCTAAATCTGTTGTCTATATAATTATGCTGTGGTTATCTAACCAGATAATTGGTATAACTTAGTATCCATCTTATTGCTTAAAAAGTGTAACTTGAGCCATGGGAGGCAGAACGTAAGGTACATCATTAGTATTTTTTTTTATTGTTGTTAATGTCCTTATGCAATTTTTCTAATGCTTAATCAGTGTATTATTGAAAAACTTTAATCTTTTCTCTATAGAAACTGAAGCAGGAGGAAATGTCCTATTTATGCAGTAAGTAAAAAAATGTGATGTAAATTATACTTTAAAATGTGTTTATTCCTATTAAATGAACTATTTTTAAAGTTAAAATTCTTTTTGTTTTTTATTTCCATTCCCTTTTGTGTAATACTTAGGATTAATTCAGAAAACAAATCCTTTGCATAATTTAATATACTGCTATAGTTGATAAGTATGTGCATTGTACACCTTATCCTATTAAGAGGGATGAAACATTCTACTTTCATATATAAATCCTCAAATACATGAGCTAGTACAAAACAATAAATACCAAGTCCTCAGATTTTTTTCATTAAACTAGTTTTTCTTATTATAACATTAATACAAAAATTAAATAGCAGTAGGCTTGAACAAATGAAAACATGCTTATCTTAATCATAAGAGAAATACAAACTTAGACTATATTGAGACATAATTTTTCATCTAATCAGTTAAGAATATAGGTAAAAAGTCTCATTGCTAGTGGGTATATATTGTAGAAGGCAATTGGCAATATCATTCAGAATTTTAAATGCACATGCTCTTTGGCTCCGAGATTTCATGTCTGGGAATTTATCTTACCAATACACTTGTAAATGTGTGAAATGATGATATAAAGTTATTCACTGTAACATTTATTTTAATAGTAAAAAATGTAAAAGATCCTAAAGGTCCATCAGTAAGGGACTGGTTAAATAAATTACAATTTTTTCAAGTAATTGAGTAGTGTTGAGCTGGAAAAAAAAAAGATTATCTTTATATATTGACACAGAAAAATCTCTAGGCCATATTACTTAGGCTCCTTACAGATAACCACTGTTGATAATTTTGGATGTCCTTGCAGAAATTTTATATGTATATCCAAGTGCATGGTTTATCTTTATCTTTTTTTTTTTTAAACAAGACAAAAATGGGATCACTCAGTGTCTTTGGCACTTTCCATGTTGTTACATGTACATCTACCTCAGTCTATTATAATCTGTTGTATGTCTGCACCAACATTTAGTCAGCTCCCCATTGATGGACATTTGGGTTAACTTTTTTTTGGCCACGCCACGCCCTGGGATCTTAGTTCCCCAGTCAGGGATTGAACCCGGGTCCCCTGCAGTGGAAGCGCAGAGTCCCCAGGAAATTCCCTGGGTTGTTTCCTTTGATTTACCTTTGATTTACCTTTTTTTTTTTTAAAGCTACATTTCTAGAAAATGAGTTGCTTTACAGGTCATTCGTTTTTTCGTTGTTTTTTTTTTTTTATTTATTTTAATTTTGGCTGCGTTGGGTCTCCGTTGCTGCGGTCAGGCTTTCTCTATTTGTGGGGAGTGGGGGCTACTCTTCATTGCAGTGCGGGCTTCTCACTGCAGTGGCTTCTCTTGTTGCGGAGCACTGGCTCTAGGCGTGCGGGCTTCAGTAGTTGTGGCATGTGGGCTCAGTAGTTGTGGCTCCCAGGCTCTAGAGCACAGGCTCAGCAGTTGTGGCTCACAGGCTTAGCTGCTGTGAGGAATGTGGGATCTTCCTGGACCAGGGCTCAAACGCGTGTCCCCTGCATTGGGCAGGTGGATTCTTAACCACTGCACCACCGGGGAAGCCCCTACAGGTCATTCTTAAAAAAAAAAAAAATAGGGAATTCCCTGGCTGTCCAGCGGTTAGGACTCCGTGCTTCCACTGCAGGAGACCCGGGTTCGATCCCTGGTCAGGGAATTAAGATCCCGCAAGCCTCGTGACACAGCCAAAAAAAAAAATTTTTTTTAATAAAAAATTAAAAAGAAAAAACAAGCAGCATGTATTAAGCATATTTTTATAGTGTTCTTGAAATTTAGATATCTGAAAAAATTTAATGGTAAGGTCCTTTAATTGCCTTGTAATTTTTTCTGCCAGTATTAGATGAGTCTTTTTTTAAAGATGTCTTTGGAGTTTTCTGCCAGTCACCATGCGAAAACCTATTGCCTACCCTACTCTTTCAACTGTTGTGATTCTTGGTAATTGTCCAGAGTATAGATTTTTAAATTACTTTATAATTTTTAGGAATAAGAATCCAGAAGATAACTACTGTGAGATAACTGGTGAGTATGATCATAGTACTTTTCTTATCATATGTTTTTCTCTTTATCTAGATTCCTTGAACAGAAATATGTAAGAGAACCATGAACAAAAAATGTAGAGAAAGTGTTCATCTTTACACAAAATCGTTAGTTTAAAATTTCACAAACTTACTAATATTTCTCTCAAACCTGCTGTTCCTCTTGTTCTCTGTCTTGAACTCCCACTCACTGTCATTCACTCAAGTCAGGAATTGAGTCATGTTTTACCTTTTCCTCCTTTCCCCATATCCATTTGGCCCTATTCTCTTTGATTTTTTTTTTTTTCTTTTTTTCTGGCTCTGCGGCTTGCGGGATCCTAGTTCCCAGACCAGGGATCGAACCTGGGCCCCCTGCAGTGGTAGCGAGGAGTCCTAACCACTGGACCACCAGGGAATTCCCCAGGCCCTATTCTCTTTCAATTCTGTCTCCAAAATATCTGGCCCATCTGTTAGTTATTCTCTGTTCCTTCTGCCCGTATTTGAATTCAAGTCCTCACTGTTCTTTCTTGAGCTATTGTATTTAGTTTCTTATCCTTCTAGTCCATTCTACATATTTCTAAATCTTATCATATTATCTCCCAGGTTACAATTGTTCAGTGACACTGTTTTCCTTACAGGATAAAACCCACACTCTTTAGCATAAACTTGGAAAACCTTTTATAATTTGGCTTGTTTTTTTCTCCAACTTTATCTCCAGCCCTTTATAGGCATCCTGTGCTCTAGCCCATGAATAACTACTTGCATTTTCCCATGTGGACTTTCTTCCTGCCTGTATCCATTTGTAAATGCTATTTCCTCTGCCTAAAGTGATCTTCCTAATACAGTTTGTCTAACAGTCTTCTCATCTTTCACTTAACTTAGCTTTTCACTTAGCTTAACTTTAGTGCTTTCAAAGTAGCCAGTCCACAAACTGTTATAGTCCTTGACAGAAAAGGAACTTGCAATAGAATGTAAACCAACTATGGCAGTAAGCTACTGTTTAGTTAGCGGCATATTTGTTTTAGCAAAGCTCTACTGATGAAAGGAATTTTACATCAGCTGCAAGCTCCTTATCTCAAAATGAATGAATGAATTAATAATAACCAGTTCACCATCTGGCAACATACGTTAAGTAATACTGGCTTAAATCGAGCCTTCGCTGACAAAACCAAGGAGTTAGTCACTCTGTTTTGTGCTCTTACAACACCCCTTTTATTTCTTAGTCTATTGTAGATTTTTTTTAATATAAATTTATTTATTTATTTTTATATTTGGCTGTGTTGGGCCTTTGTTGCTGCGCACAGGCTTTCTCTAGTTGCCGCGAGTGGGGGCTACTCTTCGTTGTGGTGCACAGGCTTCTTATTGCGGTGGCTTCTCTTGTTGTGGAGCACGGGCTCTAGGGCGCGTGGGCTCAGTAGTTGTGACTCACAGGCTCTAGAGTGCAGGCTCAGTAGTTGTGGCACATGGGCTTAGTTGCTCCAGGGCCTGTGGGATCTTCCCGGACCAGGGCTCAAACCCCTGTCCCCTGCATTGGCAGGCGGATTCTTAACCACTGTGCCACCAGGAAAGTCCCTATTGTAGAATTTATCATGCTGTATTTTAGGTATTTACTTTTGGCTCTTTTATTAAACTAGGAACTCTTGAGTCCAGAAATTTTGTCTTGTTCTTTGTGCTTTAGTATATGGTTGAGTTCTGGGGCACATAATAGGTTCTGAAACAATATTTGTTAAGTAAATGACAAGAATGGAAGCTGGATATGTAAATAAGCCTTTAATAAAAAGCCCATAATTACTTCATCATATTCAGTCGAGGTTACCATAAACTCTCTGAAATATTCTAAATATTTACCTTTAAACTTAAGAATTTTAAAATGTATTTCCTGTTTCATTATAGCATCTTCAGTCCCTTCCTTATTTCCAACATCCAGTTTGTTACCTGAACCTTTATATTTCAGTTCTAGAATATCTTTTTTTTCTTTTTTTTTTTTTTGCAACTTCTATTCTTTTTATTTATTTTTTTATACAGCAGGTTCTTATTAGTCATCCATTTTATACATATTAGTGTATATATGTCAATCCCAATCTCCCAATTTATCACACCACCACCCCCCCCACCACCACTTTCCCTCCTTGGTGTCCATACGTTTGTTCTCTACATCTGTGTCTCTATTTCTGCCCTGCAAACCGGTGCATCTGTACCATTTTTATAGGTTCCACATAGATGCGTTAATATACGATATTTGTTTTTCTCTTTCTGACTTATTTCACTCTGTATGACAGTCTCTAGATCCATCCACGTCTCTACAAATGACCCAATTTCATTCCTTTTTATGGCTGAGTAATATTCCATTGTATATATGTACCATATCTTCTTGAGGTGGGCTTGTATTGCTATAAACTTCCCTCTTAGAACAGCTTTTGCTGCATCCCATAGGTTTTGGATCATCATGTTTTCATTGTCATTTATCTCTAGGTATTTTTTGATTTCCTCTTTGATTTCTTCAGTGATCTCTTGGTTATTTAGTAACATATTGTTTAGCCTTCGTGTGTTTATGTTTTTTACGTTTTTTTCCCCTGTAATCAATTTCTAATCTCATAGCGTTGTGGTCAGAAAAGATGCTTGATAGGATTTCAATTTTCTTAAATTTACTGAGACTTGATTTGTGACCTATCCTGGAGAATGTTCCATGTGCACTTGAGAAGAAAGTGTAATCTGCTGTTTTTGGATGGAATGTCCTAAAAATATCAATTAAATCTATCTGGTCTGTTGTGTCATTTAAAGCTTGTGTTTCCTTATTAATTTTCATTTTGGATGATCTGTCCATTGGTATAAGTGAGGTGTTAAAGTCTCCCACTATTATTGTGTTACTGTTGATTTCCTCATTTATAGCTGTTAGCAGTTGCCTTATGTATTGAGGTGCTCCTATGTTGGGTGCATATATATTTATAATTGTTATATCTTTTTCTTGGATTGATCCCTTGATCATTATGTAGTGTCCTTCCTTGTCTCTTGTAACATTCTTTATTTTAAAGTCTATTTTATCTGATATGAGTATTTCTACTCCAGCTTTCTTTTGATTTCCATTTGCATGGAATATCTTTTTCCATCCCCTCACTTGCAGTCTGTATGTGTCCCTAGGTCTGAAGTGGGTCTCTTGTAGACAGCATATATATGGGTGTTGTTTTTGTATCCATTCAGCAAGCCTGTGGTTTTTGGTTGGAGCATTTAATCCATTCACGTTTAAGGTAATTATCAATGTGTATGTTCCTGTTACCATTTTCTTAATTGTTATGGGTTTGTTTTTGCAGGTCCTTTTCTTCTCTTGTGTTTCCCACTTAGAGAAGTTCCTTTAGCATTTGCTGTAGTGCTGGTTTGGTGGTGCTGAATTCTCTTAGCTTTTGCTTGTCTGTAAAACTTTTGATTTCTCCATCGAATCTGAATGAGATCCTTGCCGGGTAGAGTAATCTTGGTTGTAGGTTCTTCCCTTTCATCACTTTAAATATACCATGCCACTCCCTTCTGGTTTGTAGAGTTTCTTCTGAGAAATCAGCTGTTAATCTTATGGGAGTTCCCTTGTATGTTATTTGTTGTTTTTCCCTTGCTGCTTTCAGTAATTTTTCTTTTTCTTTAATTTTTGCCAATTTGGTTACTATGTGTCTCAGCATGTTTCTCCTTAGGTTTATCCTAGATGGGACTTGCTGCGCTTCCTGGTCTTGGGTGGCTCTTTCCTTTCCCATGTTAGGGAAGTTTTCGACTATAATCTCTTCAAATATTTTCTCTGGTCCTTTCTCTCCTTCTTCTCCTTCTGGGACCCCTATAATGTGAATGTTGTTGCGTTTAATGTTGTCCCAGTGGTCTCTTCGGCTGTCTTCATTTCTTTTCATTCTTTTTTCTTTAGTCTGTTCCGCAGCAGTGAATTCCACCATTCTGTCTTCCAGGTCACTTATCCGTTCTTCTGCCTCAGTTATTCTTTTTTTTTTTTTTTTTTTTTTTTTTTTTTTTTTTTTTTTGCGGTATGCGGGCCTCTCACTGTTGTGGCCTCCCCCGTTGCGGAGCACAGGCTCCGGATGCGCAGGCCCAGCGGCCATGGCTCACGGGCCCAGCCGCTCCGCGGCATATGGGATCCTCCCAGACCGGGGCACGAACCCGTATCCCCTGCATCGGCAGGCGGACTCTCAACCACTGCGCCACCAGGGAGGCCCCTGCCTCAGTTATTCTGCTATTGATTCCTTCTAGTGTATTTTTCATTTCAGTTATTGTATTGTTCATCTCTGTTTGTTCTTTAATTCTTCTAAATCTTTGTTAAACATTTCCTGCATCTTCTCGATCTTTGCCTCCATTCTTTTCCCGAGGTCCTGGATCATCTTCACTATCACTGTTCTGAATTCTTTTTCTGGAAGGTTGCCTATCTCCACTTCATTTAGTTGTTTTTCTGGGGTTTTATCGTGCTCTTTCATCTGGTACATAGCCCTCTGCCTTTTCATCTTGTCTGTCTTTCTGTAAATGTGGTTTTTGTTCCACAGGCTGCAGGATTGTAGTTCTTCTTGCTTCTGCTGTCTGCCCTCTGGTGGATGAGGCTATCTAAAAGGCTTGTGGAAGTTTCCTGATGGGAGGGACTGGTGGTGGGTAGAGCTGGGTGTTGCTCTGGTGGGCAGAGCCCAGTAAAACTTTAATTTGCTTGTCTGCTGATGGGTGGGGCTGGGTTCCCTCCCTGTTAGTTGTTTGGCCTGAAGCAACCCAACACTGGAGCCTACCCGGCTCTTTGGTGGAGCTAATGGTGGACTCTGGGAGGCATCATGCCAAGGAGTACTTCCCAGAACTTCTGCTGCCAGTGTCCTTGTCCTCATGGTGAGCCACAGCCACCCCCTGCCTCTGCAGGAGACCCTCCGACACTAGCAGGTAGGTCTGGTTCAGTCTCCTATGGGGTCACTGCTCCTTCCCCTGGGTCCCGATGCTATACTACTTTGTGTGTGTCCTCCAAGAGTGGAGTCTCTGTTTCCCCCAGTCCTGTCAAAGTCCTGCAATCAAATCCCGCTAGCCTTCAAAGTCTGATTCTCTAGGAATTCCTCTTCCCGTTTGCCAGAGCCCCAGGTTGGGAAGCTTGACATGGGGCTCAGAACCTTCACTCCAGTGGGTGAATTTCTGTGGTTTAAGTGTTCTCCAGTTTGTGTGTCACCCACCCAGAAGTTATGGGATTTGATTTTATTGTGATTGCAGCCCTCCTACTATCACATTATGGCTTCTCCTTTGTTTTTGGATGTGGGGTATCTTTTTTGGTGAATTCCACTGTCTTCCTGTCAATGATTGTTCAGCAGTTAGTTGTGATTCTGGTGCTTGCAAGAGGGAGTGAGTGCACATTCTTCTACTCCACCATCTTGAACCAATCTCTAGTTCTAGAATGTCTTGAGTCTAATCCCTTATTTCCATTCTTATTGTCTCTTGCCCTAACACAAACTCTCAACATGTTGTATCTGAACTTTTAGAGTAGCTTCCTCATTGGTTTATCTTCTCTTGAATCTTTCTTCTCCTTCTCTTGAATTATTTTTATAAAATGCACGCCTCATCCTGGAAACATTTAGATTCCTTAACATAGAATAAAAGATGCTTCAGAATCTTACCCTGACATCTTGGTCTTTTTTTTTTTTAATTGGAGTATAGTTGTTTTACAATGTTGTCTTAGTTTCTGCTGTACAGCAAAGTGAATCAGCCACACGTATGTATATATCCCCTCTTCCTTGGATTTCCTTCCCATTTAAGTCACCACAGAGCATTGAGTAGAGTTCCCTGTGCTATACAGTCTATTCTCATTAGTTATCTGTTTTATACATAGTAGTGTTTGTATGTCAATCCCCATCTCCGAATCCATCCCACCCTTCCTTCCCCCCTTGGTATCCATACATTTGTTCTCTATGTCTATGTCTGTCTGCTTTGCAAATAAGTTCATCTATTCTATTAACATTTTGGTCTTATCAGTTGGTACTCTTTACTATGTAACTTCTACTATCCAGGAAATAAAAATGGAGAAGTGAAGGAGGAAAAAAGTAGTCCACACTTACCACTTTTAGAATCCCACCTTTTAAAAACCTCTACCACATTCGAAAAATATTTTAATCACACAGAGAATGCAGTAATCACTGAACTCTCTGTCTCTAAAATGGGAAAATTTAAAAGTCTCAGTGAAATTTAGGAAGGACTTAGTAACTGAAGAAACTTTAATAAATACTTGTAGCTGATGAAATTCCTAAGAAAAGGGAAGTCAGGCTCTTGGTCATATATATTTTTGTCATTGACTATAGTTTTTCTTTTTACTTAATAGGGATGAATACATTGCTTTGTGCTCCCATTCAGACCCAGATGCCCCAGAGAGAGGTATGAGTTCATGCAAGTGCCTTCATATTTTAATCTTCTTTGATAGTTAAAACTTTTAAAACACAAAAAATTTCATGTTAGTGACGTGATTTAGGGATTACTTACCAAAATGGACCAACATAGACTGGAAAAACTATGTACCTTTCCAGTTAACTAAGTATAGTTAAATCACTGCCAGTTTAAATAATAGGGAAATATGTTAATTATATAAGGACTTCTCAACTTTAATGGGCATATGAATCATCTCAGGATTTTATTAAAATATAGATTCTTATCCAGCAGATCTGTGGTAGGTCCTGAAATTCTATACTTCTAACAGTCTCCTAGGTGATACTAATGCACTGGTCCACAGACCATACTTTGAGCAATAAAGAGTTAGACCATGTCCTTACAAGTAAAACCACTGCATTCAAGGACAACTCAACCACCCAAGAGTATAGAGTGTACTATAAATTAGCCATCATGCACTTATTCCTTCCAAGTCTTTTTTACTTAGAATGAGAATGACCTATCTAATATAACAATTCGAATTTACATTATAGTTACATTTGGTATTGTCAGTCTTTTCATTTTTTAGTCAGTCTAGTGGATGAGTAATTAACCTTAACTTTTAATTTGTTCAGAAACACTAAAAGTATTCACAGACTTCAGAAAAAAATTTAAATAACAAATTACATGCTGCACACCACACCATTGATTCAAACAAACCAATGTAACATGCAACCATCATCTAGGATTGTTTATATAATACTCTTTCTATATAGTACATGTTATAAAATACCTTTTTAGAAGTTTGCATTTGATTTGGTCTCTTATATTTTGCTTTCTTTGTAGATTTCAATTACAGAATACAACCGTGAAAGGAAACGTGCAAATGACCAGACAGTCATCTTTTCAGATGAAAACCAGATGGACCTGACAGCAAGTCATACTGTGATGATTACCAAAGGCCTTTTAGATTGTACCAAAAGTGAAAAATCCACCAAGATAGATACCACATCATTTCTGGCTAACTTAAAGCTCCACATTGAGGATGCAAGAATGAAGAAAGAATTAAATTTTTCCAGGGATCAAAACACTTCTTCAGAAAAGAAAATAAATTTCAATGACTTCGTAAAAAGATTGAAAACAGGAAAATCGAATGCTTCTCCTTTTACAGGACCTGATAAAGAAAATTCTGAGATGCCTATTCATTACAAAGAATCAAAGAGGGCCTCTTCTATGCATCAAATGCATGTATCTCTTAGTGTAGATGTAAATAGCAGTAATATGACTAGACTCTTTAGAGAACAAGACGATGGGATGAATTTTACCCAATGTCATACAGCCAATATTCAGACTTTGGTTCCCACATCCAGTGAGCCCAGCTTAAGGGAATTTAAAGGTGATGATAATACAATTTATGGCAATGACTTTATGGACCTGACAATTAACCACACTATACAGAAGTTACCTTCAGCAGATAATCTGTCTGAAATAGAAAATCAAACTCAGAATGTCATGATGGATGTTTCAACAGGTTGTGGAGCTAAAGCACTAGGACAGAAGACAGTCTTTAAGGATAAACCGAACGATGCTTTTCAAGACCCTTCCTTAAATCCTGAAGGTGACATACATATTACCAGCAGTCATATTACAGGGACAGAAATTCAGACAGTCACACAGACTTCCAACCAGGACGTCAGAACATTGGCCATGATCCCAGAATCTAAACGTTCCAGTCCAGCTATTCGAGATTATAAGACATTTTTCTATTCTAGTTGTAATGATGCCATGGAACTGACCAAGTGTTTCTCAAGTATGAGAGAGGAGAAGAATTTGCTAAAGCATGACAGGAGTTATTCTAAAATGTATCCCAATCCAGATGCCATCTCTCTTCTCAGAGAGAATACGATTTATTTGGGAGAAGAAAGCATGGACATTACCAAGAGTCACACAGTTGCAATAGATAATCAAATTTTTAAACAAGTTCAGACAAATGTACAGATAGCAGCTGCACCAGTATCTGAAAAAGAAATGATGATCCAAAATCACATAATCGTGTCAGAGGATGGGGAAATGAATATAAATTATAGCTCAGTTCCTCATGTATCTAAGGAAAGATTACAGCAGAGCCTGGAAAATCCTTTATTTATTTCATTGACCGACAAAAGGACTGAAATCTTCACAGATGAAAATATGGATTTGACTAAAAGTCACATAGCTAATGTAGGAAGTCAGTTTCCTCTTGTATCTTACAGTCTGGCATCTGAGAATACCAGTAAATCTCATTCTCACAGCATAAGCCCTTCAGATGAATGGGAAGAAATGACCAAAGGTCATATTGAACCACCCCGACAACCAAACATAATATCTAAAAACATCCCAACTGACACATGGGACAAAGGAAAAGATCAAGTTTTGAATATTTCACCCTATCTTGATAAAGATTCTCCTCAGTCACCTGATATTAACCAGAACATAGCAACAAGCCATAATATAGTATACTCTGGTGGAGATCTTGATAAACAAGTACCACTGAGAAATAATAGAAATACAGTTTCTTGTGAGCAATCTTTGTTTCCTACTACAAAGCCATTGTTTTCATCAGAAGGACAGTCTGCCATGAGAAATCATAATACTGCTGTTAACAGTCAAACAGTGAAATCTGTACCAGACCAGAATTCTAAACTGCCTGAGCCACTAAGGAAAAGTTTAGGCAGTCCCACGCCTGACTGTTTTCATGACAAGATAATTATTTGTTCAGAGAAGGAGCAAAATATGGACCTAAACAAGAGTCACACTGTTGTCATTGGATTTGGTCCTTCTGAAGTACTAGAACTAGGTAAGACTAATTTAGAAAACACTAACAACCAGCTAACAACAGTAAACAGACAGAAAGCCATAAAAGTTGAAAAATGTAATGAAAGTCCGATAGAAAAAACTGGAGTATTTATTTCTAATGATATCATGGGTGTGTTGAAGGACAAAACTGGAATTCTGAATGAAAAGCAAGATGTCAAAATTTGTGAAAGGAAAAGTCTTGGCAGACTAAAAATTGATAAGACTGTTGTATTTTCAGAGGGAGATGAGAATGATATGGATATCACCAAGAGTTACACAGTGGAAATAAATCATAGACCTTTACTAGATGAACATGATTCCCATTTGGTGCCTTTGGCAGGAACTTCTAAAACTGTTTTGTATACATGTGGGCAGGATGACATGGAGGTCACCAGAAGTCACACAACTGCTATAGAATGTAAAACTATCTCACCAGATAAAATAACTGCTAGGCCTGTGGACAAAACTCTAATGTTTATAGATAATCACGATGAACTAGAGATGACAAAGTCCCATACTGTTTTCATTGACTACCAAGCAAAGGAAAAAACTGTGCTTCCAGACAGCCCTAACTTTGAACTATCCAAAAGAAAAAGCCTAGAAAAATCAAAAGTGACACCTAATCCTGCTAAGGAGGGTGTTTTCTTTCCGGACAATGGTGCAAGTGATCATTCAGTAGCAAAAGTCAGCCAGCTAACATTACCGGGGGAATGGTCTAATAGAGATCCTTTAGAGAAAGCTGAAGCATTTATAGCTGATGATAACATGGAAGTGTCTAAATCAACCATTTGGAAAAATGACAAAGATGTACAAAAGCCTGGATTTCTGAATGAATCTCTATCAGGCAAAAGTCAGAGAAGGAAGAGCCTTAGACTCAAAAATGACAAGACCATTGCATTTTCAAAGAATGACAGAAATGGTATGGATGTCATCCAGAGTCATACAGTGAAAATAAATAACAAAGGTGTCCTGGAAGATAGAGAGGACTCCCATTGGGTGCCTTTGGAAGGAACTTCTAATACTGTTTTCTATACATGTGGGCAGAATGATATGGAGATTACCAGAAGTCATACAACTGCCTTAGAATGTAAACCTCTCTCACCAGATAAAAGAACCACTGGGCCTATGGACAAAACTGTTATGTTTGTAGATAAGCACAGTGATCTGGAAGTTACTAAGTCCCACACCGTTTTCATTGATTGTCAAGCCATGGAGAAAATACTTCAAGAGTACCCTAAATTTGGAATAGCAAAAGGAAAAACCTTGGGTGTTTCTTTTCCTAGGGACCATAGCTCTGTTCAAGAAATCACTAAAGAACAAGCACTGGCTGTAGAAAACAAAATTGTTCTTCACACTGAGCAAAAGCATCATGTGATACCCTTTGTTCCTACTAATACATTGTCTGGGGGTCAAGATGAGACAGAAATCAAGTTCCATAGCACTGCCGTGGATGAAGAGGTCATGAAAGTTGTAGTCCAGGCCTATGTACTGGAAAAAGCCAAAACTGAAAGCTGTCACTTAAATAGTACAGATAGAAGAAATGTGGGTTTTACAGGCAGTTCTGCAGCTGCTCTTTGTGGATCCAGTGATGATTATTCCTGTTTACCTAATGTTTCCTTTTTTGATAATTTGGAGGAGAATGGCATGCCCTTATGTGATAAAGATGATGTAAAAGCCAGTCATTGCCCAGTTCAAAATGATCTTCCTTATGCAAACAATTTAGCTAGTGAATATTATTTGAAATCTGAGGGACTGCCTCTTTCTGCTCCTTGTTCTTTGTTAGAGAAGGAAAAAGTTGTTCAAACCAGTACCCAAGGACAGTTAGATTGTGTCCTAACAGTACTCAAAGATCAAGATCTGATTAAGGAGCCCCCAAATCTATTAGCTAATGAAACTTTAGTATATGGTGAAGATTTGGGGGAGATGACTAAACTTAACTCAAAGCGAGTATCTTGTAAGCTTCCAAAGGATCAAATGGAGGCCTTTGTTGATAATGCAGATCATAGTTTAAAGAAGACCTTTGTTGATGATGTTTGTATTGCTCCTCAGCATCATCTGTCAGCCCAGCAACATCCATTACCTCAACAAGGACAGAGTATTGTCAGTAAAGATGAAACAATATTGTCTAAAGTGGGAAATAAGAATTTAAATATTGTTAGAGGAAATTCCTCTGAACCCATATGTGAAAACGATTCCACAATGCTCAATAATGAGAAACAGTTTACTATGGCCTGTAAAAAAGAACTAAAGAATAATATTCAAACAGCTAAATGTAATACAGCTATAGATTTCCACAGTACCTCAGACTTGACTAAGCAAGTTATTCAAACTCATATCGATCCTAGAGAGGCATCAGATCCTGTAATTGCATCTAATGCAACTTTTAGTAGTATCAAACCACATCTGAATAATTTGAATGAAAAAACTGAAGAATTTTTAGATTTCCAACCAGTTCATATACCACCTTCTCCAGAACAATTACTTGAATTAGTAAATAAGGCACACAGTAATATGAGTATAGTGCAAGCTACAGAAATACATAATGTTAACATAGTGTCCAGCAGTGTTAAAGAGGATAGGGATGAAGAAAATAAAATTTCTCATAATGGAGCGGAAACCATCTCTGTACCATTAATGACGACTATAAAAGATAAAGTGAGGAGATGTCCTTTGGGAATATTTTTGCCCAGATTGCCAAACAAGAGAAATTGTAGTGTCACTGGTATTGATGAACTGAAGCCGATTCCAGGAGACACAACTGATTTAAATAACTTAGAAACTCAGCCAGTCTCCAGTAAACATTCAGACACTGGATTTGTTGCAGCTAAACTGAACTTAAGTCCATCTCAATATATAAATGAGGAAAATCTTCCTATATATCCGGGTGAGATTAATTCCTCAGACTCTATTAGCATAGATACTGAGGAAAAGGCTTTGACTGAGACATACCAAAAAGAGATTTCACCATCTGAAAATAAACTGGAAGAAACCTGCAATAGCCAAAAAAGAACCTGGGTACAAGAAGAAGAAGATGATATTCAGGATGAGAAAAAAATCAGAAAAAGTGAAATTAGGTTTAGTGATACCGCACAAGATCAGGAGGTGAGCTCTGTCTTGAATTAAGAAATGTTGATTTTTTTATGAGTATTCTTGAATTTTAATTTTAGTCTCGGGTAACCAGGAATTGATTATTTCCAATTATAGGCCTGGAGAAATATTCCTATGTAGAATCTTAAGAAATTAATTGACTAGCAGTTAGACTTAAACACAATTTGAAGTGACAAATGGTCACAAAAAATGAAATAGAAAGTAGTACAAAAATTAATATCAAAATTGTGTAATTAATTCTAAATATTCTGTCACTTCTAGTGATTTGTCATTTTGGCTTTGCATATTAGAATCTCTAGCCAGGGCATATGTAGTTTGACAAGTCATCTTCAGTGTGAAAATATTTGGAGGGTAAAAAGCTTTTTTATTATGCAAACTGCTTAAAGAAAAGCTGGACTGAATTTTCTTGGCTAATGAGGATATATAGAAGCTGAAAGTCCATTTCTTTCAAGGATGGGAGAATGCCTAGATCAAGCCCAGTATCTCAAAGTGAAGTAAGTGAGATTTTGTGTTTATTTAAAAAGTCATAGAAGTTTCTTTATTTTGCAACATCCAGGCTTTTTAGATGTCCTGAAGTGACAATGTATGATAAAAAGTAGAGCTAGTGAATTAACCAATTTGTAAATATCTTTGTTATAATTGATAAAAAAGCAACATCTTGGACATAGAATTGTTAAACCCTCAGCTGAGAAATGTAAGTCAGCACTTGTTCATTAGGTTGGCAGCAGAGGGGCAGAAGGAAGTATAAAGATAGGGCTAAATGTGGATGTGTTCATATTTAAATGTTGATGATAACCATTGATGTGTGTGTGTATCTCTTGGCTATACTATAGGAATACGTTAAGTAATTCAATGGAAACATACCTCCTTGCTAATACTTTAATAGTCTAGATCAGACAATAAATCCTCTTAGAAGCATTATACTTTACATACTCTATTGCATTATATCTCATTTTTAATTGAACATTAAGGGAATGTAGTATTTTAATCATAACTCTGCCAATATCTTTATCTAGAGGCCTGTTGCCATTTTTGTCTTTTATGAAATTTTTGTTGCCAAGAAGGGCAGGATTACATTTTTTCCTTCCAGATTGAATTGGTTTAATGTATTCTTGGTTATCAGAATACTCATAGCTTTGGGACTTTGAAATGGTAAATATTCACGATGTGTGAAAAAGCATGATATGTAACTGTATGATCTTAATTACATAAAAATGGATGCTAAGTTTTGTAGGTACACAAACAAGACGTAGGATGACACATCAAACGGTAAACTGCTTGTGATTGTGGATGACTTTGTTTTTTCTTCTTGTGTCTTTTGGTCTCCTGTTTTGCACGTGTTAACTTTTAAGAAATAAGTGTTATTTTAAAAACCTTAAAAAAAAGGCATAGATTTTAAAAGTTGAGGGAACACTGATTTGGATAACTTGTCACTGAAACTGAGTTTTACAGGTGGAGAAATAAAGATTAGAAAGTATCATAGGTTCATAGGTTCATAGGTTCATAGGTTCATAGGTTCATAGGGGGCTTCCCTGGTGGTGCAGTGGTTAAGAATCCGCCTGCCAATGCAGGAGACACAGGTTCAATCCCTGGCCCAGGAAGATCCCATATGCCACAGAGCAGCTAAGCCCGTGTGCCACAACTACTGAGCCTGCACTCTAGAGCCCGTGTGCCACAGCTACTGAAGCCCGCGTGCCTAGAGCCCATGCTCCGCAACAAGAGAAGCCACGACAATGAGAGGCCCGCGCACCACAATGAAGAGTAGCCCCAGCTCGCCGCAACTAGAGAAAGCCCGTGCACAGCAAAGAACCAACACAGCCAAAAATAAAAAAACAAATAAATTTATTTTAAAAAAAAAGAAAGTATCATAAGTTCATAGAAACAAAGTTTAATCTCTGTTAAGAAATATGTAAGTAAGCTTAGAAGATGATTTCAGTGGTTCTTTAAGGTGAGGTCCTGAGGAAATTGTTCATCTATGAAGCTTTGAGAAAGTTGTAACAGTAATATAAAATGTATAACTGAATAGATTCTATGAAAATTAGTATTATTTTGTTTAATAAATATTTATTGGGTATCTGCTATGTCCTAGGTACTGTTTAAGTCCTGGGAATGCTTCAGTGGGAATTTATGGACAAAAATCTGTACTCATAGAGGTCACATCCTAGCACTTAGACAAGGAATATATTGCCCTTAAAAACATAAGCACGGCTTCCCTGGTGGTGCAGTGGTTGAGAATCCTCCTGCCAATGCAGGGGATGCGGGTTCAATCCCTTGTCTGGGAAGATCCCACATGCCACGGAGCAGCTAAGCCCATGTGCCACAACTAGTGAGCCTGCATGCTGCAACTACTGAAGGCTGCATGCCTAGAGCCCATGCTCCGCGACGAGAGAAGCCACTGCAGTGAGAAGCCTGCACACCACGACGAAGAGTAGCCCCCACTCACCGCAACTAGAGAAAGCCCGCGCACAGCAATGAAGACCCAACTCAGCCAAAAGTCAATAAATAAAATAAATAAATTTATTTTTTTAAAAAACATAAGCAAGTAGGTAGATGAAAATGGCATTTAAGGCTGTAAAGTCAAATAGTTAAAATGGTAAAAGCAGGACCATTTGACTTATTTGACTTCAGCCAAAGGAGTCTTGGTCACCTGGGGAAGGAAGTACTAAAGCCTGGAAATAAATGCCTTCTCTGTACTCTAGACAGAGCCATTGTGTACAGCCAGTATTCTCTTCTGGTTTTCTGCAGTGTGGTAGCCCTGACCGTGGTGACTAGTAGTTGAAAAATTGGATAGGTCAACATTTGGTAGCTCATAGGATATGGCTGTAACCTAGATACCTCTGGGAAACATTTGCTTATATAGTATAATGCACAAAGTTATTTCTATATATATATATATATATATTTTTTTTTTTTTTTTTTTTTTTTTTTTTTTCCGTACGCGGGCCTCTCACTGTTGTGGCCTCTCCCGTTGCGGAGCACAGGCTCCGGATGCGCAGGCTCAGCGGCCATGGCTCACGGGCCCAGCCGCTCCGCGGCATATGGGATCCTCCCAGACCGGGGCACGAACCCGTATCCCCTGCATCGGCAGGCGGACTCTCAACCACTGCGCCACCAGGGAGGCCCCTATTTCTATATATTTTTTTTTTTTCTTTTTGCGGTATGCGGGCCTCTCACCGCTGCGGCCTCTCCCGTTGCGGAGCACAGGCTCCGGACGCGCAGGCCCAGCGGCCATGGCTCACGGGCCCAGCCGCTCCGCGGCATATGGGATCCTCCCAGACCGGGGCACGAACCCGCATCCCCTGCATCGGCAGGCGAACTCTCAACCACTGCGCCACCAGGGAGGCCCTCTATATATTTTTAAGTAAAATTACTTTGAACTCTAAAAGCCTTATTCTAATTCTTTACTAAGGTATTTAATATGATTATAGATAAATTTTATGTTAGAAGTATTTCTCTTAACATTGAACATTTAGTCATTATAAGTATACACTGTCATAACATTATTCTTATGATGTTTCTTTATTGATCATTTCAGACTTTTGATCACCGTGCTGAAGGAGCTATAGATAAAAATGCTAACAGTGTGTTGATAAAAAGCCTGAGCAGGACCCCATCTAGTTGCAGCAGTTCTCTGGATTCAGTCAAGGCTGATGGGACCTCTCTGGACTTCAGCAGTAAGACCTTCATGAAGGCTAAATAATAGAAGTCATCTGCTTACTTGACTAATAATAAATGTATTTCAGTTCAGGAGATATTTGAAAGTTGTATAAGCTTTTTGGTAGTTGATAAGTAAAGTCATACTTAGTTTATTTTTAATTCTTAGTTATTTTAATAAATTGAGAAGTATATATTACGAAAGTGATTTTCTTAAGAGGCTTGTAATTAGTAGAGAAACATATATGGAGCCTTAAAACTAATACACTTTGCCCTACAAATGAGTGTCTTCCCAGAAAAATCCTAGCAGATAGCTTCAAGAGCATGAACCACACATAAACCTGAACAATAACTAAAATTAAGTTTACAATTTAATTTTGACTTATTCATCACTTGAATTTGCTTTACTTGTAGCACACCCCAGTAGTCAAATAGAATCACAGTTCCTCAGAGATACCGTTTGTGAAGAGAGCTTGAAGGAGGTATGTTAAAGTAGTTCTCATTTCTAATGCAACTAATTTCCTTATTTTGTTTTCTCTTGTTTAATTTTTTTTAAATTATGAAATGTTTCAAATATACAGGAGACTAGTTTTCTTTTTTCTTTTTTTTTTTTCTTAAGGATCCAACATGGCAATTAATTATGTGGAGTAGAATCACAATTGGAAGACCTACGTTTTGTTGGTTTTTTTCCCAAGTTTACTGTTACTGAATAAACAAGAAATAATATTAGATAAAATCTGCTCATGTATAGCCTACAAATATCTGGATAGTGTTTCCACAAATATATGCAGAGTACTTTAAGCCATTTAGAAACAAAGGTGGTGGTTATAGTCAAAATGACTCACCTTGAATGGTCATGCAAACTTTTTATTTTTCCTCAGAAACTCAAAGATGGGAGAATAACAATAAAGGAGTTCTTTATACTTCTTCAGGTCCACATTCTGATACAAAAACCTCGACAGAGCAATCTCCCAACCAAAGTAAGTTCAGTTTCTTGGTAAAATAGTTATCTCAGTTAAAATATATTGTACTTGTTTACTAAACTGCATCAAAGCAAGCATTTATTAAAAAACAAAAAAAGAATCTAAGGAAGCAAATTTTCCTATAGAAGGTTTTCCTGTAGAAGGTACATTTGGGGTTAGCATAAAAATTGATTTTTTAAAAAATAATCATGAATTCTGAAAATGTGAAAATTTTTTTTCATTTCTTGCCATCTATTTTGTTTTTTATACTTTTTCCTGAACATATGGTTTTTAAAAAACCAAAGTACAGCAGAAGTTTGTTTTTTGGGGGGTTTTTTTTGTTTTTTTTGTCTGCATTGGGTCTTCATTGCTACGCGCAGGCCTTCTCTAGTTGCGGCAAGTGGGGGTTACTCTTCGTTGCAGTGTGTGGGCTTCTCATTGTGGTGGCTTCTCTTGTTGTGGAGCACAGGCTCTAGGTGCGCAGGCTTCAGTAGTTGTGGCGCACAGGCTTAGTTGCTCTCCAGTATGTGGGATCTTCAGAGACCAGGGATTGAAACCGTGTCCCCTGCATTGGCAGGCGGATTCTTAACCACTGCACCATCAGGGAAGTCCCCAGCAGAAGTTTTTAATGAACACTTATCAAAATCAAAAATATATAAGGTCATAGAATACTTAAATAATACAGTCAACAAAATGAGTTTAAAAGATTAATAGACAAACATATCACTTACATACAAACTTACATAATATTTTTTTCACTTAAGTCTGTCAGACATTTATAAAAATTAAGTATGCCCTTGGCCACAAAGAAAATGGAAAAAAAAATGGAGATTTCATGGACATCATTTGATCTTAATCCAATAAAATTAGAACTAATAAAAGGACAAATAGCTTCTTGGAAATTAAGAAACACATTTCTAGATAACTCATATCAAAGAAGAAATCAAAACTATTTAGAAAGCAAAGTAAGGAGAACATTTAATGCCAAATATATGGGATATACAGCAGAAATTATACTTACCAGGGAATTAAAAGCCTGAGATATCATTGTTATAGAAAAGACTGTAAAAATAAAGGATTTTTTAACACTCACTTTAAGAAATTGGAAAATGAACAATAAAATAACATCCATAAAAAGGCAGGAAGACAGATTTAATGCAGGTAAATAGTAAAGTTATTGAAATAGAAAACAAAAATAAGTAGAAAAGATAACAGATCTAAAAACTGGTACTTTGAAAAGACAATAAAATAAGAAAACTCTTGGGCTTCCCTGGTGGCGCAGTGGTTGAGAGTCCGCCTGCTGATGCAGGGGACACAGGTTCGTGCCCTGGTCCGGGAAGATCCCACATGCCGTGGAGTGGCTGGGCCCGTGAGCCATGGCCGCTGAGCCTGCGCGTCTGGAGCCTGTGCTCCGCAACGGGAGATGCCACAACAGTGAGATGCCTGCATAATGCAAACAAACAAACAAACAAATAAATAAAACATACATACATACATACATACATACATACATACGAAGAAAACTCTTAAAGAGCCTAATTAAGAAAAAGGAGAAAGCTAAAATATATATTGAGAAAGAAGACATGTCCACAGATTAAAGGAGAGATTAAAAGAATTTTTTTTAATCCACCAACTGGGACGACAAATTTTAAGACCTAGATGGTTTTTCAGAAAAACATAAATTACCAAAATTAACCCAGGAACTGGAAAATTCTAATTAACTACCATTGAAATTTTTAAAAAATTTACCATTAAAATTGTCACTAGGACCAGATGAGTTCTAACTTTTAAAGAATAGATCCACACATATATGAATATTTGGCTTATGACAAAGATGCCCCTGCAGAACAGTGGCCTTTTCTATAAATGGTGTTGCATCAGTTGGATATCCATAGGAAAAAAATGAACCTTGATTCATACTTCACCCTATACATAAAAATCAGTTCTATACAACACCAAAAGTACAAGTGGCAAAATTAAAATTTGGAGCTCATCAAAATGTAAAACTTGTGTGCTACAAATCATACCATCAAGAAAGGGAGGGCTTCCCTGGTGGCGCAGTGGTTGAGAGTCCGCCTGCCAATGCAGGGGACACGGGTTCGTGCCCCGGTCTGGGAAGATCCCACATGCCGCGGAGCGGCTGGGTCCATGAGCCATGGCCACTGAGCCTGCACGTCCGGAGCCTGTGCTCCACAACAGGAGAGGCCACAACAGTAAGAGGCCCGCGTACCGCAAAAAAAAAAAATAATAATAATAAAAGAAAGGGAAAAGACAACCCACAGAATGGGAGAAAACATTTGCAAATCATACATCTTATAAGAGACTTGTATCCAGAGTATATAAAGAACTCTTAAAACTCAAAAAGACAACCCAATTAAAAAATCGTCTGGGACTTCCCTGGCATTCCAGTGGTCAGGACTTCGCACTTCCAATGCAGGGGGCATATCTGATCCCTGGCTGGGGAACTAAGATCCCACATGCCCCGTGGTGTGGCCAGAAAAAAAAAAAAAAAAAAAAAAAAAACCAAAGGATCAGAATAGACACTTCTCCAAAGAAGCTATGCAAATGGCCAATAAACAAGATTGTGATTAAGGAAATACAAATTAAAATCAGTTACTACTTCACACCCACTAGGGTTGCTGTAGTCAAAAAGACAAAATAATAAGTATTGGCAAGGATGTGGAAAAATTGGAATTTTCATACATTGCTGATAGGCATGTAAATTGATGTAGCCACTTTGGAAAACAGTTGGGTATTTCCTCAAAAAGTTAAACATAGAACTATTATATGATCCAGCAATTCCACTTCCAGGTATTTACCTAAGAGAATTGAATACATACATCTACACGAAAACTTGTACATGAGCATTATTCATAATAGCCAAAAAGTGAACTGATTATGAGTTACTTGAAGCTGGGATGGGGTGGAGGAGAATGGGGAATGACAGCTAATGGGTACAGGGTTTCTTTTAGGGGAATGAAAATGCTGTAAAATTAGCTGGGGCTTGATGTTGTACAACCCTGTGAATATATTTTAAAAATCATTTAATTGTATACTTAAATGGGTGAATTATATGGTGTGCAAATTAAATCTCAATAAAGCTGTTTAGAAAGAAATCGATTATAGGAGGATTGTATATCTAACGTGAAAAGTAAATCAAAGATGGAAACTGGGAAGATACTCATGCATCTTTTGGGTTGCCAACCTCATTATTCTTATCACCATAGTGCCCCTTCCTAGTAGAATCTCCTTGCCTCAGCTGAAGATGGGGAGTAGAAAGGTGCCTAGGTATGCAGCCAGAGTCTTAGGAAAAGCAGAATGAGTACCAGGGGACCAGAGAAAGCAGAGGGGAAGGGTAGGAACAGAGAGGATGCTGGCAGGGTGGAAGAGGGAGAGGATATGTAGGAAGCTAATCTTTGAGGGTATGAATGCTCCCCTTTCCTCTCAGGCCTTACAGAGGTCAGGAGGGGCAGTGTTAGGGAAATAAATCTGGGAACAAACCCATCAAGATAGTAAGAGAAATCAACTATACTTCAATAAAATAAATTTTTAAAAAAGATGGTAAGAGAGTTCAGCCTATATCAGGAAAGAAATTTAAAAATCCCAAAGTAGAGGAAGGCCAAAGAAATGGAGTATGTATGGGCTGTGGAAAATGAGGTTCACAGCTATGGGCATCTGTTCCAGGACTTAGATGACTATGAGTCTCCTTTAGGGTAGAACTGGGGAGAGCATTTTTGAGGCAGGTGGGGAAATGTGTGGCAGCCCTCATAGACAGATGTACAGCATCCATATGTGTGTGTGCACTTGTAGGAGCTCAGCTGGCAGCACCGGCAAAAGGTACTATGTAGAAATATCAAATCACTATATTGTGTAACAAGAACTAATAACGTAGTGTTGTAGGTCAGTTATATTTCAAAAACAAACAAACAGGGCTTCCCTGGTGGCGCAGTGGTTGAGAGTCTGCCTGCCGATGCAGGGGGCACGGGTTCGTGCCCCGGTCCGGGAGGATCCCACATACCGCGGAGCGGCTGGGCCCGTGAGCCATGGCTGCTGAGTCTGCGCATCCAGGGCCTGTGCTCCGCAACGGGAGAGGCCACAGCAGTGAGAGGCCCGCGTACCGCAAAAAACAAACAAACAAACTTATTAAAAATGAGATCAGATTTGTGGTTACCAGAGGCGGGCAGTAAGAGGTGGGAAAATAGGATCAAGGCAGTCAAAAGGTACAAACTTCCAATTATAAGATAAATAAGTGCTAGGGATGCAAGGTACAACATGATAAATATAATTAACACTGCTGTATGTTATCTATGAAAGTTGTTAAGAGAGCAAATCCTGAGTTCTCATCACAAGGAAATTTTTTTTCTATTTCTTTAATTCTGTATCTGTATGAGACGATGGATGTTTATTAAACTTGTGATAATCATTTCATGATATAAGTCAAATCACTAGCTGTAAACCTTAAACTTATTCAGTGCTATATGTCAATTATATCTCAATAAAACTGAAAGAAAAAAAAAGGTGCTATGGTAGTGCCCCAAGACCTCCTGCATGCCCAAGGAGTGGCTCAGGCCAAAACACTATAACTTACACCCTTTCAGTGCAGTTGAGGAACTACTGCAAGTACCCCTGCCAGGCCTGAAATACCCAAGAGCTGATTGTGCATAAATTGGGCACTTAATCCAAATAGATAAGTCAAGTGAGGAGAGTGACCTGTGCATATAGTCCTGGACTCAAGGTACAGCAAATTACCCATGTATTGCATACAGCATGGGCGGTTGCATCCAGTATGTACCCATAGTGTGTGAGCCTAATATCCGTTGGCACTTGGCATTCCTGGTGAATCTCTGAGAATGTGGTCCCATGTTTCACTTTGTGGTTATGAAGCTTCAAGGGGAAACCTACTCTTTTTTTAAAAAAAACTTTACTATTATAGGAATTTTCAAACATATACAAAAATAGATAATAGTTTAATGAACTCCCCATGTATCCATCACCAAACTTCAAAAATTATCAACTCTTTATTCTCTACATTTTCCTACCTCCCCACCCCTGTTATTTTGAAGCAAATCCCAGGCATCATCAATTTATCTGTATTTCAGTATGTATCCCTAAAAAGATGGGGACTCTTATTTTTAAAATATCCAAATACCATAATCATATCTTAAAATGATTAATTATTAAGTCAGTATTTATATTTCCCTGATTGTCTGCATTATTTTCCAATTTGTTAAGTTGCAACCCAGGTGAGGTCCAAATATTATAAACACTTGATATCTCTCTCTCAATTAGCTTTTAAAGTATAAGGTCCCCTTCCATAACCCTCCCTTCCCCCCTTCTCTCTCTCTCTCTCCCTCTTTCCTCCTCTCTCCCCTAACCACCCCCCTTTTTATGAGGAAGCCAGATTTTTCCATACTCTGCTAAGTATGGATTTTGCCCATTGTGTATACCCAAACTTTCATTTTAACGTGTTCCTCTGTCCTTTGTATTTTCTGTAAATTGGCAGAGGCCTTATCAGATGAAGGGTTTTTTTTTTTTCAAGTTTACTTTATAGTTGTACTTTCATCAGGAGATAGTATCTGGTGATGATGTGATGATCAACCATTATTTAATGATCAACCATTATTACTAGATCATTATCTAGATCTAGTAATTCATTAGGAGTTTTAAAGTAGTGATATCCTAATTTTCTTCTTTTTTTTCATTTATTGTCTAAATACTTCTATAAAAAGAAATATTCCTTTATCAGGTATTTGGCTCCTATATGAAAGGCAGTCAGCCATTTTCCCAAGGAGGCCTGATTTCTTTGAGAAGTGTAGAGCTTTGATTTTTCTTTATAAATTTAGCCTTAAAAATATTTTTTAAGAAAGAGAGTCAACATCAGTTATAATTGCTTTTAGCACATTTTTACAGTTTCTGAGCACATCTGTTAGAAAGCTTGTTACAGATAGAGAAGTGAGATTAAAATCTCATTTGTTATTTCCTTTTAATTTGTCAACTGAAAGGGGAGAATGAGAGGAAACTAACATTTGTTAGATTACTTCAGCAGGCCCTGAGCTTTGGTACCATTTTTTTTTAAAATATTTATTTATTTTTAGTTTTGGATGCGTTGGGTCTTCGTTGCTGCATGCGGGCTTTCTCTAGTTGCGGCAAGCAGGGGCTACTCTTCGTTGCAGTGCACGGGCTTCTCATTGCGGTGGCTTGTTGTGGAGCACGGGCTCTAGGCGCACGGGCTTCAGTAGTTGTGGCATGTGAGCTCGGTAGTTGTGGCTCGAGGGCTCTAGAGCACAGGCTCAGTAGTTGTGGCACATGGGCTTAGTTGCTCCATGGCATGTGGGATATTCCCGGACCAGGGCTCGAACCCACGTCCCCTGCATTGGGAAGTGGATTCTTAACCACTGGACCACCAGGGAAGTCCTGCTTTGGTACCTTTTTTAAAGACTTTTACTTTAATCTTAAGAGGTTGGTCAATATTGTGCCCATTTTATAGATGAGGAGACCAAAGCTTAGAGTGATAAAATGACTTATTCCGTGCCACACTGCCTATAAATAATGTACAGTTGTGGCATTTTGTTTGGTTTGGTTTTTATATGTAATGAGCCGACTTGGTTTTTCCAATACTGCATTATGGACATCGGAAAGTCATTGGATTAGAGCTGTAAGACATTTAAAAAATGTCCAAAAGACACTTAAGACATTTTAAAAATAACTAAATTTTTACTGCTTTATTTTATGTATATCAGAAAAGTTTGAGTTCAACCTGGGATACAAGTAAGGAGCAGGGCTAGAGAATAAAAATAGAAAAGCATAATCTTGGAAACTGGCATCTTTTTTCTTTCTTTTAAGGGAGAGGTTTTTGGTAAGTTTGAATTTTCAGGTATTGATAGTTTTTAAAACAATGCATAGCCATTTTCCTTTCTCCTCAATTTTATTGAGGTATAATTGACAAATAATGCATAATCATTTTCAAATCACTTTCAATCCTATGAGTGGAACATCCACAGTTTCTCTAAACATCTGTTAGAAATTGACTTTGAGATCAGAGACTTTATTTCAGATTCCAACTAGTAGCTTACTAGGTATATGAATTTAACAGAGTTTTCAAATTTTTCTTTGTAGAACATTTTAAAATAGGCACTCTGAGACTTGAAACAGTTCTTGAACATGGTTTGGTTCTCAAAATACCAGTTTTGAGGGACTGATTTTTTTTTTTCCAGTTTACTATAAACACATCACCTACTCCAGAAGACCTGATGTTAAGTCAATATGTTTACCGACCCAAGATACAGATTTATAAAGAAGATTGTGAAGCTCTTCGCCAGAAGATTGAAGAGTATGAAAGTTTTCATTTTGTGTGTGTGTTTTGTTGGATGGGTAAATAATCTGTGTGGCAAGGTTTTGATTAGAATAACACCGGCATTGGAAAAGTTGATAGCATTAATTGGCAGTGTGATATGGTATATGGGAAAGAGTTTCAGCTTTGTAGTCAGACAGATGGAAGTTCAATCCTGGCTACAACAGTAGCTGTGTAACCTTAGGTAAGTCATTTAACCTTCATTTCCACATCCATCAATTGAGGATAATAATACCTACTTAGTAGGTAGAAATGAGCAGTAGAAATAGTGTATATAAAAAGGTTGCATGCCATTCTTAGCAAAGAGTAGGTCCTTAATAAGCAATCATTATTAGATTATGATATCATAAATTGCAAAAGAACATCTTTAAAAGAAGATAATACCCTTAAGAGATTTATATATAGTGCCTAAAATCAAGATTGACTTTGGGTTTATAATTCTATCACATTTGCTCTTGATTTGCATTTATAAAAGAACAAGGTTTTACTCAGACTATAGTCAGTGGTTTGGTATAAGTAGATGCTGCAGACTAATTTACAAATTAGGTATATCTAGATTTTCACAGGTAAATCAAGACTTGCAACTCAAGACAATGTTTATATCATACTTATCTAGAACTGTCAAACTAAATTTGAACCAATCTAACAAATAGAAAAGAAATGAAATAATCTTTTAAGAATCGTGTAGTTTTAAAACTTTTGGTGGTGAGCACACTGTAGTGTACATAGATGTCAAAATATAATTTACACATAAAATTTATATAATGTTATAAACCAGTTACCTCAATAAGTAAAAATAATTAAAGGGAATTATGTAGTTTTAAAACTAGGAGTTTAAGATGCTGTTAAATTATAGTACTGCAGGGCTTCCCTGGTGGCGCAGTGGTTGAGAGTCCGCCTGCCGATG
This sequence comes from Mesoplodon mirus, assembly GCF_964341445.2. Taxonomy (NCBI): domain Eukaryota; kingdom Metazoa; phylum Chordata; class Mammalia; order Artiodactyla; family Ziphiidae; genus Mesoplodon; species Mesoplodon mirus. The sequence continues at coordinate 104,700,664 of NC_138979.1, read as the reverse complement.
CAGGGGACGTGGGTTCGTGCCCCGGTCCGGGAAGATCCCACATGCCACGGAGCGGCCGGGCCCGTGAGCCATGGCCGCTGAGCCTGCGCGTCCGGAGCCTGTGCTCTGCAACAGGAGAGGCCACAGCAGTGAGAGACCCGTGTACCGCAAAAAAAAAAAAAAAAAAAAAAAGTTATAGTACTGCAGATTTGCCTGATTTTTGGCTTGTTCATTCAAGAAATATGTGTGTTGAGCACCTACTATGTGCCAGGCACTGTACTAAGTCCTGGGGTTCATCACTGAACACGTTTCTTATTTTCATGTTGTTTAAAAGAGTTGGGTGTCTCAGGATTTGTCTGAGAATGTTTTGTTTTGAATGAAATAGGTAGATCTTGTATACAACGAAAAGTCTGTTTAGATGTGCTCTACTGTTTGATTTTGCACCTATGTGCCTGTATATATTATCTTCTAACTCTGATAAAAATGTATTTCCTCTACTTATTAACAAGAAACTAATATATAACTTTGCTGCTTTTATTAATGGTATTCTATAAAGGTGAGATAAGACCAAACTGAATTGGAAACCTTTACTTAAAATAATAGCTACGGGGCTTCCCTGGTAGCGCAGTGGTTAAGAATCTGCCTGCCAATGCAAAGGACACGGGTTCGAGCCCAGGCCCGGGAAGATCCCACATGTTGCAGAGCAACTAAGCCTGTGTGGCACAACTATGGAAGCCCACGTGCCACAACTACTGAAGCCTGCGTGCCTAGAGCCCGTGCTCCGCCACAAGAGAAGCCACGACAATAAGAAGCCTGCGCACCGCAATGAAGAGTAGCCCCCGCTCACCGCAACTAGAGAAAGCCCGTGCACAGCAACAAAGACCCAACACAGCCAAAAATAAATAAATTTATTACAAAAAAAATAATAGCTACAACTTCACAACAATAATGCATTCACAAGCCTTAAGGATTCTCTATAAGCAACGTATTTTCATTTTGGAGCAAGTTGATGCATTGAGATGAGAATTCTATTTATTTGGGAGGGAAGTTTTTTTGAATCATAAATTCTTGAACTGTTCTCCAAGTGTTGAAATAATCAGGCTGGCCGCTGTTCCTGAGTGAATTTCCCTCTTTATGTAGAAAAAAACTAGGAAAAATTAAGTATGCCTGTAGATCTGAGCTGATTCATTCTAGCTGACTTCTGAACTCCGTGCTAATTAACTTTTCTATATTTTAGATTAAAGCTTTCTGCACTGAACCAAGATAAATTGTTCACTGATGTAAATAGGAACCTATGGGAAAAAGTGAGACACTACTCTGATGAGGAGGTACTTTTGTCTCATTTTCTGAATGGGAATCAGCATAGACATTTTGAAAAATGTTTATTGTGAAATCAGTAACTGTTACTTGATAATTAGTGATGAGTTCTTTAAAATTTACTTCTCAGATATAATATGTAAACAAGATTTTATTATACATGAATGATTATTAATATATAATCTTTTCAAACCTTAAGTGATCAATTTAATATATGAAATATATTTGATATTTATTTAGAGTTCCCTCCTTGTTTGCTTTTCACTTAGATTAAGATGGGGAAGAGATTTACTTTAATTGATTAAATAATAAGCAACTCGTTTTATATTTGCCCTAATTAAAGAATTTTATTAACTAAGAGCCTGTCATTTTCTAATTTGTAATATAAGTGAATTAAAAGTAGGAATCAAAATTGAAATCTTTGGTTCTGGACTTAAACTATTAAATGGTATTAAATTTGCAAATGAGAAGAAGCCTTAGGAATCAGAGTCTAGGATGGGCAAAGCTTAGCAGGTAGCAGCTGAACCAGCCTTCCCAGACCATTTGCCTTCTCTAACTCATTTGTTTGAGTGCAGTGTAATCTTTGACTTTCCCTTACAGCTGAAGGCCTTTGGAATTTACCTGAACAAAATAAAATCACGTTTTACCAAGATGACTAAAGTCTTCACTCACCAAGGAAAAGTGTCCCTGTACAGCAAGCTGGTACAGTCGGCTCAGGTAATTTGAGACAGTTAAGAGCTTAGAAAGATCTATTAAAATTACTTTATAGTGGTTATGGAATATGAGGCATGTTCCTTAGGAGACATGTGAATGAGAGCTGGGCAAAAACTTAAAATTGTTCATAAGAGGTGGGGTTCAATTTATTGAAAGTAGTAAATCCTGGCATCTTGAGTAATTCTAGAATATATTTACTAATATGTGCCTATGTGTCATCTCAAATTTGTTATTCATTATACATACTGAAATAAAACAGTACAGGATTCTGATCTTCCATTGCTAAGGACTGTGCTGTAGTATTATCTTCCTCATAGTCCGTACTCAGCTGTGTTTGTGTGTGCATGTGTTTAAAGTAGCATTTCCCAAAATGATCATCCTTTAAGAAAGGTCTTGCATAAAAAAAACTTTCCATTGACAAATAAGTCTGGGAAATGTTACATGCAGTGTCCCTCTTTTGGAGAAATATAATAACTAGCATATTAAAGTCTAAGGTCAGAAATATATATATATATATATTTTTTTTTTTTTAGTCTAAAAAGAAAAAAATGCTATAATTCTATTTGACCAGTGTTTCCCAAATTTATTTGACCATAGAACATTTTTCATGAACTCCTTTTAAGTAATATATATTAACATCTTATATTACATGGAAATGCTAAAATAAAGTACAAAATATGAACTTATATTAATCTGTTATGTATGCTTTAAAAAAATTTTTTAAGACCAGACTTGAAGTTTTGATCTTTGTTTTAAGATTTGCCTATTCATGAATTAGACACAGCAGTTTGAACCATTTATAATGTTATAATGTTTTGTTTGGAGTTTTAACTTGACAGTCTATGATATTGTGTGTTTAGAAGGAGAGGGAGAAGCTTCAGACAAGGATAGATGAGATGGACAACATACTTCAGAAGATTGATAACTGTCTCACTGAGGTGGAAATAGGTAAAGTATCTTGAATACTTTTCCAAAAGAAAATTTAATTGTATCTAAATGCTTCCCTACAGTACATACTGCTGGTAGCACTATGCTGAAGCCTTGTATTAGCAGCTTGAGCCATTAAATTAGAGCAAATTAAAGCTCCTTTACTGTCATTCATAACGCAATCAACAAGAAATGCCCAAGATAATAAGTCTCTTTGGGAAGCTCTTCATAACCTAGACCGTGATATTGTGGTGTTGTTGTTGTTTTAATAAATGAACTTACCTCTGTTTGAAAATTAGCTATCCTTTCAGTTGGATCTCTCATGATCCCAACTTGTTAGTATTATCTTGAAACTACTTTCTCAAAGATCACAAAATTTCCCATAATCATCAAACTTGGTAGCTCTCAGTCCTTAGCCGTCTAGTTGTCTTTCATCATTTGACACTGCTGATTATTCTTTTCTTCCTGATTCTTTTCTTCCTGAAACTTTCTTCTCCCTGAACTCTATGATACTGCACTACCCTGACCCTATTCTTTTCTCCTAGCTGTTCCTTTTAGCTCCTCTGTTGTCCCTTATCTAACCCCTTGTGTAAGCATTTAGATTTTATCATCTACTCATTTCTGTATTCTTTCCGCTAATGCTTTCATCTGCCTTAACAACTATGTTATATGAATAATTCCCAAATTCAGTGAAATTCATCAAGCATTTGTTGAGCACCTGCTACGTGCCAGATACTGTGCTTAGCATCAGAAAAAAGATATACACAGATTTTTGCCTTTAAGTGGCTTATAATCATTTTGGGTGAGGGCATCTTTAGCCTCTTGCTCTTGAGTTCCAGACTTAATGTTTCCAGCTTCTTGCTGAACCACTTGGCAAAAGTGTCCTTAAGCACCTTAAACATTATGTGAAAAAATGGAATTTATTGTCTTCCCTTTCCAAGATAAAATCTGAAAACTTGTTATCTCTATAAACAAGTTCTCTTTCTCATCTCTTAATGGCATCACCATTCTCATAAATTGTAAAAGGCTCAAAATTTTATTGTCTTTTAGTCTCTCTTATCAAGTCCTGTCATATCTGCTTCTTCAGTATCCCCTGTGTTCTTTCGCATTCACATTAAGGCTGTCATTAATTCTGACATGTGCTATTTCAAGTCTTCTAACTAATCTTTCTACACTCTTAATTTCATTCTATTACACTCTTTTTTTTTTTTTTTGGCGGTATGAGGGCCTCTCACTGCTGTGGCCCCTCCCGTTGCGGAGCACAGGTTCCGGACGCGCAGGCTCAGCGGCCATGGCTCACGGGCCCAGCCGCTCCGCGGCATGTGGGATCTTCCTGGACCGGGGCACAAACCCGCGTCCCCTGCATCGGCAGGCAGACTCTCAACCACTGCGCCACCAGGGAAGCCCCTCTATTACACTCTTAATTTCATTCTATCTCTTTCCTGTCCAACCTGCACATTGCTGCCAGATTAATGATTATGAAAGACAGTTTTCATTATGTTACTTCTCTGAAAACTTTTCTGCCTTTCCATTTATTACAAAATAAAGTCCAAACTCCTGAGCTTGACATTTAACAATCTGTACAATCATTTTCAAATATTCCTTTCTTATATGGTTTTACTATTATTCCCTTACACATCCTAAATTCCAACCAAATTTTGTCATTTCTGTGCAGTCCTGCCACTTTGTCTTTGCCTAATGCATTCTCCCTCTATTTTTACCAAAGGACATGTTCTCTGTCTTCCTTGAGCTACCATGGCTACCTTGTTAGTACCTCTTATATTATCTATCATATCTACTTGTAATTATGGTTACTTTTGTATAGTTTATTTTCCTAAGTAAATTGGAAGCTCCATAGGGGCAAAGATCAGCTTTTATTTTTCTTAATATCCTTCAAAGTTCTTAGCACTATGCTTTGCACAGAATAAGTGCCTAGTACATGTTTTCTGCATTGAATTGATAAGTATATGAATTTCCTAGTCTTAAACTGTACCACCCCTTTGTTCATTATCTTGCTTTTTTACTTCATGAAAAAAAAATAGAAGCCATTAGGGCCAGAACTTCTAAACTTTCTGCTACCAAACAAACCGAACTTTTATATATCTATATCAATTCTTTCATCCTTCCTTTTCCCTAAGATCAGTGTTTCCACCTAAACTTTGAATTGCAGCCCCTCTTGTCTTCTCAGGAATCTTATAGCACTGATTTTCCCTTATCTATTGTATATTCAACCTCTCTGCCTCCTCCACTGGATATGTTCACCTCTCTCTTATCTTTAAAAATACCAACAACCACACTCTTTCTAGGTACCACTGAATGGCTCCCTATTTCTTTCTTCATTATTCCTTGAGCAAATTACTGAGTACCTGTTATGTGCCTTGTATAGTGCTCGGTGCTAAGAATACTATGGTGATTAAAAACAAAACTTTATGCCCTCGTGGAGCTTTTTTTTTTTTTTCCGTTTATCAATACTTCCGTTACTTTCTCTTTTTTTAATATTTATTTATTTATTTGGCTGTGTCGGGTCTTAGTTGCGGCACACAGGATCTTCGTTGCAGCATGCAGGGTCTTTCGTTGTGACGTGTGAGCTTCTCTCTAGTTGTGGCGTGCAGGCTTAGTTGCCCTGTGGCATGTGGGATCTTGGTTCCCTGACCAGGGATCAAACCCATGTCCTCTGCATTGGAAGGCAGATTCTTAACCACTGGACCACTGGGGAAGTCCCCCATGACTTTCTTTTAATTCAAACATTTATATACAAAGAAAGGTTTCCGTGCTTTAATTTTTTAACATAATATACAGAACCACAATACTATTTCAATTGCAAATCATGGGAGATCACATTCAAATATGCTTGGATTTGACAAGTTGCTATTACAATACTGAGAAAAAGTTATAAGAATTAAATAGTTTTATGGTAACTGCTATGGAAGAGTGGTTCCATGGTGCTATAAGTTCCTGAAACAGAAATCTGACCTAGTCAGGTCAGGAGAGGCTTCCCTCTGAGGAAGTGGCATTTAAGTCAAGATCTGAAGAATAAGCAGGAGTTAAAGTGAGAAGGGAGGGGAGAGCCGACTATTCAATATGAATAGCACAGGTAGAAGCCCTTCTATGGGAAAGAATATACCAAGTACAAGGGTCTGAAATAAGGCCAATGTGGCTAGAATAGAAAGAGCAAAAGGGAACACAGTCTGAGATGAAGCTGGAGATGTCAGTTTTAGGGGCCAGGCCAAGGAGGGCCTCTTAAGGAGTTTTGAGTTTTTCTAAGAACAGTGAATAGCCATTTGAAGGATGTTAAGCACTGGCTGCAGTGTAGATACAGGATTTGAATAGATCAAGAGTAATTAATTATAAGAAGTTAAGTAGTTATTGGACTGATATGGTTAAGAAAGGACAATAGCTTATATTAAGGGAACCTGGTGGTGGCAAAGGATAAAAGTGGATTCAGAAAATATTTTTGAGGTAAAAATCTAAACTTGGGTTTGGATGTGGGGAGAGAGAAGGCTTTTAAGGATGTTTCCAAAGTTTCAGAAACAAATTAAATTTTAAAATGTAAATTTGTGTATGTGTATCTGTTCCTGATTAGTCCATGGGGTTTCCTAACAATAACTTTAATATATGCAAATTATATATAAACAGTTTCCATCTCAGAGTGTCCCCTAAGAAGCTGCTATTGGAGATCATTGCCATATGGCTCAAAGTTCACTTGTCTGCCACCAGAAGCAAGTCTTTGTATGAAATTATTATAGCTCAGTGCTTTTTTGGCAAGGAATGGTGGGGAAAGATGAATGTGAAATATTCTTAACACTTCATTTGGGGACCATCTATTCTTTTCATTTCTGGTTGTTTATTTTTGACTGAGTTATTCTAATGCGTGTTGTCTACTTTAGAAACTAAGAATTTGGAGGATGAACAGAAAGACAATCCTGTGGAAGAGTGGGATTCTGAAATGAAGTCTGCAGAGAAAGGTAACTGAATTAATTAAGGAGATAAATGGGGGGGAAAATCCCCTGTTCTGAGTTTATTTATTTATTTAGTAAGATTAGTGAGATGGACTTTTCAATAAAACAGATGATTTTTGTACCAATATTTTAATGTATACATTCTGATAGATTTGTTTTTCTTTTCAAAGAACTGGAACAGCTGAAAACTGAAGAAGAAAAGCTTCAAAGGTTAGTCTTCTGTTTGAGTGTTAGAAAACATGCTAAACTTCACATGGCTAAGTGACTTCCTACCTCCAGAAACTGACAAGATTGAAGGCATGAGTATTGACTAAGGCTGAGTCAGAGCTTCTGCTGTACTTTGAACTTGACCTTGGAGGCCATCTTAGTCAATAGTATTTTCTAAGCATTTATTGTTTACAGAGCATTAATCCAAGACAGTAGTTCTCAAGCTTGTAAAATATTAGGATCCTATTAAAGAAAATCTAGCCTCCGGACGCGCAGGCTCAGCAGCCATGGCCCACGGGCCTAGCCACTCCGCGGCATGTGGGATCCTCCTAGACCGGGGCATGAACCCGTGTCCCCTGCATTGGCAGGTGGACTCTCAACCACTGCACCACCAGGGAAGCCCATGTTTTTCTTATACTCTGGATCTTATTTAACTATAAGACTAAAAGAAATCAAATACAAGTCATGGCAAAACCAAAAAAATTCCAATTGAAAATGTAAATTTGACAGGTGGTAATATCAATATTTGGCTAAAAAATTGATGCTAGCAAAATGACAAATTATAAGTTTTATTTAGCTCTAATAAATTAAACAAAACCAAACGCAGGCACTGAAATTATGTCATAAGAATGCCCCATTTTAAGGTGGGCATTCTTACGGTCTACATTATGCTTACATTTTTAACATCAAAATGAAAATGTAAATTTTAATAATAATCTTAAAGAACATGGGAACCCCTAAGAATATCTTCATGGATCCCAATTTGAGAGCCATTGATTTAGGCCTTTCCTAATTAGACCCAAACTTCTAGTTTAATGCTTATTAAAAAAAAAAAAACAACTAAGAAATGCAAAATAGATGTCATACACCTCACTGGGGAGCCATTTAGCACATGACTTTTTGTCATAAACTTTTAATGAAGTCTGAATTCTCTAGCAGTGGCCTTATCTTTCTCTAAATACCTGGTTTGATTTGCAGAGATCTCTTAGAGCTGGAGGTACAGAAAAAGCAGACCCTTGCTCAAATAGACTTTGTGCTAAAACAAACAAATAGAACTGAAGAGCTACTGGATCATTTGAGGTAAGGAAAAGTAGGTGGCATTAATTTGTGTTTTATCCTGTACCTTCATGGTTGTCTAAATCCACTAGTGCAGTTGACATGTGTTTGTAATGTGTATCACTGTTTTTAACCTATAATACAATGCATTCTCAAAAAAAAGAGTTATATACTCAACACTAAGCTGAAAGTATACAAGGTGGAAGAGCTATGGAATTATAATTTTAAAATATTTAATATTTTATATTGCCTAGACTTGGTTTTTCTCTGATATACAACTCAAGATTGAGTCCATTCTTCTTTCAAAAGCGTAAGTTTGTATATTCACAATGTTGGAATTAAAATAATGATTGTCTCCCAAGCCAGTAGAAAACTCCAGCAGCTGCTGACGGTACTTACTATTCAGGTGGTATAAGAAGTTAACTCTCTTCTTTTATCTCAAAAAGTGTTTTATTTGTCTTGTTTATTCTCTCTTCAGCTTGTCTGAATGGGATGTCATTGAGTGGAGTGATGATCAAGCTATATTCACCTTTCTTTATGACACAGTAGAACTCACCATCACCTTTGGAGAGCCAGTAGGTGAGTAGCAAGAATAAGATAATTCCCCTGTACATAAATGTACGGCTAAACTTACTAAAGATTCATATCTCTATTTTAATACAGTAATAACTATTGACATAATAAAAGCACTGCTGAAAATCTTAATTAAAAGAGGCAATCACTTTAATTAGTGATAATAGAATTTTATTTTATTAAATAAAAAATAAAATAAAAATTCAGCTAGTGAAAGTTGCTCTTTGTCGAATTACATTAGATAGAAATTTTGCCTATCCAAAATAATGGATCAACATGATATTCACCTCTGTTTACTCTGACTTCCTTTTTTCCATCTGTCTTTTGTGATAGAGAATTTACTCTAATGGCTGATGATTCTCGACTGGTTGTTTTTTTGTATATAAGTTAACCTAAAAAGCTAATTGGAAATTCTGTGTGTATTGGTAGTTATCAAAGTAGGTAGACATCACTATATGGTAATTTGACAGAGTCCTAGCTATTTTGTTAACATCTCCTGTCAGTATCTTTAGGTCTTTTCTCTTGAAACAGATAGCTTCAGCATGGCCAACCCTGGGTGATCATGGCCAAATTGAAACTTAGGATCTTTATAATCTCCCAGCCTCCAAGCCCAATTCTCCTTAAAAGTTCCTGGGAATTCCCTGGCAGTCCAGTGGTTAGGACTCGGAGCTTTCACTACTATGGCCCCGGGTTCAATCCCAGGTTGAGGAACTAAGATCCCGCAAGCCACATGGTGCGGCCCCCCCCAAAAAAGTTCTTTTTCTAAGTGAATACCATCAACTTCTGTTCAGGTTCAAAATTAAAACAGGAATCACTCTATACCTCTTTCTTTATTTTTATTTATTTATTTTTGGCTGCGTTGGGTCTTCGTTGCTGCACACGGGCTTTCTCCAGTTGCAGAGAGTGGGAGCTACTCTTCGTTGTGGTGCACGGGCTTCTTATCGCATGCGGTGGCTTCTCTTGTTGCGGAGCACGGGCTCTAGGCGCGTGGGCTTTAGTAGTTGTGGCACACAGGCTCAGTAGCTGTGGCTTGCGGGCTCTAGAGCGCAGGCTCAGTAGTTGTGGCGCATGGGCTTAGTTGCTCTGCGGCATGCTCCGGGATCTTCCCAGACCAGGGCTCGAACCCTTGTCCCCTGCATTGGCAGGCGGATTCTTAACCACTGCACCACCAGGGAAGTCCCTATACCTCTTTCTTCTTCACCAGGCATATCTAAGTCATGAATAAGACTTATTGATTTTAATTTAATATTCATCTACTTTTTTGTGTCTCTTCTATCAATAGTCATTTCTAATCTAAATGACTACAATAACACTATAGCTGGTCTTTCTGGATCTTTTCCTTTTCCTCTCCAATTCTTTCTCCTTCCTGTAGCAATAGTGATTGTTTAAAAGTTTATCATGCACCTCCTACTCTTAGACTAATGATCAAAATACTAATATAGCCTGTCAGGCCCTGCATGAATTGAATTTTTCCTCCTTTTCCTGCCTCATTTTACACCGTTCTCTGCACGTCGGGCACAATGGATTTCTTTCATTTCCTTAAAAGATCATGGTCTTTCATGCTCAGTCATATTCCATCCTACCTCAGGACATTCATACTGATGTTTCTTATGCCTAGACGCTCTTTCCCCTGTCTTAGTCCTTCTGGGCTGCCATTTTAAAAATACCATAAACTGAGTAGCTTATAAACAACTACTGGAGGCTGGAAGTCCAGTTCTGGAGGCTGGAAGTCCAAGATAAGGATCCCAGCAGAGTCAGGCAAGGGCCCTCTTCCAGGTTGCGGACTTTTCATTGTATCCTCACATGACTGAAGGCCTAGTTAGCTCTCCAGGGTCTCTGTTGTAAGAGCACTAATCCCATTCCTGAGGGCTCCACCCTCATGATCTAAGCAACTCCCAAAGGTCCCATCTCCTAATACTATCACACTGGGCATTAGGATTTCAGCCTATGAATTTCAGGCCATAGCACCTCCTCATCACTAAATAAATGTCTACTAATAGTCCTTAAGAGCTCAGCTAAATTATCACTTTCTCAGGAAAGTTTTCCCTGACTCTCCTTTACTCATTCCCTCCACTACTTGCCCTCCTGATATGTGTTCTCATTGCTTCCTGCAGTTTTCTTAATTGAGCTTATTATAGTTTGTAGTTCTTGGTATGTTTATTAGTACAATTATCTGTGTGTCCCCCTGAGTTGTAAGCTTCTTTAGAGCATAGATTGATCACATCTGTTTGTCTCACTATCATATCCACGGTGCCTAATACATAGAAAATAATCAACAAAGTGAAAAGAATCAGAATTTGAGATACAGGAGATAACTCTGGTGTCTGGAAGAGCAATCAGCTCTCCTGGCTACCTAAAATTCATTACTATAATGCTGAAAGCATACATGATTTTCACTGTATTAGTACAAAGATAGTAGGTCTGGGGAGGTCATAGTCATTTTCTTTATATGGTTCCTGAAAATAATATATTCACACAGAAGTTAGGGATCAAAGGAGGAGGCCCTGATAAATTACAAAAATGTTCCACACCTTAAATGTCATTTAAAGGCCTGCCCAGTTAATATAGTTCAGCATTCTCAGGGGAAACTTTGCATACACAGAGAATAATATGATTCAAGGATAAACCTTCAGCTGCCTATGAAAAAAACCTTGCTACCCAGAAAGAGGAGGATTCTAAAGTACTGAGTTATATGTGGCTTTGAATCAGATAATAAAAAGAAATATTATCCTTCTGTTGGTTTTTCCTAGTTGGTCTCCATTTCCTGGACAAGGCTTGTAGGAAGATTGTTGACCTGAATTTTCAATCTCTGTTAGATGGTAAGTTCAAAACATTTAAACCAACAAGACTTTGTTGGAAATTTACAAGTGTATATTGCTCCTTGAGAACTCTTTTACATACTAAATTAAATATAAACAACAACAATAATAATAATTTGTTCTTAGAAATGTGTATTAGACCTAAAACTGCTTGGGTATTGTTCCAAATATTGGGTGGGTTTTAAAAGAAATTTTTTAAAAAAGTTATTACTAGATCTTGAACAATGGTTAATAATAGCTATTTCCATAATTTACAAATTACCATTATGAGTACTTACTCTGTATCAGGCATGTGTACTACTTACATCAACACTACTCCCCATTTTACAGTTACGGAACTATAGCTCCAAAGAAGTAAGTATTGTGTTTAGGATCACTCAGCTAGTAAGGAAAGCCAGAATGTAAGCTCAGGGTTATGTTACATTTAAGCCTATACTTTTAACTAAGTTCTATTCTATGTGTGATAAAGTCTTGAGTTTATATCAGAATGTCTTATGTTCACTATATATGTTGATTTATGTGTTTGAAAATAAAATGGAGAAGATACTTAGACACCTAGTAGTTTGAAGGTATTTCTAGTTAATATTTCTAGCTTGTATTTATATATATATATATATAAAACATATGAATAATAAGTAATACCCTGCTTTTGATTTTTTTTTCCCCTTCCTCAGAGGATAAAGCTCCTCCTTCCTCCCTTTTAGTTCATAACCTTATTTTCCAGTACATTGAGCAACAGCAGTCCTGGAAGAAGAAATGTACAACACAGCATCAGGTACCCAAGGTAAATTCCCATTGAAGTATTTAAAGGAAAATTATGTTAACTGTCCCAAACAGCAGAACTGAAATTTTATATATGTAATAGTGTATCCTAAAATGATAAATATATTAAATTGTTTAACTTTGGGGGGTTCTTTATAAAAGAGCCACTAAACACTGAAATGTTTTCATACTCTTCATTTTTTTTTTTCCTATTTTTCCCAGATGCTTCAAGAAATCTCACTGGTAGTGAGCCATTGCAAACTTCTTGGAGAGGAGATTGAGTTTTTAAAGCGATGGGGACCAAATTATAACCTAATGAACATAGCTGTGAATAATACTGAGTAAGTGTGTTAGTTCCCTAGGGCTGCCATAACAAAGTACTACAAACAACAGAAATTTATTGTCTCACAGCTTAAACAACAGAAATTTATTGTCTCACAGCTCTGGAGGCTGAAAGTCTAAGATTGAGGTGTCAGCAGGGTCAGTTCCTTCTGATGGCTGTGAAAGAGAATCTTTTCCATGCTTCCCTCCTAACTTCTGGTGATTTGCTGGCAGTCTTTTGGCATTCCTTGGTTGTAAATATATAATCCCAATAGCTCCTTTCATTTTCACATGACATTTTTCCTGTGTGTATGTCTGTGTCCAAATGTTCCCTCTTGATTAGGACACCAGTCATTTTGGATTAAGGGTCCCCACCCTACTCCAGGAGGACCTCATCTTAATTAATTAAATCTGCAATGACTATTTACAAATTAGTTCATATTCTGATATACTGGGGATTAGGGCTTCAACACATGAATTTTTAGGGGACACAACTCAATCTACAACAGTAAGTAATTAGTTGAAAACTTATTAAGACAATTTATTTTATTGAGTTTCATGACTAATGAAAATACAGCCATAATCATACTTTGTTGCAGTTGTTTTACTCTGTTTGTTTGATAAGGACAAGAAATGATGTATACCAAAGTTTCTCATGCCAGTATAAAAGGAAAATGTATTTGTGTTTCACTCTATTTTTGTTTTGTATTTTTAATTGAGGATCTTGTCTTTTACAGATTGAGGCTTTTATTCTGCAGCTCAGCAGCATTTGCAAAGTTTGAGATAACTTTGTCTCTCTCAGCCCATTACCCATCTGTCCCATTACCTTTCTCTATTCAAAATCACCTTGGAAACATTGGGTGAGTAAAAGGCCAGCAGGAAAGGGCCCCCAACTACTTTTTTACCTTTGTTATATCTTTTGAAAGATCTCTCAAAGTGGTCAGAAAATGGATAGACCATAGTGAAAGCCAAATGTCACCTCTATCTGACTTCATTTTGAAGAATTTGTTCTTTTAAAGTCAGCGACCTTCATTGCTATCTCCAGTGGATGCTGGAGACAGCTGGTCTATTTTTTTATACTTGCTCCACTTTTTGAACACCCCTACCTAAACAGGAATCAAGAAGGATAAAAATCCTGCATAAGCTTAGCCCAGATCATATTTGAACAACTTTTATGGTGCAGTCATAGTGGCTTTTCTCAATTAGTCTGTGGAAACAGATCTAAAAATATTTCATTTCTACTGTATATTTTGTGACTTTTTGGACACACTGCTGACAGATTATAAAGTGACAAGAGTTTAGAATATGCCCACCTCAAATCCATCGGCAAACACCAACAGATATTTATAGCCAGAGAAAGCAGCTAAGGCAAGATACCTCACAATTATATACAGAATTGGTCCTTAGGCCTTATTTTTGGAATCTCAGTTTAAACTGGACAATCTAGTTATTTCCAGAAATACCTATTTGTGCTTCCTAGAAAGCTCAGAAACAGTACTCGAAAATATGAATTCCACTGAAATTAAGACAAGTTTCCAGAAAAATTAAGTAACCTTTTGTTCTTTCCAGCCAAAATGAAATTGCTGCCATCCTATCTAAAGCACCACTGGAAGACAACTACCTAAAGAATGTAGTCAAGCAAATTTACCAAGATCTGCTTCAGGACTGACTGCCATTTCTACCAGTAGACCCATGGACTACAGTTGTAACAAATCAAGCACAGTACACTAAATAACAATATTATGTCAGAGTCTCCATTGCTGTTTAATCTTCATCTTCAGGTCATAGAAGCCTAAAATTTCTTCGGATGATGTTATAGTTAATTTGTATGGTTTTTAAATTTCTACAGTCAGGAATAATGAAAGGCCTCAAATAGCCTGCTGTCAACTTACTCACCTTTCTACCAAAGGTTTAAGTAGTAGAACACTTAGGGAAAATTTCTCCTAACTAAAGTTGTGCTCTCCGCTTTAGTACAAGCCCTAAGGAGTAACTTTTAAGTATAAGAAGAGGTGTCACCACCGACAAAAACATTAGCCATTTTCCATATATAGGGCTGTGATTTTTAGTTGCTGGCTTCTGCCTACCAGGTATTTCTGGGGTAGTCATGTCTATCTACCAACCACTCATCCTCCTTTTGCTCCATTCCAGAGATGTTATTAAGAGAAAGCAATAGCACTCAGCTGTTGGAATGGTTGCCATCTTTTCTTGAAGACGTTGCCTTCTTTTAAATAGTGTCTATTAGTATTTTCCTAATAAATATAATTTTGTAGGGAAAGTTAATTCATCTTTCGTCCAATACATATATGTAAATACATTAATATTGTTCTTGTGTTTGTGAGGTAGTAAGGAGATGTATACAGAAATACAAAAAGATGTATAGACACCCTTCTGCCTGGGCAGTTTCTATCTTTCTGAAGGATGCTTTACAGCAAGATTCTCAGTCTCCTTTTATTTAATAACCAGCTTCAAACAATATCACACCCAAAATACAGGTTTGTCAAGTTTTGGCAATAGTAATGAACTTAATATAAGTATTGGATTCTGAAGCCATACGTTTCTCATACACAAAGATAAGCACGTCATTGACATTGAATTATCAGTATTATCTGTAAGATAGACAAATATGAAAAAACTTCACCCAATCTTTAGTCAAATCCTAATCATGATAATTTTTGTTTCTCTTATATTGAAGCCTAAACTAAAATATATTTGCATTTTTAAACTAGTTTGTCTTAATATTTTGCTTTATACTTTAGGATGGGGTTAAAGACCTATGGGTCCCACAGATGTTATCTGCTCTTTTGATTGGCTTTTACTTCGGAGCTACTTTGTCAAAAGAGCAACTGGTCTTTTAAGCTTCAAAAGTCAACATAAAACTCATTTGCCATAGAAATCAAGATGTAGATGTTCCCTATTTCTGTGAACTCCTTGAAAAACTTTTAAACTCACCAATATGGTCTATTTCTCATGAAACTTAATTTTCTTACTGGAGTTATTTCTTTTCTGTAAAGCTAAAAAATAGAAGTTTTGTTTTGTGCATTTTGGTAACCTGGAATGACCAGTTCCCAGAATGATTTGGCTTGTAATGATGGTCTCTGCTTTCTTGGGCTTGGAGTACATAATTGTAATATTTACCTAGTTTTTTGCTTTTGTATTTGTTCAAAGTATTGGTTATTTTTATAAAATTCTTTGGAAGTTTTTCCTCTACTGATTGGAAGCAGATTAGTTTTTGTGCTATTAAAATAAGCTTATTATATGAAATATTTTAAAAGCAGTGTCTCTTTATGAAGTTTTTTTTTTTTTTAACCATGTATCCAATACATCTTTGATGATATGCCAAAGAAAGCTCCATTTAGGAACACCCACCTATTTGAAAACTCAGATAAAAGTATGTCAGGACCTTAATGAAAGAACCAGGTACAAACCATAGTTATACTTATGTCTCTAAAGGACAGTAAAAGAAAGCTATTTTGAAGTTCCTTAGGAAACTATCACTTCTTATGAGTTAACGGAGTGGTTCTCAAAGTATTGTCCCTAGATCAGCAGCAGCAGCCTCACCCCAAAGCTGCTGAATTAGAAACGCTGAGGGAGGGGACCAGCAATCTGGGTTGTTGGAGTTTTTTTACTTTCCTTTTTTCTTTTTTTTTTTTTTTTTCTTTTTGCGGTATGCGGGCCTCCCACTGCCGCGGCCTCTCCCGTTGCGGAGCACAGGCTCCGGACTCGCAGGCTCCGGATGCGCAGGCTCAGCGGCCATGGCCCACGGGCCCAGCCGCTCCGCGGCATATGGGATCCTCCCAGACCGGGGCACGAGCCCGTATCCCCCGCATCGGCAGGCGGACTCCCAACCACTGCGCCACCAGGGAGGCCCTACTTTCCTTTTTTCAAAACAACTTTTTTGAAATATAATTTACATATGATTCATCATTTTTTTAAATTAATTTATTTTTATTTTTGGCTACGTTGAGTCTTCGTTGCTGTGTGTGGGCTTTCTCTAGGGGCAGCGAGCAGGAGCTACTCTTCGTTGCAGTGTGCAGGCTTCTTGTTGCTGTGACTTATCTTGTTGCGGAGCACAGGCTCTAGGCACTCAGGCTTCAGTAGTTGTGGCACGCAGGTTCTAGAGCGCAGGCTCAGTAGTTGTGGTGCACAGGCTTAGTTGCTCTACAGCATGTGGGATCTTCCTGGACCAGGGCTCGAACCCATGTCCCCTGTATTGGCAGGCGGACTCTTAACCACTGCGCCACTGGTGAAGTCCCTGACTCATCATTTAAAGTGCCCAAATGAATGGTTTTTAGTATATTCACAGATATGTGCAACCATCACAATTTTAGAACATTTTCATCACCTCAACCCCCCCCCCCCCCCACTTTTCAACAAATGGTACTGGGAAAATTGGATATCTACATACAAAAGAATGAAGTTGGACTCTTACACCATATGCAAAAATTAACTCATAGTGGATCAAAGATATAAATGTAGGAGCTAAAACTAAAACTTGGAAGAAAACGGGAAAAGCTTCAAAACATTGGATTTGGAAATGATTTCTTAGATACGACACCAAAAGCGCAGGCAACAAAAAAAAATAGATAAATAGAACTATCAAAATTTAAAACTTGTGCATCAAGGGACATAATCAACAGAGTGGAAAGGTAATGTATAGAATGGGAGAAAATATTTGCAAATAATGTATCTGATAAGGGCTTAATATCCAGAATACTCAAAGAACTTCAATAACAGAAACAAAAAAACCCGTATCACCCAATTTAAAAATAGGCAAAGGACTTGAATAGACATTTCTCCAAAGATGATACACAAATGGCCAACAAGCACATGAAAAGATGCGCATTATTTGTATTAGAGAAATGCAAATTGAAACCAAAATGAGATACCACTCATACCTACTACAATGACTGTAATCAAAACGAAGATGGGGACTTCCCTGGTGGTCCAGGGGTTAAGACTCTGAGTCCCCACTGCAAGGGGCACCAGTTCGATCCCTGGTCGGGGAACTAAGATGCTGCACGCCCACGCAGTGCGGCCCCAAAGAGGGAAAAAGACAAGATAACAAGTGTTGGCAAGGATGCAGAAAAGTCGGAACCCTTGTGCACTGTTGAATTGATGGGAATGTAAAATGATGCAGCTGCTATGGAAAACAGCACGGTAGTTACTCAAAAATTAAAAGAACCATGCGATGTAGCAATTCTACTTCTGGGTATATACCCAAAAGATGTGAAAGCAGGAACTATAAGAGATATTTGTACACTCACGTTCATAGCATATTCACTGATAGGCAATTTCAGTGTCTATCATTTGATGAATGGATAAATTAAATGTTATATACATAAAATGGAATATTATTTAGCCTTAAGAAGGAAAAAAAAATTCTGACACATGCTACCACATATATGAATCCTGAGGATATTATGCAAAGTGAAATGAGCCAGTCACAAAAAGATAATACTGCATGATTCCACTTACATGAGATGCTGAGTGTGGTCAAATTCATAGACACAGTGGAAGGGGGCGGGGAATGAGGAATTCTTGTTTAATATGTATAGAGTTTCACTTTTGTAGGATGAAAAATAGTTCTAGAGAGTGCACAACAATGTGGATGTACTTAACACTACTGAAATGTACACTTAAAATTGGTTAAGATGTCAATTTTTGTGTATTTTACCACAATTTTTTTTTAAATCCATAGGTGTTGCTATGGAAACAGACAGGACCTAGGAACCAGGCTTCATGGTTATTATATTCTGCCAGGAGTGTAACATGTTTTACCCAAGGGGGACAAAGAGAACCGCATTCTTCTCTGCGCATGCTAGAATTGTGATTACCAGCCGAAGAAGAAAAACGGGGCATCATCTACGTAAGCAAAATAACTGCCGGGAACCGAGCACTACCGCTGCCCAAAGTGCGGCCACAAGGAGGCAGTGTTCTTCCAGTCGCACAGAGCCCGGGCTGAGGACGCCATGAATTGGCACTACCTGTGCAGGGCCCCACACTTTGGCCACCACTGGAGTGAGTGAACCCCTTCAGCCCCACATGTATAAATGCTGAGTTCCTGCGTGCAAAACAAAAAGCAAAACCCATAGCCTTTAGGTATTGCCCCCTATTTTCACATCACCCCGACCCACCTTACCCCTAGAGCAACTAGTAATCTACTTTTTTTTAAAAATAGCTCTTTATTGGAGTATAATTGCTTCACAATACTTTGTTAGTTTCTGTTGTACAACAAAGTGAATCAGCCATATGCATACACATGTTTTCATATCCCCTCCCTCTTAAGCCTCCCTTTCATCCTCCCTATCCCACCCCTCTAGGTCATTGTAAAGCACCATATAATCTACTTTTTATTACTATGACTTTGCCTATTCTAGACCTTTCATTTTTTTTTTTTTTTTTTTTTTTGCTGTACGCGGGCCTCTCACTGCTGTGGTCTCTCCCGTTGCGGAGCACAGGCTCCGGACGCACAGGCTCAGCGGCCATGGCTCACGGGCCCAGCCGCTCCGCGGCATATGGGATCCTCCCAGACCGGGGCACGAACCCGTATCCCCTGCATCGGCAGGCGGACTCTCAACCACTGCGCCACCAGGGAGGCCCTAGACCTTTCATATTAATGGAAGCATATAATATGTGATTTTTTATTTATTTATTTATTTATTTATTTTTGCGGTACGCGGGCCTCTCACTGTTGTGGCCTCTCCCGTTGCGGAGCACAGGCTCCGGACACGCAGGCTCAGCAGCCATGGCTCAGGGGCCCAGCCACTCCGCGGCATGTGGGATCTTCCCGGGCCGGGGCTCGAACCCGTGTCCCCTGCATCGGCAGGCAGACTCTCAACCACTGCGCCACCAGGCAAGCCCAATATGTGATATTTTATGACTGGTTTCTTTAGCATAATGTTGGAAGGTGAAAAGACAATCTAAAGAATGAGAAAAGATAATTATGAATCATATATCTGAGAAGGATCAAGTATCCACAATATGTAAAGAATTCTTACAACCTAACAATAAATAGATAACTCTATTTTTTAAATGGACAAAGGACTTGAATAGACATTTCTCTAAAGATCTCCAAATGGCCAAAAAGTACATGAAAAAGATGCTTGACATCATTAGTCATTAGGGAAATGAAAATTCAAACCACATTGAGATACCACCTTAAACTTCTAGGATGGGTTATATAAGTTTTTAAAAATTGAAAATAAGTGTTGGATAGGATGTGGAGAATTTGGAACATTGTGACTGCTGTAAAATAATGCAGCCACTATGAATGTAAAATGATGCAGCCACTATGGAAAACAATTTATCAGTTTCTGAAAAGTTTAAACATAGAACTACCAAATAACTGAGCAATTCCAATCCTAGGTGTATATCCGAAGGAACCGAAAGTAGGAACTCAGAAAGATGTTTGTACATTAATGTTCATAGCAGCATAATTCGCATTAGCCAAAAGGTGGAAACAATTCAAGTGTATATCAACAGATGAATGGGTAAACAAAATGTGGTATATACATACAATGGAATATTATTCAGCCATAAAAAGGAATAAAATTTTGATACAATAAGAATGGACCTTGAAAATATTATGCTTAGTGAAATAAGCTAGACACAAAAGGATAAATATTGTATGATTCCACTTATATGAGGTAAATACAGACCTTATTCAGTTCCACTAGTTTTTATATGCAACTCATTTGTGTGTGTGTGTATAGTTTTATGCAATTTTGTTCCATGTATAGATTTGTGTAACAACCACCACAATCAAGATACAGAACTGATTCATCACCACAGAGTTATGACTCCCTTTTGCTTCCACTTTATAGTCATAGCCACACCTGCATCATTATCTCTGGCAACCACTAACCTGTTTTCCATCTCTATAATTTTATCAATTTTAGAATGTTATATAAATGGAATTATAAGGTATGTGACTTTTTGATACTGGCTTTTTTTCACTCAGCATAATGCCCGTGAGATCCACCCAAGTTGCCATGTGTATAAATAGTCTGTTCCTTGCTATTGTAGAGGGTTATTCCCACTGTAAGGATATATCATAGTTTTTTTAATCATTCCCCCATTGAAAAATACTGGGCTGTTTCCAGTTTTTGGCTATAATAAATGAAGCTGCTATGAATATTCATGAACATATTTTGTATCATCATACATTTTTATTGCCTTGGGATAAATGCCCAAGAGTTTGCTGGGTCATAAGACAAGTGTATATTTAGTTTTATAAGAAAGTACCATACTATTTTTCAGAGTGGGTACACCATTTTACATTCCCACCAACAATGCATGAGAGATCCAGTTTCTCTATATCTTCATCAGCATTTAGTATTATTAGCACAATTTTTACATTCGCCATTCCAACAGAGGTATAATAATATGATTGTGGTTTAAATTTGCATTTCCCTAATGGCTAACATCTTTTTGTGTGTTTATTTGACATCTGTATGTCTTCTTTGGTTAAATGTCTGTTCATGTCTTCTGCCCGTTTTCTGACAGTCTAAACAAATTGGATTGTTTTTTTATTTGTTTTTTTTTTTTACTGCTGAGTTTTGAAAATTCTTTATGTATTATAGATACAACTCCCTTGTCAGATATGGGGGTTGCAAATGTTTTTTTCCCAGTCTAGAGCTTGTCTTTTCATCCTCTTAACAGGGTCTTTTGCAGAACAAACTTAAAATTTTGGTGAAATCCAACTAACGATTTTTCTTTTATGGATTCTGTTTTTGGTGGCATATCTAAGAACTATTCACTTAGTCCTAGTGCCTGAAGATTTTCTCCTCCATGTACTTCTAAAAGTTTTATAGCTTTATGCTTTACATTTAAATCTTTTATCCATTTTTAATTAATTTTTGTAAAAGGTTTAGATTGAGGTTCATTTTTTTCCTATGCCCGTAGAATTGCTTCAGCACATTTTTTAAAAGCCTATTTTTCAGGCTTCCCTGGTGGCGCAGTGGTTAAGAATACGCCTGCCAATGCAGGGGACACGGGTTTGAGCCCTGGTCCAGGAAGATCCCACATGCCACGGAGCAACTAAGCCCATGCACCACAACTACTGAGCCTGCGCTCTAGAGCCCGCGTGCCACAACTACTGAAGCCCGGGCACCCTAGAGCCCGTGCTCCGCAACAAGAGAAGCCACTGCAATGAGAAGCCTGTGCACCGCAACGAAAGTAGACCCCACTCGCCACAACTAGAGAAAGCCACGCACTGCAGCGAAGAACCAAAGCAGCCAAAAATAAATAAATTTTTTTTAAAAAGCCTATCCTTCTATTGAATTACTTTTTTCAATTAACTTTTTTGGTGTGCAATAGTTTTTATTGTGGTAAAATACATATTATTGATCATTTTAACCATAAGTGTACAATTCAGTGATAGACATTCTAGTTGTTTCTGATGCAAATGTTTCTCTAGGCCCTAGAGTGTAGGGCACATTCTAAAGAGAGAAGTTTCTAAGTCAAAAGATATGTGAATCTTAAGCTTTACTAGATAAAGCCAAATTGTTTTCACAAGTATATCAATCTTTCCCAAACCCAGTCATGAAGATAGTCCTTTATTTTATCTTCTAAAACTCATAATTTTTCTATTCACAGTCAGATCTTTAATAAACCTGAAGCTGGTTCTACATATGATGTGAGGTAGAAATTTGTTTTTTTTTCCATAAGTGCATACCCAATCGTCTGAGCATCATTTATTGAAAAGACCATTCTTTCCCTACTGAGAAATGACATGTGATACCTCTGTCATAAATGAAGAATCCATATATGTATGGGTTCTTTATTTTGTTCCACTGACCTATTTGTTTATAGCCAAGCCAATAAAACACTGTCTTAATTACTATAGCTTCAAGATAAATTTTAATATCTGGAGAGGAAAGTCCTGTCATTTTATTTTTCTTCAGTATCACCTTGGCTAGTCTTAGCCTTTTGCATTTCCACATAAAATTTAGAATCAGATTGTAAAGATGCACAGGGGAAAGGGAGACTTGTTGGGATTTTTATTGATAACATTGAATCAATAGACCAATTTGAGAGAAATTGGCAATTTACAATTTTGAGTCTCCAATCCATAAATGTCTCTTCATTTATGTAGTCTTCAAGTCAAAGCCTTTTGATAAAGTTTTATACGTTTCCCAATAGAGATTGTGTATATATTTTGTTTCTTGTTACTTTTTGATATTATTATAAAAGATATCTTTTTCAAATGTCATTATTTTTGCTATTATATAAAATACAATTTTTGTATGTTGATTTTTGTAAAGGCACCTTTCTAAAACTCTTAATAATTCTAATAGTTTATGAAATTTCTTCTTAGTTTTTATATACATAATCATATCATCTGTGAAACTGAGTTTTATTTCTGCCTTTACAATAATTATCCTTTTTCTTTCTTTTTTGTGCCTTAATGCACGATTAAACCTCCAGTACAGTGTTTATTAGAGATGGTGATAGGCAGGCAACTTTGTCTTGTTATCTCAAAGTAAAGCTTTAAAGTTTCACGATTAAGTGTGATGTTTACTGAAGGTTTTGTGATGTCACTGTTGCTGTTGATATACCCTTTATCCAGTTAAGAAAAATTCCCTTTTACTCTTAGTTTCTAAGAAATTTAACATGAGTGGATACTAAAGTTTTATCACAGTTTATTTTATTTATCATGATGATCGTGTGATTTACACTTCTATCCGTTAGTGTGGTGAATTCTAGGAATTCATCCATTTAATCTAGGTTTTAAAATGTATTGGCATAAAATAGTTCATAATACTATTATATATGCTTATTATTTTTTCTACAATGTGAGGATATGTTCCTTTTATTGATCCTGACTTTGGCTATTTGAACTTATTCTTTTTTTTCCTTGATCAGTTTAGCGAGGAGATTATTAGCATTTTAAAATAAAACATCAAATTTTGGCTTTGCAGTTTTCCAGTTTACTAATCCTTGATTATATCTTTATTTTGTCTGTCCTACTATTTTTAGGTTTATTTTGCTGTTCTTTTTCCAACTTCTTGCGATGGTAGATATCTAGCTCAATTCTTAGTCTTCTTTTCTACTATGTACTTAAGGCTACATATTTCCTTTATTTATTTATTTATTTGTTTGTTTGTTTGTTTGGCTGTACTGGGTCTTAGTTGCAGCACACAGGATCTTCGTTGCTGCTTGCGGGATCTTTGTTGTGGCATGCCGGATCTTTTAATTGCGGCATGCGAACTCTTAGTTGTGGCATGTGGGATCTAGTTCCCTGACCAGGGATCAAATCCAGGCCCCCTGCATTGGGAGCACGGAGTCTTAGCCACTGGACCGCCAGGGAAGTCCGTATATATTTATTTCTAAGTAATATTTTTGTTATCACTTAGCTCTTCTACATGATGTTTCAAATATATATTATGTTTATATCATATTAATATATACCATATATTTGTCTTTTTTCTTTTGTGGTCCATAAGAAAAAGAGATCATTATTGTACTTCATAACAGAACTCAGTCCCAAGATTACCGATTGGACTTGGAAAACAGATGAAATTTTGAAGGTGAGTGTTTCCACAAATGAAGAATACCTGAGGGGCAAGAGATTGACTGGCAATACTGATATATTTGCTCTTAAAATGTTCATATCTTCAGTTTCAAAGTTTATGAAAATGAACAATGAATAACACATCAGACTGAGCCCAGGTAGGACCTATATAGCTGAGAGTAATTACACTCACAGCTGAAGAAAATCAAGATGTTTAGACTGAAAATGGTATAAATCCCAAGTGGCATATATATATATTCCAACCCTTTTAAAATATTTCACTAGAGGGAATTCCCTGGCGGTCCAGTGGTTAAGACTCTGCACTTCCAGTGCAGGGGGCATGAGTTGGATCCCTCGTCAGGGAACTGAGATCCCACATGCCGTGGTGCAGCCACCAAAAAAACAAAAAATAAAATTCACTAGAAATACTTAACAAGGGCAAAAAAGTAATGAGGTAGAAAATTTTAATCATCACGGTATCATTTCCTTGGAAAGAACATCACAATCCAGTCTGATGCTCAGATTTGCAAGTACACGAATTACCTTTACTGGAACTCAGCAAGATATTTAGACTCACACTAACCAAATTCACAAGAGATTTTTTTCATAGTAGCTATTATCCAGTGTAATATACACCATCCCAGAAGATCTTAATGGTTATCAACAAAATGTTAAGTTTATGTATCCATATACTTCAGTGTAAACTGCTGAGGAGGAAAATTTTTTTCTCTACCCTGCTAGGTTTGTTAGCAAGACAGTAATAAGGAAGGGTTGGGGTTAAACCAGAGTATGTCATACCTTGCAGAAGCAGAATACCATACCAGGCAATAACAGAAATTGTAACATGTGCTGGACAAGCTTAAGTTAAGAACCAGAGTGTGAATTTCAGAAACCTCTTTGTGTTCTCTTTACTGATGATTGGGAGGAAGGAGAACTATGGCCTCCTAGGTGTTCATGTGGAACAAAGAACAGGTCTCACTAATTAATGATTTTAAAAGATCAAAGAGGGCTTCCATGGTGGTGCAGTGGTTAAGAAACCTGCAGGGGACAGAGGTTTGAGCCCTGGTCCCGGAAGATCCCACATGCCACGGAGCAACTAAACCTGTGCGCCACAACTACTGAGCCTGTGCTCCAGAGCCCGCAAGCCACAACTACTGAGCCCACATGCCACAACTACTGAAGCCCATACACCTAGAGCCCATGCTCTGCAACAAGAGAAGCCACCGCAATGAGAAGCCTGCGCACCACAATGAGGAGTAGCCCCGGCTCGCCGCAATTAGAGAAAGCCCGTGCACGGCAACAAAGACCCAATGGGGCCAAAAATAAATAATAAAATAAAATAAATAAATTTATTTTTAAAAAATCAAAGAATGCAGAAATTATTATTGGGCAAGAGAAGTAATCATAGCAGATACAATAAATCAGTCACAAAATCTCCCAGTTCCATATCAAAGGTAAATACC
Organism: Mesoplodon mirus; assembly: GCF_964341445.2. Classification (NCBI taxonomy): domain Eukaryota; kingdom Metazoa; phylum Chordata; class Mammalia; order Artiodactyla; family Ziphiidae; genus Mesoplodon; species Mesoplodon mirus. The sequence continues at coordinate 104,675,052 of NC_138979.1, read as the reverse complement.
AGGGCTTCCCTGCTGGAGCAGTGGTTGAGAGTCTGCCTGCCGATGCAGGGGACACGGGTTCGTGCCCCGGTCCGGGAAGATCCCACATGCCGTGGAGCGGCTGGGCCCGTGAGCCATGGCCGCTGGGCCTGCGCGTCCAGAGCCTGTGCTCCGCAATGGGAGAGGCCACAACAGTGAGAGGCCCACGTACCACACACACACAAAAAAAGGTAAAGACCAGCCATAAGCACATCCTTGAGCTGTTTTTGCAGAATCTAAACCCCCTTGAACACTCAACCACTAAACTAACTGGAGCTTAAGGATTGATTACGCTGACCTTTGCTGACCCTCTTGACTTCACTGAACTAGGTGCCTGGATTTTGTTAACCTAGAGTAAACTTTGCCTCATTTTAAGACTAAAATGTCCACCCCAAGGGCAGGGATTGCTACCATTTTTTAACATGCAAGTATGTTTGAACATGTTGTGCTGCTCAACTAGAACTCCACCTCTACGTGGAAGATCACACTCACCCTTTCATGAATATGCATGCACCCTTAGCTTAACACTTCCCTGATCTTGCTGTGCTGGGAGACAGTGTTTTGAGAGCTATCTCCCTGTCTCCTTACTTGTCACAAGTAAAAAAACACCTCTGATTTGATCAAAAGTACTTGGCGTGTTCATTGGCTATGCACCCCCAAGCCACAGACCCATTGAGTCTGGTAACAATTCCTGGCGACGCTGGTGGGTCCTGATCAGGGACTAGGGTGGCCGGCCACACTGGGGTGAAGCAGTTGGAGGGGGCAACTCCTCCAGGGCTTACTCACCTCCGCTACTGATCAGGCTGTCTGGGGTCTCTTGGTCGGTCAGAGGTCTGCTTGGTATCTACCAGCTCAGAGACTGCTCACAGGCTGATCTCTGTGGGTGGATTGCCCACCTGAACAACTTTGTTCAGTGCCAGCAGACTTCAGAGGGTGAGTAGAATTCAGAACCGGTGCTATAATTAAGTGCAAGTGTTGGGATAATTTCACTTTTGATTAAAGCAGAATTTCAGGAACGTGCAATTGGGGTTTCAGGTGGGACAAATTAAACCTTGGGTTTCTGTAACTCTGGGAGGTTGTGTTCTTCCTGGTAAGGAACCAGAAACCTCTGTGAGTGAGAACTTCATTCCTACTGCTCTGGGGTGTTGCATTCCTCCTGTGGGAGACTAGAGACCTCTGGGTTTAGAAGCCATGTTTTCTGTGACTTGGGGAGGTTAAGTTCATTTTTTAATAAGAAACAAGCGACCTCTGGGTTCAGGGAATGCAGACCTGGATAGGGTCCCTATCAAGTTTTTGGGACACTGGAGACTGGGCAACTTGTCGTCGCAGTTTTTTGGGGATCAACAGAAAACTTGGCACGACTTAGGAGCTCCCACTTGAGGTCAGTTAGGCCAGATACTCAACCACATCAGGTTTTTTTTTTTTTTTTAATTTATTTATTTTTGGCTGCGTTGTGTCTTCGTTGCTGTGCATGGACTTTCTCTAGTTGCAGGGAGCGGGGGCTACTCTTCGTTGCGGTGTGCGGGCTTCTCATTGCGGTGGCTTCTCTTGTTGCGGAGCACGGGCTCTAGGGCACGCAGTCTTCAGTAGCTGTGGCACACGGGCTCAGTAGTTGTGGCTCGCGGGCTCTAGAGCACAGGCTCAGTAGTTGTGGTGCACGGGCTTAGTTGCTTCGCGGCATGTGGGATCCTCCTGGACTAGGGCTCGAACCCGTGTCCCCCGCATTGGCAGGCAGATTCTTAACCACTGCACCACCAGGGAAGTCCCCCACATCAGGTTTTTTTTTTTCTTTTCTTTTTTTTTTTTGTTGCGTTGGGTCTTTCTCTAGTTGATGCGTGCGGGCTTTCTTTAGTTGCGGTGAGCAGGGGCTACTCTTCGTTGCGGTGCCCGGGCTTCTCATTGCGGTGGCTTCTCTTGTTGTGGAGCATGGGCTCTAGGTGCATGGGCTTCAGTAGTTGTGGCATGTGGGCTCAGTAGTTGTGGCTCGTAGGCTCTAGAGCACAGGCTCAATAGTTGTGGCTCACAGGCTTAGTTGCTCTGTGGCATGTGGGATCTTCCCAGACCAGGGATCGAACCCGTGTCCCCTGCCTTGGCAGGCGGATTCTTAACCACTGTGCCACCAGGGAAGTCCCAGGTTTTTCAATCAGGAGTATGAGAGGTGGGAAACTATTTTCAGACTCAGGAGGAACAGACTCTGATGTCTGTAAATTTATCAGTCAGCCCCTGAGAATGGCTGCTTCCCTGTGGTACATCAGAATGGGAAACATTTCTGTTCCCGATTGTAGTCTGTTGAGATGTATTATAAGTAATTGTAAATCTTTTGGGTAACAACCCATGACAAAGAAACAGATAGTGATCTTCTGTAATGTTGTCTGGCCCCAATGCTCATTAGGAAGCCAAGACAAATGACCAGAGAATGGATCTCCAAATCACAATATCATCCCATAGTTAGTTCTTTACTGCAGAAGGTTAGAAAAACGGGTCGAGATGCCACATATACAGCGCTTTATGGCCCTTTGTAAAGTGACAGCAATCCAAAAGCCAGGAAGCATTGGGAAACCGATTCTGCCAATCATAGAGGGCCTATATATCCGAGGGCCCTGTAGATTCAGGACTTCCCATGGGAAGGGCCCAACCTCTTGTACACCCCCTTACCCGGCACCTCTTTTTTTTTTTCTTTTGGCCACGCCACCATGCGGCTTGTGGGATCCTATTTCCCTGACCAGGGATCAAACCCATGCCCCCTGCAGTGGAAGTGCCAAGTCCTAACCACTGGACTGCCACAGAATTCCCTACCGGGTACCTCTTACCAGGTACCAACCCCTGACCCTGTTCTGCCTTCCCTGTCAGCACCACCTCCTGCAGAAGTGAAGAAGGACCTGACTGTTCCCTCTCAAGATTTTTGCCTGCCCCTTCCTCCTGGGCCCTCTGTTTCAGGGGGAAACACCTGAAGTGGGGCTAATTATCAACCTGAGGTTTCTGTTTGCCACCTCAGGCAGATCCTTAATGGTGAGGGGGGCTTACAACCATCTATGTCCCCTTCTCTACCTCAGACCTCTATAATTGGAAAGAACATACTAGAAGCCTGAGAGAGGATCCAGAGAGATTCATAGATTTGAGTGGAATATTTACGACTCATAACTCTAATTGGGCAGATCTTCAGTCCCTCTCAACCTCCTTACAGCTGAGGAAGACCAGTGTCCTGTCGAAGGCTGGGGAAGAGTCAGATAAGCAGCACTTAACTCAGCCAACCACCAGATCTGGAGACCAGCAGCGGAAGCAGTCCCTTCCATTGACCCTACATGGGATCCTGTGTTTCAGTGAATAGGGCCTGGCTTGAGAATTACCGAAGTCTCCCACTTAAGGGGATAAAGGCTTCTTGCCGGAGACCCATTAATTGGGGAAAAGTCAAATATTCAGCAAGAGGCTGAAAACCCATCAGCATTCCTAGAGAGGACTAGAAAATGTCTCCAACAGTATACAACTCTTGATCTAGACGCCCCTAAGAGTAACCCAGTGGTCAATACTTATTATATCTCAGAGTGCCCCCAACATACGAAGGAAGCTACAGAAAGTAGCAATGGGCCCAAACACCCCAAACTCCCGCTGGTAGATATTGCTTTTGGGGTGTTCAACAACCGAGATATGGCTGACAAAGAAAAGGGGGACAAGAAGCTGAAAAGGCAAGGCACCCTCCTGGCTGTTGCCCTCCAGTTCACCTCAGGTAAGCCACAGGCATCGGATGGACCAATGTGGGTGAGTAACCCTGGCCCCCACCGAGGGACCAAAGTGGAGCCACCAGTGAAGTTGGGGCCCAATCAATGTGCTTTCTATAAGAAGGAAGGGCATTTGAAAAGGGAATGTCCTGACCATCCTCAGAGCAGGAGGGCCACAGAAATCCCAAAGCTCATGATACCCCAAGTAGAGGAGGACTGACAGGGCCTTATAAACCCGATAATATATAATCCCAACCTCCCCAAAGGAGCACCAAGTTGTCTTAGAACTAGAGGGGGAGAAAGTAGAATTTCTAATAGATACTGGAGTCACTTACTCAGTCTGGACCACCCTGAGAGGTAGACTGTCCAAACGGGAGTGTACTATTAAAGAGGTATTAGGCAACTTTACTAGGAGGTTATTTTTAGAACAATTAACATGCAAAATAGGACCCTCCACACTACTGGACTCCTTCCTATATGTCCCAGAGTGTCCCCAACAGAGGGATGGGACCTGCTCTCAAAGTTAAAAGCCTCTGTAAGTGTTGACCTAATGGAAAGGCATATCTCTCAGTGGGGAAAAACAGCTTTTACTAGCCCTGGGAGAGGATATAAGAAAGTCTGAGAACGTACCTGCCCATATCTTAGAGAAGGTGAACCCAGATCTATGGGCTCAGGGTTGAGTCGGAAGAGCTAAAAACATACAGCTGATTAGGATCACCTTAAGGGATTCTGATCAATATCCTCGAGGAAAGCAGTATCCCCTTAAGCCTGAGGCAATCAAGGATGAGTTACATAGGACTGAGTGAACTGGTGAATATGGTTGTAATATTTATGTTTTTTGTCTGAAATATTACTGGCTTTTAATCTGTGTTTTCCAGATATAAGGAAACATTTCCACTTAAGCTAATTGTGATTGACAGCAACTTGGTAAATTATACCTATGTAAGCAGAATTGAAACACTTTTCTTTCTACCTAATCCCTCCAGAAACTGGAAACTCTTAGGTTCCCAGCAGCCTGTCAGGTGAACAAGGAAGGTCACTTCCCAACAGGTGCAGAAATCTCAAGGTATTTTATGACTTCAAGAAGAGCGGAATTCATCCAAATCTGTAGATATCATAGGCAGAATCTGTGGCAAGCTCTTGACGTGGCTTTTCTGGCCTTGAGAGGCCTTTTAAAGATTCAGTCTGAGATTCCTTATGAAAAGTTCCAGCACAGCTAATTGAAAGACCCTTTATGATCAGTTAAACTTATGTAAATAATCAGGCCAAGTTTATTGAAATTAGACTTATGTAGCAAACAAATTAGTCTTAATTTGGCTATACTGTTTTCCATAGTGGCTGTACCAACTTACATTCCCACTGAATGTAGGAGGGTTCCCAACTGTAAAGTTTAATTAAATTATTAAAAGTACACTCTAAGTTTGTTTCTAAAGCTTATCACAGCAATCTATCTTTAGATGAAGATCAGATGCCCTATGACCTGCAACCAGGAGATTAGGCATCTGTCTCCAATCTAGATAAAAGGACCCTTACCATGTACCCTTAACTAGCTCATGTGCAGTGAAACTGAAGGGAACTGACTCTTGAGTTCATATTTCCCACTTAAGAAAGGCCTCTGCACTGGACTGGTCTATAGAAAGAACTGCTGACTCCAAACAACATCCACACCAGGATGACAAGAAGACAGCAACAATGGTAGGCAGCTGACCCAAGAATCTGGACTAGGCCTGTAAGACCCATCCTACTAATTTAATCGAACTCTTTAACAAATGTTTGTAACTGCCTATTAATATTGAAAGTTATTCTTTTATTTCTAACCATACTGGTGGCCCCAATGTATAGAATGGAAAGAAAATTCTCTAGTGAAGTTGTCACAGAGCCTAACTACTCATGACATGTATCATTGCTTGCTTTAAGTCTACTGTTAAAAGCACATGTACAGGGCTTCCCTGGTGGCACAGTGGTTGAGAGTCCGCCTGCTGATGCAGGGGACATGGGTTCGTGCCCCGGTCCGGGAAGATCCCACATGCCGCGGAGCGGCTGGGCCCGTGAGCCATGGCCGCTGAGCCTGCGCGTCCGGAGCCTGTGCTCCGCAGTGGGAGAGGCCACAACAGTGAGAGGCCCGCGTACCACAAAAACAACAACAACAACAAAAAAAAACACATGTACAATGTTTGTGTAACAATTCGGTATAATTTATAAATGTATAGCCTATAAAAAGTTTTCCCATTAGCATACCTCTGAGCTTGTTCTCTGTGGTCTTGATTAGTTTTCCCCCAAAGTGGATAACTAGCAAATATCTGTATAAACAAAAAGGAGACCTAGGGGCTTCCCTGGTGGCGCAGTGGTTGAGAGTCCGCCTGCCGATGCAGGGGATGCGGGTTCGTGCCCCGGTCCGGGAAGATCCCACATGCCGTGGAGCGGCTGAGCCCGTGAGCCATGGCCGCTGAGCCTGCGTGTCCGGAGCCTGTGCTCCGCAACGGGAGAGGCCACAGCAGTGAGAGGCCCGCGTACCGCAAAAAAAAAAAAAAAAAAAAAAAAGGAGACCTAGCACTGAGTAACATGATGGACCAGGGTGAGGCAGCAACCTCACTGGCACTGAAGGACAAATATTTTGATCTAGACAAAGATTTGCAAACAAAATGGGAAATGATAGAAGAAATCTTCACACTGAAGTATGGGTAAGTCATTCTGGTTAATACATAATTAACCTGAACTTTATGTTGACCAGAACCGCCTGCTTTGTGACCTATCAAACATGTATCGTATAACTGCTTTGACCACTAAGGAGGGGAATCATTTGAAAATCCAAATGGAGTGGCTGTAGTTCAGGCATCCAAGGTGGAGCTGGATGGCCATTGTGAATGTGATTTTTATTCTTTATTTTTTGCCTTGCCACATGGCATGTGGGATCTTAGTTCCCCAACCAGGGATTGAACCTGTGCCCCCTGCAGTGGGAGTCTTAACCACTGGACCATCAGGGAAGTCACCCATTTTTATTCATTTTTGTTTGTTTGTTTTTGTTTTTTGGATGTGATTTTTAGACACATTCCTGTATTGCTATATTTTCTGAACTGTGTCAAGGACACTCACTGGTTCTCAAGGCAGTGTCTGCTGGCAGTTGCCAGCTGGAGACCATCCTTGTGGTCTCCTCTTGTAACTATTAAATTTTTTCTTATTTTGGAAATAGTAACAAATGAGACAGTTCAAGCCATAGCCTCCCAGCAGAAGACACTAGATTCTTTAGCCAGAGTAGTACTGGACAATAAAATTGCTTTAGATTAGATTTTAACAGAAAAAGGAGACATATGTGTAGTGGCCAATAGCTCCTGTTATGTGTATGTTAATAACACATCAGAAGTTAAAACCTCCTTAAATAACATTAGGCAACTGGTTACCTGCCTACAACAAGTCTCCCCAGAAGTGACAGGTACAGACTGGTTTTCAGGCTTATTCTCCTGAATTCCTCAGAGAATGAGATCTACTTTTCAAGGTTTATTAAAGTTCAGGTTGTCACTCCTCCTCCTACTTCTAACTGGGACTATTACACTAAAATGGTGGACCAAGGAACTAATATCTTCATCATGCAAGACTAGGTTCCAAGACCTGAAACTTGGAAATATTTCCATCTTGGTGTCCATTCCCCAGCTGAGGCAGGACTGCACCCCATTTTAGTAGGAAGTATCCAGAGTGGTTATTGCCCCATTCCCTCAAAGATTTGGGGAAAGTTAAACAGGTTGAAACTGAGTCCCCCTAAAACTGAGTTCCACTGCCAAGTTTATGATTAACCTCTCTATCCAAAACTATTCCCTTTTTTGTCATGCCCCTGTTACCCTCAGGACTGAGGAGTATCAAAGAAATGGGGGGATTAAAACTGAGCAGGTTATGACATAGTCTGAGTGTGTTTCATGTTTGGTAATTGCAATCATTGTTGCTTTTGTTGTGGTCATCCATTTACAATGCTTGGTGTCAGTCTATTTATCTCTTGTAAAAATAAAATACGGTGTGTGTGTGTGAAAAAAAAATCCATATATATATATAGGCTTCTCCCCTACCTCTTCTGGGCAGTTTACTCAGAGGTACTGAGTGGCTGTCTCTCAAGCTATAGTCCACAATAACACCCTGAATAAAACTTAAACTCAGAACTCTCAAAAACAAAAAACAAAAAACAAAACAAAAAAAACTGAGCAGGACCCTGTGAGGCCCTCCTAGGTACAAAAGCCCCTTGAGTCCCCCATTTCTTATTTGTAGAAAAACATTAGGCCTTCTCTGAATCCCAAACAGCAGACTCAAGCAGTTACTAATTAGGGGAATGCAGAAGCACAGGAAAAGCATTCGAGAAACAATAGTTCAGTGATAAAACAGAGTCCTAGTTCCTCCTCAAGGGATAACAATATGTTGAATATATTTGAGTTGTTATGCAGAAACTAAGGCTCCCTGCCCAGGTGGAAAATGGTGACTATGTGCTGAACACAAGTGTATAGACCCCGGACTGATTAGAACCAGGTTGATGATTGAGATTTCTGAAACACCACCTTGTTACCTTACCACCAACCAGTCAGAAGAAAGTCTATGACCTGATCATGCATGCTGCAACCCTTACCCCAAGTGTTGCCTTTAGAAGCACTTTCCTGAGGGACTTCCCTGGCGGTCCAGTGGTTAAGACTCTGCCCTTCCAGTGCAGGGGGTGTGAGTTCGATCCCTAGTTGGGGAACTAAGATCCCACATGCCAAAAAAACCAAAAAACAAAAAAACCCACACTTCCCTGTTTGGGTCTTTTGAGCATGAGTTACCCGTTCTCCTTCCTTGGTGCCTTGTGATAAACACTGTTCCTTCCTTCACCACACCCCAGTGTCAGTAAATTGACTTTGCTGCACAGTAGGCAAGTGGACCCTAGTTTGGTCTGGTAACAATAGTACCTCATATAAACGGATACATACATTTTAAATTCATAGGTGTGTTAACCAAGGTTCAGCTGGGCTGTTTTCATGGGAAAACTGGATGCCTGTGAGTTTACTGGCAGTGACATTGATTGAAATTTACATCTGATTGAATCTTAAGGAATCATAGCAAAACTGTATTCAGCTGAATCTTGGGGAAATATACTTGTAGAGAGGTGTTTTTTATTTACAACGCATGTCTGCTGCCCAAGGACTCTTTCCATTTTGTCAGAGTACTAGGAAATTGAATTAGTAAGGAACAAATGAGATTGCTTGATACACATCACGTATATAGTATTCTGATTTTTAAAAAATGCTTAACCTGAATCTAATCATGAGGAAGTAAATAACCAAATCCGGATTCTCTGGACAACCAGCTTTAACTCTTTAAAAGTGTCAGTGTTGTTGACCTAAAACACATTGCCAGATATTTTTCCAGCAAAAATGGGTTTATTCTGGATCAGCAGAGAATTGCAGTTCAAGATTTGCAACCATGGTGGGCCACATGCAAGTCCCCACGCTATAAGGGAAGGAGAACACATTTATAGCGAGGAAAAGGAAGCTGCGAGGGCTGCAGTAAACAAGGAGTTCATGGCTTTTTGTTGGCTGAGTCCTTGCCAGGAAAGAAGAGGAGTCTTCCGCTTTTTGCTGGGCTCTGCTATCAATGCAAGGTTTGAGAGCTCCCCCTTCTGGTCTCCTGACTCTACTTAACTGAGTTTTCTGTTTATTAATTTTTTAAAATGTCATGAAATCAAAACAAAACAAAAAGGCAAGGGAATTCTCCTAGAACACAGGAGACTAAAGAGCCTTTGGAAAGACAAGCCTGATCCCTGATTGAATTCTGTATTTTAAAAAAAATCATAGGGCCTCCCTGGTGGCGCAGTGGTTGAGAGTCCGCCTGCCGATGCAGGGGATACGGGTTCGTGCCCCGGTCCAGGAGGATCCCATATGCCGCGGAGCAGCTGGGCCCGTGAGCCATGGCCGCTGAGCCTGCGCATCTGGAGCCTGTGCTCCGCAACGGGAGAGGCCACAACAGTGAGAGGCCCGCATACCGCAAAAAAATAATAATAATAATAATAAAAAAATAAAAAATAAAAAAAAATCATAAAGGATATTTTGGGGACACTTGGAAATTTGATTATTAACTATATATTAGATAATATTCTTTTATTAATGTGAAATTTCTTGACTGTGATAATAGTATTATGTAGGAGAATGTCCTTATTAGGAAATACATGTCTGCAACTTACTTTCAAATGGCTTTTTAAAAGTATATATGTGGGCGGGACTTCCCTGGCAGTCAAGCGGTTAATACTCCCCGCTTCCACTGTAGGGGGCGCAGGTTCCATCCCTGGTCTTCGAAGTAAGATCCCGCATGCCGTGCGGTGCGGCCAAATTTTTTAAAAATATATGTATATGTGGGTATGTGTATATATGCATGTGAGAGAAAACAGAAAACAAATACAGCAACATGTGCATAGGTGTTTAAATGTACCGTTCTTTCAACATTTCTGTAGGTTTGTTTTTTTTTTTGGCTGCCAAGCGGCAAGGGAGATCTTTTTTTTTTTTTTTTTTTTTTTTTTTTTTTTCGGTACGCGGGCCTCTCACTGTTGTGGCCTCTCCCGTTGCGGAGCACAGGCTCCGGACGCGCAGGCTCAGCGGCCATGGCTCACGGGCCCAGCCGCTCCGCGGCACATGGGATCCTCCCAGACCGGGGCACGAACCCGTATCCCCTGCATCGGCAGGCGGACCCTCAACCACTGCGCCACCAGGGAGGCCCGGCAAGGGAGATCTTAATTCCCCAACCGGGGATCCAAGCCTGCCCCTGCAGTGGAACTGCAGGAGTCTTAACCACTGGACCGCCAGGGAATTCCCAGGCTTTAATTTATTTTTATTTCTTTTTTGAAGTATGGTTGATTTACATAGCCACTGTGTTTTTCGTTTATTTATTTATTTTTTGGCCACACTGTGCTGCATGCAGGATCCTAGTTCTCCACCAGTGATTGAACCCATGCCCCCTGCTTTGGGAGCTCGGAGTCTTAAACACTGGACCACCAGGGAAGTCCCTTCCCAGGCTTTAATTTTTTCAAAATGAAAAATTGCAAATGAAAAGAGGTTTGCTTGGTGGCCAAGTAACTAGCGGTAGTATAGTCCTGAGAGAGGTTTCATCCAGGCTTTAGGGAAGCCTGATGAATCGCTTTTGTTCCATAAGGAAGTATATCTTCCTGCAACTGTTTCTGATGCCAAATTTTGTTTCTTTCCTCCCTAGACTATGCCAAATTCTTGCTGGTGATGTATCCCCATCCTTTAAAATTTTTCCAAAATGAAAAATTGTATTGTGTTCATTTTTAAAAATCAGACTTAAATCTGTATTATTTTTAGTTTTTGAGTGGGTAATACATTCATATGGCCCAAAATTCAAAAAGTACTGAAAGGAAAGTAAACATGTCTCTTTTAGTCTGCCCCCAGACACCCAGTTTCCCTTCTTGGAGACAACTAATGTTACCAGATTCTTGTCCATCATTTCAAAGCTATCTTTTTTTTTTTTTTTTTTTTGCGGTACGCTGGCCTCTCACTGTTGTGGCCCCTCCCACTGCGGAGCACAGGCTCCAGATGCGCAGGCTCAGCGGCCACGGCTCACGGGCCCAGCCACTCCTCGGCATGTGGGATCCTCCCGGACCGGGGCACGAACCCACGTCCCCTGCATCGGCAGGACTCTCAACCACTGCACCACCAGGGAAGCCCATCAAAGCTATCTTGAATACAAAAGCAAACATGTATGCAAGTAGGAATGAGTGTGTAAATATATATTTCTTCTCTCCTTCTTTTTACACAAATAGCACAGCAATACACACTGTCCTTCACTTTGCCTTTTTCACTTAACAACAGATCTTGATAGGTTCAGATCAATACATAAAGAGCTTCCAACCCATATTTTTCCTTTTTATTAAAATCATAATCCACTGGATGGATGTACGATATCTCTATTGATAAACATGTAGGTTGTTTATCACCTTTTGCTACTGCAAACTATGCTGAAACTTTGCATATGTGTAAGTTTATCTGCAGGATATTTTCCTAGAAATGGAGCTGTTGGGTCAAAGTCTAGTTGCATTTGTAAACTTAATAGATGTCACCAAATTGCCTTTTAAAATAGTCAAATCAATCCTACTAGCAATGAGTGACACAAACTTGCTAATACAGTACATTCCAAACTTTTTAGTGGTATCTCAGTATGGTTTTAATTTATATTTCTCTCATTATGTATGAGGTTGAGCTTCTTTATATATGCTTTAGAGAAATTTTTATGTCCTTTTCTGGGTACTGTTGATAATCTTTGCCCGCTTTTCTGAGTTATCTTTCTCATTGACTTGTAGAATGTCTTCAAATATAAAAGAACTCTTTGTGATATAGGTTGCCAAATTTCCCCCCAGTTTATTGGTTTATATGACTTTATTTATGATGGGTTTTGCCATTTAGAAATTTAAAGATATATAGTAATGAAATAAAATTCATATTTTAAGGCAAGACAAAAATTTAAACATAAAATTTTTCCCTGCCCTTTCGGGCCTCCTCCTTCCCCTCCAGTGTGCATTGTGCATCTGTATTATGTATTAACCAGACCTCCCCAACAACAGAAATACCTGCTTAACCATAAAGATCAATTTTTCTTTTTCTGGCACCAGCCATATAATCCTTAGAAGAAATCATTCCTTTCTCAATCCTGTAAGGGATCATGATGAACCACTACCCACATTGTATGTGTAGATGTCTTTGGTGAGCTTAATGAATAGAGATTGGTCCATAACAGACTGGGTCAGATGACCTGGGAAGATACTGGGAGATACTAATGGAAATTCTTAACTTAAATATTTACTTACTTTATTAATGTTACTAGCTATATTACTTGTATTCTGCCTATTTTACAAGATTATTGTTTTTTGCACTACCAAATGTGTGACTAAGCCTTCAGTAAAATAATAATGACTAGGGAACTTGAAACGATTGACCAAATATATAGGTCTATAAGAGCAATGATTGTAATAGTGTTAACTCTAGATATGGGAAGAAGCCATTTCCTGGACCATAACGGACTAGTAAGACAGGCAGTCCAGAGGCTTTGGGCTACTGTTAATAGGGCTGAGTCCAGTAATAGCACAATGAGTGGCCTATCAATGAAATCCTCGCCTGACCTGAGAATGAGTATTCCTAGCGTTGTGGGACAAATTGGTCATGAAATGCCTCCCATCCTTGGTCGAAATTAAGACAAAAAGGGAGGGTTTTGTAAGATAAAGAAGGGTGGCCAGGGACTTCCCTGGTGGTCCAATGGTTAAGAATCTGTCTTGCAATGCAGGGTATACTGGTTGGAGCCCTGGTCGGGGAACTAAGCTCCCACATGCCGCAGGGCAACTAAGCCTGCGCACCACAACTAGAGAGCCCAAGTGCTGCAACTACAGAGCCCACATGCTCTCTGGAGCCCACAGGCCACAACTAGAGAGAAGCCTGTGCACCTCAATGAAGAGCCCATGCTCCACAATGAAAGATCTTGTGTGCCACAACTAAGAACCGATGCAGCCAAAAAATAAATAAATAATTTTTTTTTTTTTTTAAAGAATGTTGGCCACCATCCAGTTCTATAAGATTCCAGTCGTTAGCAGTGCAGTCACTGACCTACAGTACACCCGAGAAAGGAATTCAGAGCGAAGAGCAGGACGAGGCATTTCCTGCTCTGGGAAAACTGGCAGAACTGGCCCTCAGATAGATATTTTCAGGAGAAAATTTTATGAACCCAGTTTCTTGCATCTTCCCATACTTAGAAAAGCACTAACACCATTAACTAAGATATCCATTCCTTTCAAATAGCAGTAACCTTCTACCAAGATGTGTGCTTGCTTGCACATACCCCTTTGTTAAAATCACATACATACTGGGCTCCCCCTTTACTTCTTTGGAACAGTCCTCAGAGCTTCTGAAAGACTGTCTCCTGGGTTATAATCTTCAGCTTAGCTCAAATAAAATTTTCTGTTTCTTTCTTAGACTGAATATTGATTAATTTTCCATTGACAATAGTCAAATGTTTCAATATTTTCCTTTATAGCTTTTTTAAGGCCCATGGTTTCTCTTAGAACTTTTATGGTTTGACACTTTATATCTTTGATCCATTTAGAAATTTATCCTAACATAAAGTATGAGATAAGGATCAAAATTAATTTTTTCAGATGGCTATGTGTTTACCCCAACACCATTTAATAAACCCTCTATATTTTTTCCCTCTGATTCAAAATTCCTCTTTTATCATATACTAAATTTCTCTGTATATTCGTATATATAACTGATTGTGGTAGGCAGAACAATAGCCCCCCAAAGATGTCCATATCCTTTTTTTTAAAAAAATTATTTATTTATTTGGCTGCACTGGGTCTTCGTTGTGGCATGCGGGATCTTTTAGTTGTGGCATGCGGGATCTAGTTCCCTGTCCAGGGATTGAACCTGGGCCCACTGCATTGGGAGCATGGAATCGTAACAACTGGACCGCCAGGGAAGTCCCAAGGTGTCCACATCCTAATTCCTGAAACCTGTGAATGTTACCTTACATGGCAGTAGGGACTTTGCAGATGTTTTGAAGGATCTTGACATGGGGAGAGTATCCTGGATTAGCTGGGTGGACCAGTGTAATCACAGGATCTTTATAAGAGGGAGTCAGGATGTCAGAGTCAGAGAAGGAGATGTGATGAGGGAAGCCAAGGTCAAAGTGATTGTTGGCCTTGAAGATGGAGGAAGGGGCCTTAAGGCAAAGAATGCAGATGCCTCTAAAAACTGGAAAAAGCAAGGAAATAGACTCTCTCCTAGGACCTCCAGAAGGAACACAATTCTGCCCACACCTTGATTTTAGCCCAGTGAAACTCAGAATTTAGGATTTCTGACTTTCAGAATTGTAAGATAATACATCTTTGTTGTTTAAAGCCACTAAATTTGTGATAATTTGTTACTAGCAGTGATAGGAAACTATGACACTGGGATAACTAGTCTGTGCCATTGACCTATCTTTTTAGCACAAGTACATTTTAATTATTGTAGTTTTATAATTTGTTTTAATAGCTGGTCAGTTCAGGCCCTTTTATTTCAGGATTTTCATGGCTCTTCTTGCTTTTTATTTTACCATATAAACGTGAGAACTAGCTTGTTCAGTTCCAAAATAAAAACCTTGTTGGTATTTTTACTGAGATCATGTTGTATTAAATTTAAAGATCAACTAATGGAGGACTGCTATCTTTAAGATGTTGAGTCTTGGACTTCCCTGGTGTTCAGTGGTTAAGAATCCCCCTGCCTATGCAGAGGACACAGGTTCAAGCCCTGCTCCGGGAAGATCCCACATTCAGTGGAACAACTAAGCCTGTGCGCCACAACTACTGAGCCTGTGCTCTAGAGTCCACGAGCCACAACTACTGAGCCTGCGTGCCACAACTACTGAAGCCTGCGTGCCTAGAGCCTGTGCCCCGCAACGAGAAGCCACTGCAATGAGAAGCCTGTGCACCGCAACCAAGAGTAGCCCCCACTTGCCACAACTAGAGAAAGCCTGTGCACAGCAACGAAGACCCAGTGCAGCCAAATAATTAATTAATTAAATAAAAAAGAAAGATGTTGTCTTCCATTACAAGTAGATAGTATGCTTTTCTGTTTTGTGTCCTTCTTTAATATCTTTTTTTTTAATTTATTAAAAAAATTTTTTTTATTATTGGCTGCATTGGGTCTTTGTTGCTGTGCAGAGGCTTTCTCTGGTTGAGGTGAGCAGGGGCTACTCTTCGTTGTGGTGCGCAGCCTTCTCATTGCAGCGGCTTCTCTTGTTGCGGAGCACAGGCTCTAGGTGCGCAGGCTTCAGTAGTTGTGGCACGTGGGCTCAGTAGATGTGGCACACGAGCTCTAGAGCACAGGCTCAGTAGTTGTGGCGCACGGGCTTAGTTGCTCCGCAGCATGTGGGATCTTCCTGGGCCAGGGCTCGAACCTGTGTCCCCTGCATTGGTAGGCAGATTCTTAACCACTGTGCCACCAAGGAAGGCCTTTCTTTAATATCTTAAAGTTTTCTTTCATGTATACTTTTATCATTAAGTTTATTCCGAGATATTTTCTATTTTTGTTACAATTTAAAACTATCATCATAAAGTCAAAACAAATTTGTACAAAAAGTTCAAACCATACACAAAAGAATGCAGATGAAGACAAAGTCATCCAAAAATATTACTAGAGAGCATCCTTCCACATACTAGTTTCTCTTAGCCATAAAGAAGGGCAGTGTCTGTTGGGTAGGCAACCCACAGTGATTGCCACAAATCCCATTGGGATTTCTATTAGGAATTCACTGATTTGGGAGAATTTTCAACTTTATAACATTGAGCTCTTCTGTGAACATAGTTTTAGAAATCTCTCCATGCAGGTCCTGAACATTTCTTAAAGTTTATTCCTAGACATTTATGGGTTTTGTTGCTACTTTGAATGGGATCTTTTTTTCTATTACATTATCTAGTTATTGTTAGCAATTAATAAAGCTCTGATCTTTTTATATTTTGTAATTAGCTACACTAATGTACTCTCTTATTGTCCTTTAAACTATCCAGGCATATAATCTTTTCTGTAAATCTTTTCCAAGATTTGCATCTTTTATTATTTATCTTTTATTATTTCATTCTTTTGTTATTGCACTTAGTAGCACTTTTTGCACAATAGTAAATAATAGTGGCAATAGATAATTTTGTTCTTGATTTTAATGAAAGTGTTTCTAACATTTCATTAGCAAAGAGATGATGGCAGCTTGTGGGATATCTGTATCTATATATTACTGATCATGTTAAGCAAATATCTAATTCCTTTTTACCGTTTTTTCCCCTTAATCAGGAATTTATGTTGAATTTTATTGGATATGTAGGGGAGCAAAACTTGGCACACCAAAATGTCTTTGGTTTGTGGGTTATTTCGAGTTGAAAACAATCAAGGCCCCATCAAGGTCAGGAAATAACTTTGACCTTCCCCCTAATTGCCTAAAACAAGTCCACTCTGTGTTCCATTGTCTCTGCATGGCCAAACAAACATTTATTTTCCAAATGTTTGCTTTTCCATCTGCTTGTGAATTGCCTTCCTCTCTTTTGAAGTCCTAAGCCACTACCCCCAACATCCTCTTTTGTCCTTACTAAAGACAGTATTTAAGGTGAGGATTTCTGCTGTTTTGAGGAGTAACTCAGGTTTCCTGGGTCACTCCCAGGTATACATGTTATTAAAATTTTGTTTGATTTTCTTGTCTTACATCAATTTAATTCTTAGATCAGCCAGAAGAACTTGGGAGGGTAGAGGAAAATTTCTTTCTCCCTGGCAGATGCTTTTCCAATATGATGAAACTAACCATTTGGTTTTTCTCCTTGACCTATTCATACAGCCAATTATAACTGACTTCCTAATATTGAATCATCCTTGCACTACTCAAATAGATCATTTGGATGTGACATGGGGTTTCTCTTTCTGGATTTCCCTTTCTATACTCCAGGGTGACTATACTGATGAGATCACTTTTTCTTGAGACAAATTATCAAATTTCTTCTGATTAAGTTTTGGTCTTATTAGAAGTTGCCTCCTTGAGATGTCAGATAGGTCACTTACATTGTAACTTAGGATATATTCAAAACTTTTCAATTACACATTTATATTCTCATGGATTGCTAATTTAACTGTTTTCAAGAAATCTATTTTGCCTGCCGATGCAGGGGACACGGGTTCGTGCCCCGGTCCGGGAAGATCCCACATGCCGCGGAGCGGCTGGGCCCGTGAGCTATGGCCGCTGAGCCTGCATGTCCGGAGCCTGTGCTCCGCAACGGGAGAGGCCACAACAGTGAGAGGCCTGCGTACCACAAAAACCAAAACAAAACAAGAAATCTATTCTGTCTCATTTCCGACTTCTTCGTGGGTTGTCTTGGAGGAAAAGACATATTTGTTTAAGCAGAAAAAAATGGGAGATCATTGGAACATAGGGGTATCTCACGGACCTCAAGAGCATTAAGTGCTGCTGGGCCCCTGAGAAACTGGAAAGATCTGGAAAGCAGTCAGAATTCAAAACTGTTTTTTTCTGTATGACTCTCTCCCACTTTCTTAGTCTCTAAACTTAATCTTTCTGAAGATGGGGTTTCTCTGGTTTGACATCCACACAGCCAAAGGAATTCCATTTTAATGAAAGGTCAAAGTCACGTATCTTCACTCAGCCAAGAGGGGCTGTGGGTTTGCAGATGCTCTCAGGAGGAAAGTATGTGAAGAATAGGAGGTGAAGGTGCGTATCTCTGGTATGGAAAGCAGTTCACTATTATCCCCAGGTATCATCTATAACCACTAAGGTTGATTCTACCGTCAGAATGCTTCCTGAATCTGTTCTCTCTCTCACTACTCTAGCTCAGGCCTTCCTTTCTTGCCTGAAATATTGCAAGAGCTTCCTAACAGTTTTTGTAGTCTTTACTCTCACTCTCCTGAAATCTATCCTTCAATGCCACAAGGTAACAGTGTGAGGATTAAATAAAAACTTCACGAATTTTAAAGCACCCCACCAATATAAAGGGAACAAAAAACAGGTCTAAGCACATGACTCATCAGGTTAAAAACTTTCAGTGATATTTCCCTATTACCTAAAGAATAAAGGCCAAAGCTCTATAATGATCTTAAGCCTCTTCATAGGCTGAAATAAACGTAATTTAAGTCTCAGCACCTGTTACTACACTTCTCCTGCCTCATCAGACAACAGTATTCCTTGACCACACTGTTTATTTCCATACCCAAGCTGCTCTATCCACTTATAATGTTTTCCATCTCCTCTTCTTCGCCCAGGAAACCCTACCCAACCTTTAAACCCGTTATCAACTTTTAACCACGATAAGATTTACATTCTCAAAATCAATGTCTCCTTCCTCTGGAGTCCCGCAAATCTCCAGTAAAGTACCACAGCTTTACTAATATTTCAGTCCTTTCTTCCTCTCCTCCATTAGCTCTATGTTCCAGCCTCATCCATCTACTCGAGCATCCTCAGCTCCACCACCTACAAGGGCCTAGAAAGCCCCTGGCTCCAGAATTTGACTGAGTTGGAGTTCAAAGCAACCTGAAGGGCCAAATACCGCAGTTTAGATACTTAAGAAACAGATCAAGGGTTCCGAAAAGCCTACCTATTCTCTACAGGTGGTGAGGAGCTAAAGCTGCGTCGCCCTACCGCGGTGCATACTGGGAGATGTAGTCTCGGGCCGGCCCACTACCTCTTGGGAGTTGTAGTCCCCGATCTGGTAAAGGGAAGAAGGACGCAACTTCCAAATTTTGAATTAGTCCTAAGGGAGAAAAACAGGAGGGGAACCCAAAACATCCTGCGAAGTCAAGTTCTTTCGGCCTAACTCGGTCTCACGAGTAGCCGAAGTGGCGGGGAGGCGGACCCGAGAAGGGCGGGGAGACGTTACGTTGACGCAGGCGTGACCCTGCCCAATAGGATTTGGCGGGATTTCCGAAGGCGGTAGACGGAGTGGGTGCTGCCGCCTGAGACCGAGGCCTGAAGAGAGCTGAGACACGCCCCAGGAGCGCAGTTAGGAGCTGAAACTCGCCTGGGTTTCGTGCAGAAGGCCGGAGTAAGGGCGTAGAGAAGTGGGGCGCAGGTGAGGGGGTCTGCAGTCCGTCCGGGGTCGGGCGTGCGCGGGTCCGGCGGACTGTAGTCGGAGCGCGCAGCCCGCCCGGGCGAGTTACGCAGCAGGCGGAGGTGAGTATGAGGCGCAGACCCGGCCTCTTCCTACCGCGTTAAGCCGGACCCGTACCCAGACCCAGACTTGGGCCCCAGCTCCCTCATCGGGCTTAGGGGCCCCTCCATGCCAAGTGAGAAACTCGGATATGGCGGGGCGGGGCGGAGCAGGGTTGTGCCCGGGCTCGTCCGACCCTTGGAGCTCATTGTGGCGAAAATAGAAGCGCATTCTAGAGATGGGAGGAACCTTACTGGCCTTCACTTGCAACATCCACTTTATGGGCGTGGGCGAGGAAGCCCAAGATCCAGAGAGGTGTAGTGACTTAAAAGTCACAGCTCTTGGGCTTCCCTGGTGGCGCAGTGGTTGGGAGTCCGCCTGCCGATGTAGGGGACGCGGGTTCGTGCCCCGGTCCGGGAGGGTCCCGCATGCCGCGGAGCGGCTGGGCCCGTGAGCCATGGCCGCTGGGCCTGCGCGTCCGGAGCCTGTGCGCCGCAACGAGAGAGGCCAGAACAGTGAGAGGCCCGCGTACCACACACACACAAAAAAAGAAGTCACAGCCCTTAAGCCAGAGCCAGGGTTTCCGGATTTCTGGTCAGTGCCCTTTCCATTACACAAAGTTTGGCTTACAAAGTACCCACCTCCAGTTGCCGGTAAGGTATTTGCGTTTTTTAATGCGGAAGACCGTTCAAGTGATGCCTAGGGAATGATCTCTAGTGAGATTTGTTGTTTTTTCTTAAACTTCTGAAGTGAAGTGTAATATACAAATAGAAAAATGCACAGATCAAAAGTGTTTACAGCTCCATGAATCATTACAAAATGAATATATCTGTGTAATCACCACTCAGGTCAGGAAATAGAATGCTGTCAGCACCCAAGAAGCCTCCCTTGTGCCCCCTTCTTTAATACTCTCCCTTTTCCCCAGAGGTAACCACAGTGTTGACTTACTAACACCATTGTCTAATTTTGCCTGTTGTTGAATTTTGTATAAAAGAAGACTATATTTTTGTGTCTGCCTTTGGTCAACATTTTATCTGCAGGTTTGTAAATGTCTTTGCATTTAGCAGTTCTTTCTTCCTATGTTGTATTCCTTATTCATTATACCTGTGGCGGATATCGGGATTGTTTCTAGTTTTAACTTGTATGAGAAAGGCTGCTGAGAAAGAATATTCCTGCATACATTTTGGTGCACACGTGTATGCTTTTCAGTGGGTTAATAATACAGAGTAGTGAAATTCCTGGGTCATAGCATTTGCCTATCTTCACTTTCCATATTTAATACCAGTTTTCTAAAGTCCAATTTACACTCAAACCAGCAGTGAACGAGTGTTTAGTTGTTCCACACGTTTGCTAATACTTAGTATGGTCAGTCTTTTAAATTTTAGCTATTACCTTGTGGTGGTTTTTTTTGTTTTTTTTTTTTAATCTTTGGCTGTGTTGGGTCTGCGTTTCTGCACGAGGGCTTTCTCTAGTTGCAGCAAG
Organism: Mesoplodon mirus; assembly: GCF_964341445.2. Lineage (NCBI taxonomy): Eukaryota > Metazoa > Chordata > Mammalia > Artiodactyla > Ziphiidae > Mesoplodon > Mesoplodon mirus. Next base: position 104,654,157 of record NC_138979.1, on the reverse strand, counting down.
CGGGGGCCACTCTTCATCGCAATGCGCCGGCCTCTCACTATCGCGGTCTCTCTTGTTGCGGAGCACAAGCTCCAGACGCGCAGGATCAGTAGTTGTGGCTCACGGGCCTAGTTGCTCCAAGGCATGCGGGATCTTCCCAGACCAGGGCTCGAACCCGTGTCCCCTGTACTGGCAGGCAGACTCTCAACCACTGCGCCACCAGGGAAGCCCTACCTTGTGGTTTTAATTTTAATTTTCCTGATCATTAATGAAGTTGAGCGTCTGTTGATATGTTTATTAGCCATTTGGGTATCTTCTGTTGTGCAGTGCTTGTTCAAATCTCTTGCCTGTTTTTCTATTGGGTTGTCTGTCTGTCTTGCTGATTTGAAGGAATTCTTTATATATTCTGGTTACCAGTTATATTTGTGGTTAATATTTTTTCCCCTCACTATCATTTGACTTTATTCTCACAGTGGTGTCTTTTGATGAATAGAAGTTCTAAATTTAAATACAGTCTAGTTTTTCAGTCTTTTGCTTTTTGGTTATTGCTGTATGAATACAGTTCAAGCCATCTTTTTCATGAATTATGAAGGAAGACACTTAAATTTAAGCTGCATTCAGGTGATTCTGATATTTGGAATTATAAACTCACATTATGCTAAACATGCCATCTAAGAGCTACACCTGAACCAGTCAAGAACAAATGGTTATCTTCTGTCAAGTCTCTAAGAATGAAGATTTCTTTGTTGTTGTTAATTTTATTTATTTATTTTTGGCTGCATTGGGTCTTTGTTGCCGCGCACAGCCTTTCTCTAGTTGTGGCGAGCGGGGGCTACTCTTCATTGTAGTGCGTGGGCTTCTCACTGTGGTGACTTCTTGTTGCAGAGCACGGGCTCTAGGTGTGCAGGCTTCAGTAGTTGTGGCATGCAGGCTCAGTAGTTGTGGCACACGTGCTTCGTTGCTCTGTGGCATGTGGGATCTTCCCAGACCAGGACTCGAACCCGTGTCCCCTGCATTGGCAGGCAGATTCTTAACCACTGTGCCACCAGGGAAGCCCTTATCTGTTGTCTTTTGAGTTAAATTTATCTTGCTTGTTAAATTGTCCAGATTGTTTTGGTGTGATTTAAGTACATTTATTCTTGTGGCCATCAAGACTTGTTTGCTTTTACTAGTACCTCATAATAGAAATCTTTCTGCTCTTCATTCTTTTCAACCTGAGCAGTCTTAACTCTATCAAAATAATCTGACTTTTGGTATAGGCCTTATATTTATATGGAAGATTTCAAACTGAGCAAGGTAATTCCATGTTATTTATTCATTTGTGCATTCAGTGAGGTCTGGAATTGATTAAAATGGTGATCTTTATGGTACTTCCCTGGTGGTCCAGTGGTTAAGACTCCGCGCTTTTAATGCAGGGAGTGCCGGTTCGATCCCTCGTTGGGGAACTAAGATCCCACATGCCGCACAGTGCCCCCGCCAAAAAAATGGTGATCTTTAAATTTCATACACTTCTATTAGAAGCAAACGGTGTGACTACAAGCCGTCCTTGCCTAAGGTGGGGATACTTCTCTCATCGCAGTCCATTGTTTCTCTATCAGGAATGGAGGCTTATGGCAATTATTCTGTACCTTCGTTTCACTCCTGTCCCACCACCCCAAAACCCTGCTTTCTGGAAGGGAACAATGGAACTGAAACAGTTTAACCTTTGATTTTTTTTTTTTTTTAAAGTAGAGTTCTAGAAAGTCTGCATTCACTTGCCAAATATTTACCAAATACCTAAGATGTACCTAAGATTTATAATGTATCATGAGGTGTATACAGATAAATGAGACTTGGCCCCTATCCTTAAGGAATATGAAGCAGGGGAACAGAGGGATATAGTTGATCTAGGTAAGCTAGCTAAAAACTTTGGTTTTTTTTTTTTGGCTGCGTTGGGTCTTCGTTGCTGCACGCAGGCTTCTCTTGTTGCGGAGCACAGGCTCTAGGTGCGTGGCCTTCAGTAGTTGCGGCGCATGGGCTCTAGGGCACCCGGGCTACAGTAGTTGTGGTGACAGGCTTAGTTGCTCCACGGTGTGTGGGATGTTCCCGGACCAGGGATGGAACCCGTGTCCTCTGCATTGGCAGGCGGATTCTTAACCACTGCACCACCAGGGGAGTCCAAGCTGTTCTACTTTAAGAAGCAAGATAGTGCTGGCTCCTCCTAAAGTCTTTCTGATACAGCTATCCAGGTGGAAGGGAAGGCTGGTGAGAGATTTTTTTTCTTTTTCCTGCCATGGGTATGTCAGTGATTAAGCCAAAAGCCTAGCAAGTAATTCTTAAAGAGATTTATTGTAAAACTATGTTTGCAGCTCTGTACTTTCTCTAGTGTTCTTCCTGATGGCCATCTGTACTTTTCAGTATTGAACACTAAGTAATGGCTATGCAGCTACAGCTTGAAGCAAATGCAGATACTTCAGTGGAAGAAGAGAGCTTTGGCCCACAACCTATTTCTCGATTAGAGGTATGTGCTTGGTTGCTAATTTTAGAATTATAATGCTGGACAAGATTGTTCTACCTATTGGGAGAAATCACAACCTTTACATAAACCATTGGTTTACTACCTAAGGTCAAAATCCAAATTAGAGTTTTCAGGAGAGTTGTCAAGGATTCTGTGGAAAGGCTTAAGACAGTTGCTAAACACATCTGGCCAGATCTCTTTTTTTGTCAAGAATTCTTCTACTACATTATCACTTTTCTTTCTTAGTGCTGGACGTCAGAAACTAAGAAGCCCTATGATCCCATGGTAGAGTCTCTGCTGTTTGTACTAGGTATGAAATTACTGTCCAGGGAATTACAATGGCCTGGGCCACCTATGCAGGAAGGGGAGAGGAACAATGTCTCCACTGACCTCGATCTATGCTGAAGTTACTAGGAAGACAGCTGTCATAGGCAGAGAGAAGGGCTTGGGGTTACGTTGTGAGAGTTCAAGACACTGCACAAGAACATCAAGCACCAGAGCTGGGGCCTTGCACTATTTCTGTGCATTGTACAGAGGCCCCAGAGTGTGTGCAGTTGACTTGGGCTGAAAGAAGCAGGAGAAAATGCTGAGAAAGCCTTCATTCTTCTGTCTCTTTATGCATATTCTTCCCATTGCCCCCTAAGCTTCCACTATCTGGAAGTTACTTAATTTAAACGGGTTTGTGATAAACATTGGAAAATTCAGAGTCATAACTTTTGGTTTCAGTGAACATCCTTATACCCACACATGTGTATTGCTTTTTGCTTAAATATTAATAACAGACCGGTTTCTATGGCCAGATACTATTCTCTCCCCTCTCCCAAACCTTCCCTGACTCCTAGATACATACACATCCCCCTAATAATTCATGCTGTCCTAGAAGTCATGGTTTTGGTGGCTAATAAAATTAAAGCTGACTTTGTGTATAGGGAGAAAGAAGTGCCTTTGGGTGGTTTGTTTTTGAGAAGTGGTATATAAATCCCCGACCAAAAGTAGTTTTCTCTATCTTTAATATCAGTTGTTAAAACAGAGTTTTCCAGTCATTGTGCTACAAAAAGGTTATGCTAAGATATGCTTCCCTGAGCTCTGGGGCAGTCTTAGCTGTTTACCCCAGCTTAGTGTAAAACATATTTTTTTATGTGTGCTTGATGTGGAAAACATTGGAAAATGTTTAAAGTGGGCTTTTAGGGCCCAGGGTCTCAAAGTTCATTTAGAATCCTAGTCATCAAAGGTCTAGAGTTACAGGTTTAATCCAATTCTGACAAGAGTCTATTTTAATATACATAGTGCTAGTTTAAAACTACTGGTTTTGCTCTCCAGAAAGTGGGCATAGAGGGAACCTACCTCAACATAATAAAGGCCATATACGACAAACCCACAGCAAACATCATTCTCAATGGTGAAAAACTGAAAGCATTTCCTCTAAGATCAGGAACAAGACAAGGATGTCCACTCTTGCCACTATTAGTCAACATAGTTTTGGAAGTCCTAGCCACGGCAGTCAGAGAAGAAAAAGAAATAAAAGGAATACAAATTGGAAAAAAAGAAGTAAAACTGTCACTGTTTGCAGGTGACATGATACTATACATAGAGAATCCTAAAGATGCCACCAGAAAACTACTAGAGCTAATCAATGAATTTGGTAAAGTTGCAGGATACAAAAGTTATGCACAGAAATCTCTTGCATTCCTCTACACTAACAATGAAAGATCAGAAAGAGAAATTAAGGAAACAGTCCCATTCACCATTGCAACATAAAGAATAGAATACCTAGGAATAAACCTACCTAAGGAGCTAAAAGACCTCTACTCAGAAAACTATAAGACACTGATGAAAGAAATCAAAGATGACACAAACAGATTGAGAGACATACCATGTTCTTGGATTGGAAGAATCAATATTATGAAAATGACTATACTACCCAAAGTAATCTACAGATTCAATGCATTTCCTATCAAATTACCAATGGCATTTTTTACAGAACTAGAACAAAAAATCTTAAAATTTGTATGGAGACACAAAAGACCCCGAATAGCCAAAGCAATCTTGAGAAAGAAAAACAGAGCTGGAGGAATCAGGCTCCCTGACTTCAGACTATACTACAAAGCTACAGTAATCAAGACAATATGGTACTGGCACAAAAACAGAAATATAGATCAATGGAACAGGATAGAAAGCCCAGAGATAAACCCACATGCCTATGGTCAACTAATCTATGACAAAGGAGGCAAGGATATACAGTGGAGGAAAGACAGTCTTTTCAGTAAGTGGTGCTGGGAAAACTGGACAGCTACATGTAAAAGAATGAAATTAGAACACTCCCTAACACCATACACAATAATAAACTCAAAATGGATTAGAGACCTAAATGTAAGACCGGACACTATAAAAAAACTCTTAGAGGAAAACATAGGAAGAACACTCTGTGACATAAATCACATTAAGATCTTTTTTGATCCACCTCCTAGAGTAATGGAAATAAAAACAAAAATAAACAAATGGGACCTAATGAGACTTAAAAGCTTTTGCAAAGCAAAGGAAGCTACAAAGAAGACAAAAAGACAACCCTCAAAATGGGAGAAAATGTTTGCAAATGAATCAACAGACAAAGGATTAATCTCCAAAATATATAAACAGCTCATGCAGCTCAATATTAAAAAACAAACAAACAACCCAACCCCAAAATGGGCAGAAGACCTAAATAGACATTTCTCCAAAGAAGACATGCAGATGGCCAAGAAGCACATGAAAAGCTGCTCAACATCACTAATTATTAGAAAAATGCAAACCAAAACTACAATGAGGCATCACCTCACACTGGTTAGAATAGGCATCATCAGAAAATCTACAAAGAAATGCTGGAGAGGGTGTGGAGAAAAGGGAACCCTCTTACACTGTTGTTGGGAATGTAAATTGATACAGCCACTATGGAGAACAGTATGGAGGTTCCTTAAAAAAGTAAGAATAGAATTACCATATGACCCAGCAATCCCACTACTGGGCATATACCCTGAGAAAACCATAATTCAAAAAGACACATGCACCCCAAAGTTCATTGCAGCACTATTTACAATAGCCAGGTCATGGAAGCACCCTAAATGCTCATTGACAGATGAATGGATAAAGAAGATGTGGGAGCTTCCCTCATGGTACAGTGGTTAGGAATCCGCCTGCCAATGCAGGGGACACAGATTCAAGCCCTGGTCCAGGAAGATCCCACACTGTCATGGAGCAGCTGAGCCCACGCGCCACAACTACTGAGCCTGCGCTCTAGAGCCCACGAGCCACAACTACTAAAGCCTGCGTGCCTAGAGCCCGTGCTCCACAACAAGAGAAGCCACTGCAATGAGGAGCCTGCACACCACAACGAAGAGTAGCCCCCGCTCGCCGCAACCAGAGAAAAGCCCACGCACAGCAATGAAGACCCAATGCAGCCAAAGATAAAATTAAAAGAATTTTGGGGCTTCCCTGGTGGCGCAGTGGTTGAGCGTCTGCCTGCTAATGCAGGGGACGTGGGTTTGAGCCCTGGTCTGGGAAGATCCCACATGCCACGGAGCAACTGGACCCGTGAGCCACAACTACTGAGCCTGCGCGTCTGGAGCCTGTGCTCCGCAACAGGAGAGGCCACAACAGTGAGGCCTGCGCACTGCGATGAAGAGTGGACCCCACTCGCCACAACTAGAGAAAGCCCTCACACAGAAACGAAGACCCAACACAGCCAAAGATAATAAATAAATAAATAAAATGTGACACCTTTAAAAAAAAATTAAAAGATTTTTTTAATTTAAAAAGAAGATGTGGTGCATATATACAATGGAATATTACTCAGCCATAAAAAGGAACGAAATTGGGTCATTTGTAGAGACATGGATGGATCCTAGAGACTGTCATACAGGTGTAGAGAACAAACATGGACACCAAGGGGGAAAGGCGGTGGCGGCGGCGGCATGAATTGGGAGATTGGGATTGGCATATATACACTAATATGTATAAAGTAGATAACTAATAAGAACCTGCTGTATAAAAAATAAATAAAATTCAAAAATTCCAAAAAACCCCCACTGGTTTTGATAATGAATAGGTTGATAATTTGTTATTAAATGCCTCACATTATAGGTCATACTTTTCAAAGCTTTTGCATATAATATCACAGTTAAAAAGAGCTCTGTGAAGTAGGTAGGACAAATAACCACAGTAGACAGATGAGGGAACCGAAACTTAAATTTATCCATGGTGTTCTTCACTTGCAGCAATGTGGCATACATGCCAGTGATGTGAAGAAATTGGAAGAAGCTGGATTCCATACTGTGGAGGCTGTTGCCTATGCACCAAAGAAGGAGCTAATAAATATTAAGGGGATTAGTGAAGCCAAAGCTGATAAAATTCTGGTAAGTACTGTTTGTGTGATCGAGGGAGGCAGTAGTGGTACGAAAGGGTGTATAGTGAAAGGCTGCGGTCTTCCTCCTTCCACCCCTCCTGTGTCACCCTCTTCCCCTTTCCAGAAGTGACTGCATTACCAGTTGATTATCTCTGTATGTGCCTCCTTGCATAAATTGGGATTTTTCTTAGGGAATTGCAGTATTACGGGTTATGACATAAATATTGCTAAGTTGACTACCAGCTTGCACTCCCATCAGCAGTGAGTGGTATGTACCTTGTCGTTCTGGATATTATGATTTCATGCCTTAGAAATATACTCATTAGTATGCAGCCACAAAAAATAATTTCGAAGAATATCCATTGACATAGGAAAATATTACTGATATAAGAAAGCAGGTTAACAAAACATGTTTGTGTGCATATATGTTTTTGTTGTTAAAAATGTGTGTTTTTATATATGTATAGCACATACACTGGGGATAGATACACTAAAATATTAACATTGTTTCTGGATGGTGAGAATGTGAGCAATTTTTATTTTTGCCTCAATTTTCTGAAGTTTCTATGATAAACATATATTAATTTAAATAGAAAAGCTGTTTTTATTGCTTGAATATTAAAGTCATGTTAATTAGACTCTCAGGGTGTATAATCTGTTAGTCAACTAGTCATAAGCAAGATTCTTCAATAATAAGAAAAAATGTGATTATGAATCATGCGCTTGTTTTTTTAACCTAAATAAATGACATAAAAGTGATTTCACTGGCTTAACCTAAATGAGGTAGTAACTTAATAACCCTTTATATTACATAGCACTTTAACTTTTTTTAAACATTTTTTTAATTGAATTTTTATTTTATATTGGCGTATAGTTGATTTACAATGTTGTGTTTCAGGTGTACAGCTAAGTGATTCATATACATATACATATATACACTCTTTTTCATATTCTTTTTCCATATAGGTTATTATAGAATATTGAGTAGAGTTCCCTTATAGCACTTTAACTTTGAAATCCCATCCCTTTCATATATACAGTATTCTCACTTAGGCTTCATAATGACACTGGGAAAGATAGGACCAGTATTATCTATGTCTTACAGATAAGGAAACTTAGGCACAGTGATTCAATTATTTATCCAAAGTCATGCAGTTAATCACAGAACTAAGACTAGAATCCAATTATTTTCATCCTGATATACTGTGATCCTTTCTCATTTCCCTCCAAAGTCTTACAGCTACTATTCATTTTTCTTGCTTCATATATTCCTTTAGCACTCACACCCTGTGATTACATTTTATTTTATGCACTTATCCTTTGGTATTTACAGGCTATACCTTGGAGATAATAGCAGGTTAGGTTCCAGACCACCATAATAAAGCAAATATTACAGTAAAGCGCCACGAATTTTGTTGTTTCCTAGTGCATATAAGTTGTGTTTATACTGTTCTGTAGTCTATTAAGTATACAATAGTATTGTGTCTACAAAAACACTGACTGTACATACCTTAATTTAAAAATACTTCATTACTAGAAAATGCCAACCATCATCTGAGCCTTCAGTGATTTGTAGTCTTTCTGCTGGTGAGGGTCTTGCCTCCATGTCAATGGCTGCTGACTGATCCGGGTGGTGGTTGCTGAAGGCTGGGGGCGCTGCAGCAATTTCTTAAAATAAGACAACAGTGAAGTTTGCCACGTAGATTGACTCTTCCTTTCATGAATGATTTCTCTGTAATATGCAGCGCTATTTGATAGCAATTTACCCACATAGAAATTTTTCCAAAATTGGTATCAATCCTCTCAGACCCTGGCACTGCTTTATCAACCAAGTTTATGTCATGTTCTAAATCTTCTGTTGTCATTTCACCAGTGTCTTCACAACATCTTTACCAGGAGTAGATTCTGTCTTAAGAAACCTCTCTTTGCTTATCCATAAGAAGAAACTCCTCACGCATGAAAGTTTTATCATGACATTGCAGCATTTCAGCCACACCTTCAGGCTCTACTTCTCATTCTTTTGTTACCAACCAGGGTTCTTGGCCTTCTTAATCAATGGAAATTGATCAGAGGCCAGACAAGAAATTCAGGCAAGGCTTTATTGGGGCCCCTGCTGCAGCAGGGGGGAGCGAGAACAAACAACAGGTTCCTTTGCTTGCTCGCTCCCTGAGTGGGGGTGAGCTTGTTCTTTACGTGGGGTAAGGGTAGGGGTGTGTCCAGGCGTTGGGCTGGAGGGGTAGCTTAGGTGGTTTGCCCATCCCTTAGTCCGTGTTTTGTGTAGCAGTACCCTCCTTTTGCTCCAGGCTCTTCAAAAGTGACAGTTGGGTTTTTTGGTCTCTTTGTATGTTTTGTCCAGAATTTGCCCTAATTGCGCATTCAGACAGTTATTTTTTGTCCCATACAGTTTCTTTGTATTTTGTTGCTCAAGGAGAGGTGTGTCCAGGTGCAAGCATTGCAGCACTGCAGCAAAGGGTCCCAGGTCCCAGCCTGTCTCACTTTTGTTATTTCCACCACATCTGTATTTACTTCCTCTGTTGAGGTCTTGAACCTGTTAGAGACACCATGAGGGTGAGAATCAACCTCTTCAAGACTCCTGTTTAATGATATTTTGATCTTTTCCCATGAACCACGAATGTTGTTGTTGTTTATATATATACTTTTTTTTTAAACGAATGTTCTTAATGACATCTAGAATAGTGAATCCTTTTCAAAAGGTTTTCAGCTGACTTTGCCCAGATCCATCAGAGGAATCACTGTCTATGGCTACTATAGCCTTACAAGGTGTATTTCTTAAATAGTAAGACTTGAAAGGTGAAATTACTCCTTGATCCACAGGGTGCAGAATGGATGTTGTGTTAACAGGCATGAAAACAACATTAAATCTCATTGTACATCTCCATCAGAGCTCTTGGGTGACGTGGTACATTGTCAGTGAGCAATAAAATTTGAAAGGAATCTTTTTTCTAAGCAGTAGGTCTCAAAGTGGGTTTAAGATATTCAGTAAACCATGTTGTAAACCGATGTGCCATCATCCATACTTTGTCATTGCATTTATAGAGCACAAGCAGAATAGATTTAGCATAATTCTTAAGGGCCCTAGGATTTTCAGGATGGTAAATGAACATTGACTTCAACTTAAAGTCACCAGTGGCATTAGCCCCTAAAAAGAGAGTCAACTGGTCCATTGAAACTTTGAAGCCAGGCATTGACTTCTCTTCTGTAGCTATGAAAGTCCTCAGTGGCTTCTTCCAATATAAGACCATTTCGTCTACATTGAAAGTCTGTTGTTGAGCATAGCCAGATTCATTCATTATCTTAGCTAGATCTTGTGAATAACTTGCTGCAGCTTCTACATCAGCACTTGCTGCTTCACCTTGCTCTTGAATGTTACGGAGATGGCTTCTTTCCTTAAACCTCGTGAACCAACCTCTGCTAGCTTCACACTTCTCTTCTGCGGCTTCTTCACCTCCCTCAGCCTTCACTGAATTGAAGAGAGTAGGGCCTTGCTCTGGATTAGGCTTCGGCTAAAGGGAATGTTGTGGCTGCTTTGATCTTCTACCCAAACTACTAAAATTTTTTCCATGTCAGCAGTAACGCTGTTTCTCTTTCTTACCATTCATGTGTTCACTGGAGTAGCACTTTTAATTTCCTGCAAGAACTTCCTTTGCATTCACAACTTGGCTAACGGTTTGGCACAAGATGCCTTGCTTTCGGCCTATTTCAGCTTTCGACATGCCTTCCTCACCAAGCTTAATCATTTCTAGTTTTTTATTTAAAGTGAGAGATGTGCAACTTCACTCCTTTCCTCACTTAGAGGCCACTGTTGGGTTATTAATTGGCCTAATTTCAATATTGTTGTGTCTCAAGGAATAGGGAGGCCTGAGGAGAGGGAGAGATGGGGGAATTGCCAGTGGGTGGAGCAGTCAGAACACACAAAACATTTATCAGTTAAGTTCACAGTCTTATATAGGCATGTTTTTTGGCACCCCAAAACAATTATAGTAACATCAAAGACCACACTGACCACAGATCACCATTACAAATGTAATAATAATGAAAAAGTTTGAAATACTGAATTACCAAAATGTGACACAGAGACATGAAGAGAGCAAATGCTTTTGGAAAAATGGTGCATATAGACTTGCTCAACACAGGGTTGCCACAGCCTTCAATTTGTAAAACGTAGTATCTGTGAAGCACAGTAAAATGAAGGGCAATAAAATGAAGTACGCTTGTATGTTGTTACAGAGTTTGATCATCTTTACTCTTGGAGTTTTCTGTAGTGTAAAGCAAGTATTTAATTTATAAAATTATATATTTATAGTTTGTGTTGACTACTGTTATACAGAAATTTTCTATGAAAAATAATCTTCAAACGCTAAAGAATCTCCAAAAAATGCATCCTACAGCTTCAGTGCATGTAGTTCTGCCACATAACCTAGTCAGATGGACAATATCTAAGATTTATTTAATATCTCATACAATAATTTATATACAACCCAGTAAATTCTGTTTTACTGTGTATTATACTAAGAGCTTTGAATTTTTAAGCACTGTTATTTTATAGTATTAATTCAGTGGGCTCAAAAATTATAAGTAATTCTTAATTTAAACCCTTAAAGATGTTGCCATCCATGAAGTATGAAGTTGTCATTTATTGGATTGCTCAAATAAATAAATTTGTTGAAGTGGTGACTTAATTGAATAAGTAAGAATTCTGAATACCTAATACCTCTTTGAAAGATTGTGATATTAAGCCAGTAGGTGTCCCTAAAGTCTGTATGTTGTTGATTTCTGGGCATCAGTTTTTGTGACTGAACAAATCCTGACCTCTGCTTATGCCTTGTCAGACATAAAAAACTCCTTATCAGACATTGAAGACTCCTACAGATTTAAGACAGATGAAAGCAAGCTTATCATATAAACAAAAGAATAGAAGTCAAGTTCTGCCAGATTAGGCAGTTGGCATGGTTTTTACTTCAAATTTCACTTTGGTTATAATCTGTTCCCTTAAGAGCTCATAGACTAGAAAATGTCGAGGTTAAAATGACAAGAAGGGAAAACATCTCCTATGAGTTTGGTTTTTTTTCCTTCACATTTTTTTTTTTTTTTTTTTGCGGCGGGCCTCTCACTTCCGTGGCCTCTCCCGTTGCGGAGCACAGGCTCCGGACGCGCAGGCTCAGCGGCCATGGCTCAAGGGCCCAGCTGCTCCGTGGCATGTGGGATCCTCCGGGACCGGGGCACGAACCCACGTCCTCCACGTCGGCAGGCGGACTCTCAACCACTGCACCACCAGGGAAGCCCTCCTTCACATTTTTTTTTTTTTTTTTTTTCTTTTTGCGGTATGCGGGCCTCTCACTGTTGTGGCCTCTCCCGCCGCGGAGCACAGGCTCCGGACGCGCAGGCCCAGCGGCCATGGCTCACGGGCCCAGCCGCTCCGCGGCATATGGGATCCTCCCAGACCGGGGCACGAACCCGTATCCCCTGCATCGGCAGGCGGACTCTCAACCACTGCGCCACCAGGGAGGCCCCTTCACATTTTTTATTAAAATTTTTGAACTTACTACAAATTTGAAAGAATGTTACAGTGAACACTTATTTATCCACCACCTAGACACTGCTATTAACATTTAATATACTTGCTTTATCATCTGTTTATCTCTCTATCCAGCCATCAATCCATCTGGGATTTTTTTTTATGCTTTTCGAAGACAGTTGTAGATGTCAGTACATTTCCCCCTAAATATTTTAGCATATATTAACTAGAGTTAAATATTGGTTTATAGTTCTTCTCCCCTCTCTTTAGTATTTTTATTTTCTAATTTTCATTCATCCTGAAGATTAGTAAAAGTTATAGGAAAAAAGAAGGAAAGAAAATTCTCAAAGAAATAATACAAAATTTCCCAGAGCTAAAGGGAAGCAGAAGTCTAAGGCCCCACAGAGTGTCAAAGATGCACACCTAGACTACTCAGTGTGAAATTTTCAGTGTACCAGTTATAAGGAGAAGATTCTGAAAGATTTCAGAGAGAAAAATGTAAGTGACCTCTAAAGGAACAAAAATCAAAAAGATAGCACATTTCTTATTAGAAATCTGGATGGTAGAAGCTAGTAGAGCAGTGCCTTCAAAATTCTGAGGGTAAATAATTTTAAACCTAGAATTCTATTTGTAGCAATATTATTCACCCAGTGTTAGGGCAGAATACAACATTTTCAGAAATACAAGAATTCAGAACATTTTTCTCTCATCCTATTCTTTCTTAGGAAGTTATTTGAGGATATACTTTACTAAAATGAGGGCAGGAAACATAGGATCTAGGTTGGAGAGACTCCAACTCAAATCGTCAGTGAAGGAAAGCCCAGGACAGTAGATAGCCTGGAGAGCAGATAAGCCCCATTTGCAGAAGAAAAGGATATCTTCAGGGGAAAAAAGGATTAGCAGAATACATAGTAAGATTGAGAGGTTGGAAAATTTGAGAAATGGTAAAGTCAGAGAATACTAGAGAAAGACATGCCTCAGATATAAAATCAAGGTAAAATGGAGCATGATTTTGAAACTAGCGGCATATAAAAAAGAATTCATTTGAATTTGACAGAAACCTTTGAGAGACATCAGTTGTTAACATTGGAACCTTAGTGAAAGAATTGTACTTCTAGCACACCATTTGGTTCTGCAATAACTATAATATAAACATTGTAAGGAGTTTTCAAGTGAAGTATTAAGCATGTAGAGAAGTTTAGAGAATAATGCAGACCCACGATTCAGCTATTTATTGGTTTTCTCCCTTTGTGGAAAGTTTTTAAATTACAAGTTTAATCTCTACTTGCTATATATAGATCTATCCAGATTTTCTCCTCCCTCCCTCCCTCCCTCCCTTCCTTTCTTCCTTCCTTCCTTCAACTCAGTTTATTTTACTGAATTTAGATTCAAGCTCAGCTAATCATCGGGGGCCTGGACTTGGATCCTTTTTCTACTTCAGTGAGTTTTGATAGTTTGTGTCTTTCTAGGGGTTTCTGTTTTTCTTATAAGTTATCTAATCTGTTGGCATATATTTATTTTTGTAATGTTGATAGTAATGTCCCCTCTTTCATTTCTGATTTTAGTGATTTGAGTCTTTTTTAATCAATTTTGCTTATTTTTTCAAGGAACCGACTTCAGGTTTCGATGATTTTTCTCTATTGTATTTCTATTCTCTATTTTACTAGTTTGTACTCAAATTTTATCTTCTTCCTTCTTGCTTTATGTTTAGTTTGCTCTTTCTTCAGTAACTTAAGGTGGGAAGGTTAGGTTATTGATTTAAGAGCTCTCTAATATAGGCATTTACAGCTATAAATCTCCCTTTAAGCACTGCTTTTGCTGCATCCCATAAGTTTTGGTATCTTTTGTTTTCATTTTCATTCATCTCAATGAATTTACTAAATTCCCTTGTGATTTCTGTGATTCATTGGTTATTTAGGAATTTAATGTTTAATTTCCATGTATTTGTGAATGCATTTATTTTTATTTTTTATTATTATTTTTTATAAATTTATTTATTTATTTATTTTTGGCTGCATTGGGTCTTCATTGTTTTGCGCAGCCTTCCTGTAGTTGTGGCGAGTGGGGGCTACTCTTCATTGCAGTGGTTCCTCTTGTTGTGGAGCATGGGCTCTAGTCGCCCGGGCTTCAGCATTTGTGGCTTGTGGGCTCAGTAGTTGTGGCTCGCGGGCTCTAGAGCGCAGGCTCGGTAGTTGTGGCGCACGGGCTTAGTTGCTCCACAGCATGTGGGATCTTCCCAGACCAGCACTTGAACCCGTGTCCCCTGCATTGGCAGGCGGATCCTTAACCACTGCACCACCAGAGAAGCCTGATAACTTTTTAAAGAGAGATCATTCTGGAAATTTTGTTAGATGTTATCTCTTCCCACCGTATGCCTGGTTTTTACTAAGCATATTTCATTGATTTGGCACTTCTTATTTTTCCCCAGACTGAGGCAGCTAAATTAGTTCCAATGGGTTTCACCACTGCAACTGAGTTCCACCAAAGGCGGTCTGAGATCATACAGATTACTACTGGCTCCAAAGAGCTTGACAAACTACTTCAAGGTATAGTAATCCCTTATCCTGTGCTGTGAACTGTGGTTAGCAAAGCATGCAGGTTATAGAATATAACTAAATAAAATATTTGGGTTGGGTTTATGTGTTAGATAGAATTAAGAAAGAAAGAGAAGTATTCACATTGAAGAAGGAAGACTGCTGGAGGGTGGTACTTGACTTAAAAAATACTAAAATTATCTGCCAGTTAAATAATTTAATCTCTATTTAATATTGCATTCTGAGAGTAAGCTCCCTCTGCCTAAAGAAATAATTATAAACTTTTATCTACCACAAGGTAGAAAATCTGATGACTGGTTAAAACACTCCATGCTTGAATACTACATTGTAGTATCAATACATTGTAGTGCACACTAATCTTCAGGACTTTATGGAAAGCTGTAAAGTTTTTGAACTTTTGAAAGCACTGCTGTCCTAAATTTTTGCAGAGTTAGATTTGGTCCTTGTTGCTTCCCCAGATATTCGATCATTGAAGTTTCCTTTTTCTTAGGGCACAAAACAGCATGGGTTCAGGAATCACACTCAAATTTGAGCGTTTGCTTTCTCTCCTGTTCCCCCTCTCAGCATTTACTGGCTGTATTACATGGTGCAAACTACTTATTGTGTTCTATGCCTCGGTTTTCTTATCTTCATAATGAGGACAAAAAGACTCCCTACCGGGACTTCCCTGGTGGCGCAGTGGTTAAGAATCCGCCTGCCAATGTAGCACACATGGGTTCAAACCCTGGTCCAGGAAGATCCCACATGCCGCGGAGCAACTAAGCCCATGGGCCACAACTACTGAGCCTGTGCTCTAGAGCCCATGAGCCACAACTACTGAGCCCGCACGCCTAGATCCCGTGCTCCACAACAAGAGAAGCTACTGCAATGAAAAGCCCATGCACCACAACAAAGAGTAGCCCCCGCTCGCCACAACTAGAGAAAGCCCGCGCGCAGCGACGAAGACCCATACAGCCATAAATAAATAAATTTATTTAAAAAAAAAAAAAAGACTTCCTACCTTATAAGTTATTGGAATTAAATGAATTGATATATATATAAATACATAGCACAATGCCAGATACACAAGAGACATTCGTAAACATTAGATATTATTTATAATTTATTTTTTTAATGATTGCTTATTGACTTGTGATGGCATAGTTCTGTATGTTGATTTGTGGTGATAGTGAAATGAAGCTACAGATGTGATAAAATTGCATAGAACTACACACACACAAATGAGTGCATATATACCTGGAGAAATCTGAATAAGCTCTGTGGATTCTATCCATGTCAGTTTTCTGATATTGATACTGTATTATAGTTATGTAAAACGTTAACACTGGGGGAGGCTGGGTGAAGAATTCACGGGCCCTCTCTGTACATTTCTTTGAAATTTTTTATGACTCTAGAATTATTTTCTTTCTTTCTTTTTTTTTTTTTTTGCGGTACGCAGGCCTCTCACTGTTGTGGCCTCTCCCATTGTGGAACACAGGCTCTAGACGCGCAGGCTCACGGGCCCAGCTGCTCCGCGGCATGTGGGATCTTCCCGGACCGGGGCACGAACCCGTGTCCCCTGCATCGGCAGGCAGACTCCCAACCACTGCGCCACCAGGGAAGCCCTGAATCTAGAATTATTTCAAAATAAAAAGTATTTTTAAAATTACTGCTTGTTGAAAATTGGGTTTCTAAATTATGTAAACATCTTTCTGATGAGCTTCTAGGACATTTTTTTTTATAAATATAAGTTTATTTACTTATTTTTGGCTGCGTTTGGTCTTCATTGCTGCCTGTGGGCTTTCTCTAGTTGTGGTGAGCGGGGGCTACTCTTCATTGCGATCGATACCTGGGCTTCTCATTGAGGTGGCTTCTCGTTGCAGAGCATCTGCTCTAGGCACACGGGCTTCAGTAGTTGTGGCACGCAGGCTCAGTAGTTGTGGTTTGTGGGCTCTAGAGTGCAGGTTTAGTAGTTGTGGCGCACGGGTTTAGTTGCTCTGCAGCATGTGGGATCTTCCCGGACCAGGGATCAAACCCATGTCCCCTGCACTGGCAGGTGGATTCTTGACCACTGCACCACCAGGGAAGTCCCCCTAGGACATTTCTATGATTATTGTTTCTAAATATTTGTACTGTGCTAAGTGGTGTTTCTTATTGCTCTTCTATTAGGAGGAATTGAGACTGGATCCATCACAGAGATGTTTGGAGAATTCCGAACTGGGAAGACCCAGATCTGTCATACGTTGGCTGTAACATGCCAGGTGAGCTGTTGGGGCTCTAACTAATCAGATCAGCAAGAATGTGTTGATTCCTGTTATTAGCAAGCATCTGTTAGCATGGGCAAAAAATGCACTTTCTCTGTTTTCAGGAATGCTATAGCCAAGAGAACTCCCTGGGCCATCCAGTGGTTAAGACTCTGCGCTTCCACTGCAAGGTTCGATTCCTGGTTGGGGAACTAAGATCTTGCATGCCATGTGGCTCGGCCAAAAAAGAAAAAAAAAGAATACTGTAGCTAGTTAGAAGATAGACTGCTACTGCAAAACTTCCACAGCGTAGAAACTTTCAGATTATTAATTTCACATACTTTCTTACCAACCACTAGGCCTCCCCTGGCTTCACCTGCCCTCTTCACTAGTTTATATTGTATGTTTCATCATTAAATGATTCTTCATTAAAGTCATTCCTTTACAGATACCCTCAGATTTACATCCCCCATCTGAAGAGATGCCATTCCTAGATAAATCCTATCTGTCTTTTGAGTGTCTGTTCCCAAGTAGCTGATCATACTGGAGAAAAATCCTAACATAAAGGTGATTTGTGTCACTTTAAATTCAAGATGACAGACTTTAAGTTAACATTCAATACTGCTTGGCAGACCTACTGAATTTCTCCTCTGAAAAAGGTTGAATTCAGGCAAACTTTTTCCCACTCAGTAGGACAGTTGTCTCATACTTTGTCCTTTCTTCTCAAACCTTCATGCTTGTCTTCAACCCTCACTCTTAGCCAAATGACCTAACCTGTTCTTCACATCAAAACTATAAAGCCCACCTACCTTTTTTAAAAAATTGATTTTATGAAGTATAGTTGATTTACAATGTTTTGTTAATTTCTGCTGTATAGCAAAGTGATTCAGTTATATTAATATATACATTCTTCTTCATATTCTTTTCCATTATGTTTTATCACAGGATATTCTTTTTTTAATATTTATTTATTTATTTATTATGAATTTTTCTTTTCTTTTTCTTTTTTTCTTTTTGGCTGTGCCGGGTCTTAGTTGCGGCACACAAGATCTCTTCATTGAGGCATGCGGGATCTTTCGTTGCAGCGCGCGGGCTCCAGGGCGCACATGGGTTCTGTACTTTGCAGCATATGAGCTCTCTCATTGAGGCACGCTAGCTCAGTAGTTGTGGCAGGCGGGCTTAGTTGCCCCGCGGCATGTGGGATCTTAGTTCCCTGACCAGGGATCGAAACCATGTCCCCTTCATTGGAAGGTGGATTCTTTACCACTGGACCACCAGGGAAGTCCCTATCACAGGGTACTGAATGTAGTTCCCTGTGCTATACAATAGGACCTTGTTGTTTGTCCATTCTATATATAATAGTTTGCATCTGCTAATCCTAAACTCCCAATCCATCTCTCCCCGCCACCCCTCCATCGCCCCCCACCTCCAGCAACCAGAAGTTGGTTCTCTATGTCTTTGAGTCTATTTTTGTTTCGTAGATAGGTTCATTTGTGTCATATTTTAGGTTCCACATGTAAGTGATATCATATGGTATGTCTTTCTCTTTCTGACTTATTTCACTTAGTATGATAATCTCCACGTCCATCCATGTTGCTACAAATGACAATAAAAAATACCCCTCAGCCCAACAATGTATTACTTTGGTAAAATCTAAAAAGGATTTCGGAGAGAGAGACAGTTTTATGGAAAGATGAGTTCAAAATTAGAGATGGTGGGTTTGAGGTGTTTTGAACAAAATGGCATTACAGATCTTCCTTGACATACGATGGGGTAACATCCTGATAAACCCATCGTAAGTTGAAAGTCATAGGTCACAAATGCATTTAATACACCTAACCTACTGAACATTGTAACTTAGTCCAGCCTACCTTAAACATGCTCAGAGCACTTACATTAGCCTACAGTTGGGCAAAATCATCTAATACAAAGCCTATTTTATAATAAAGTATTGAATATCTCATATGTAGTTTATTGAATACTACACTGAAAGTGAAAAACAGAATGGTTGTAAACCAGCTGTTTACCCTTTGGCTCAGGCAGCTGACTGGGAGCACGGCACACTGCTGCTGCCCAGCATCATGAAAGTATTGTACAGCATATCGCTAGCCTGGGAAAAGATGGAAATTTAAATTTTGAAGTATGGTTTCTACTGAATTTGTATCACTGTTGCACCATGGTAAAGTTGAAAGATTGTAAGTCGAGCCATAGTTAAGTTGGGGACTATCTGTATTTGAATCTAGATAGGTTATACTCACTTCTCCCATGGGCAAACTTACTGATGGAGTTGGAGAATAACTGAAAGGAAATCTGCCTCCTTTTATCATTATGACAGAGGGGGCTTCCTAGTATCTTTCCATTCAGTGTGAATTCTTATCATCTCAACAAAATAACAGTCATTGTTGGAACTCATTTATAAATTTAAACATCAAATATAAATTGTTCTCTTTTGTGTTTTTTTCCCTTATAAAACAAGTTATGAACTATCCTTCATAATTTATTCTGTATTTAAATAGCACTTTATAAAAAATGTTTATTACATCATTGTAATGCAGTGCTATAATTAAAGATGGTATGTGCCATAAAAAATATGGATTTTGTTAGGATCCTGTGTCTTGGGTAGGGTTCACATTTTAGTGAAACACTTATATCTGCAGAGGCTAATATTATGAGACTGATTTTCTGAAGTTACTTAGGAAAATCTGTCTCCTCATTTTTTCATGTTACAGCTATGTCCATCAGTCAGTACTTCTGTCTTAAAGCGGTGAATGCCATTTCTTTCTTTCCTTCTTTCAATATTTATTTATTTAGGCTGCACCAGGTCGTAGTTGCGGCATGTGAACTCTTAGTTGCAGCATGCATGCAGGATTTAGTTCCCTGACCAGGGATCAAAGCTGGGCTCCTTGCATTGGGAGTGTGGAGTCTTACCCACTGGACCACTAGGGAAGTCCCGCCATTTCTTGAGATAGGAAAATATTTTGGTTCTTCATGAATAAAAGTTTATCTAATAGCTAGAGGCCCAACTTGATGGTCTTCTGTTTTTCTCATCATTTTCCTTTCTCACTTGTCATTTTAATTGTGTTTCTCTCCTCAGTTGCTCTACTGATCTTTTCATTGCAACCAAAATGTCACCATATGACAGCCACGTTAGGATTCCAGTATCAAGTAGACCTAAGCCATGTTGGCTCCATCTCATACATAACTCCTAGTAGAAAAAGAGTTAGGGGGATAGGAGAACTTTTAGGATAAGAGGGGAAGCAATGAGAAGAGGAAGAGTGGTATAGTAAGCTGTAGAAGCTATAGCTTATTGCCCAAAGCACCATTAGAAAATTGTTAGCTAAAGGGAAATAGGAGTGTTTAAAATATCACCCAGACATGGGTCATTTGACATGATATGTGACCTTTTTAAATAGAAATGATTTGCCCATGTTGTTTTGGTTTTTTTAATCTTATTTTTTTTAATTGTTATATTTATTTCATTTTTGGCTGCATTGGGTCTTCATTGCTGCGCGCAGGCTTTCTCTAGTTGTGTTGAGTGGGGGCTACTCTTCGTTGCAGTGTGCGGGCTTCTCATTGCGGTGGCTTCTCTTGTGGAGCACGGGCTTTAGGTGCAGGCTTCAGTAGTTGTGGCTCGCGGGCTCTAGAGCACAGGCTCAGTAGTTGTGGCACATGGGTTTAGTTGCTCCGCGGCATGTGGGATCTTCCTGGACCAGGGCTTGAACCCGTGTCCCCTGCGTTGGCAGGTGGATTCTTAACCACTGCACCACCAGGGAAGCCCCCCCACCCCATGTTGTTTTGACAGGGATTCATGTGGAATAAATATTTAAAGTACATTACACAATATAGTTGCCATGGCAACTCAGCCTGTCACGCTGATGCTCTTAAGTTGTACAGACAGACTCCTATGTTGGAAATGTTCATTAAGTTGTCAGATAATGCCTATTAATAAACTGAAGGAAAATTCTAAAATAAACATATCATCTCTATAAAAATAACTCAACATTCACAGTTGGCTGAATAACTATGGATCTTTGATATTTTTTTCAGAGAAAAACAATTCTAATTCATTAATAATAGAAAGGATTACATGTCACCAGCCTAAGAGCTGGGACCAGAGGTATAGAGAGGCTGTTAGATTACTATTTAAATCTAAACATTATCACCTCGCATTTTTTCAGGTTTTCTCAACTTAATGAAGCGAAACCCCACTATGTATTAGATCTCTAATAGTGAAGTTATATAAAGTTGGGAGCCATACTTAGGTTACAAAAATGAATAGCCCATGCTTGTTCAAAGTTCTAGAATAATTTTAAAATTCTGAGAAGACAGTTTAACATAAGTACCAATTTTAAATGCACATGCCCTTGACAGAAAATATGTCTTACAGAACTTTTCACATATAGTCAAGAATAAATGTGTAAAGAATTTACACCATAGCATTATAAAATGGTGAAAGTTCAAAACAACTTGCATCACTACAAAATAGGAAGAAGAGTTAAATTATGGTACTAAGCAGGTATTAAAAATAGCTACTTTGGTGGTGTCCCAGCCCAGTAACACAAGATGGCTGAAGTGGCACTGGGAGGGTGAGGTGGAGGAGACAAAATGCAGTGGGGTGCAGAGCATATAGTCCATCCCCTTGTGACTGGCCCAGCAATACCCTGAGACCATGTCCACTTCTCTGCTGTCAGTTGGCCTACCAATGCCATGCCCAGCCACTCATGGCCTCCCTTCTCCCAAGGAGGTCTATTTAGCTGGAAAAGAACTCCCTCTCATGCTAGCACTAAAGATACAAGAAAGTGAGAGAAGGGAGAACTTCATTCTTCTTAATTCCTGGGGACTTAGCCCCCTGAATATGAAGATTTTCTCCTCCCCCCAAACTGAGGCAGCTTCTGCTTTCTGTCCTCTTGGCCAGCGGTTTTAAACATTTCCTCTATCAAGATCCTCTTTTTTTATATACATATTCTTTGCTCCTTTCATGGATTCCTAAGATGTGAAAGATTTTTATCTGCCAACCTGCATAATGATAGTGTAATCATTTCCCCCTTTCCAAATTAACAAAGCCTTCTGTAATTGAGTATATGCTAAAATCAGTGCCATAAGAGGTGGAGGATATCATAAGTCTTCCAAGTACATTCTGTATGTCAGGCACTGTGCTAAACAGTTTACATGAATTATCTAATCTTCAAAACAGTGCCATAGGGAGATTTTATCTACATTTTACAGAAAGTGTAGAAACTGAGAATTAATATTCTCAGGTTCACATAGCAAGTGGCAGAATCACATATAAAAAGTGTTTGTATGAAAATGTATAGAAAGTGATATGGAAGAGGACTCCTGTGGGAGATGGGAGTGATAAAGAAGAACTTTGAATTTTTTACTTTTTTCTGTATTGTTTGAATTTTTAAAACAAGCATGCAGTACTTTTGTAATTTTGAAAAAATACATTTTCTCAGAAATAGGAAAAGAAAATTTTGGCGCTACCAGGCACTTAATGTAAACTGTCCTGAGGGATTTTCCTCATAATTTAAAGGTGTATTAGGCTCCAAAGTAGATTTCAAGGGTGGAAACTACACTTTAGCAACATTCACTTAAAATCTGTAGAACTCAGGGTGTCTGGCGTGGGATAGGTAGCCTGAAACAGATTTCCCTGAGGAGCTCATAAGACAGTTTTCATGGCATTCCTCCATTTTCTTTCCTTTTTAAAAACTCTTTGTATTCTTCCTTTTCTGCTTTTTTTTGTTCCTTTTTTACATCTGTGTGTACAATTGGAGCAAACACCTTTTTATTCTTTCTTGCTCATACTGTAGACATGCTAGGGATGCCCCTGGGGTATTTTCAGTCTCCTTTAGCAACCCTAAGGAATGAACTCTGCTCAATAAAGTGAAGTGTAAGTGTGGTCTGCATATGCTAAAATTAATTGGGTATTGGATCAGGGTCTCTTACTTATTAAAGCTAAGTAAATGATATTCCAAATGTTTGTTGTCTTGAGAGAATTGATCAGTTGTGTGTTGGTATACAGTCATAGAATTTAAAAAAAAATCAGAAGTTTTTTTTTTTTAAAAAAGAATTTTGTCACCTACTTTGGTCTGTATTTCCAAGCAGTCCAACTCTGGCTAGACTCTAGCCTCACATGTTATGGGACACAATGAGCCTCATATCTACTACTAACTGTATTTCTATCAGAAGTGAATGCCTCCTCCCTACCTCTGATTGTCACTTTAAAGTGTTTTTTCCTTTTGCTTTATTGGGGGTGGGAGGAATTATAGACCCATCATGAGGAAGTTGGTCAGTTATATTAGAAGTACAGTGTCATTTCCACTGTTCTTTTTCTCTCTAGCTTCCCATTGACCGAGGTGGAGGTGAAGGAAAGGCCATGTACATTGACACCGAGGGTACCTTTAGGCCAGAACGGCTGCTAGCAGTGGCTGAGAGGTAGGTTACTGGATCAGATGAGAGAAATATGGCTCCATATGTCACTGTAGTGATTGCCAGGGCTAGTCTGGCTGAAGGGTGTCTCCTCTTCTCTCTTATTGCTCTGTATCCCAAAGTCATATGTGTGTTTCAAAAGAATAACCTTCCCTAGAGAAGAACATGCTTCTTTAGTCAAAAATCTATGAGTTGCTGTCAGACTGGATAAAAAACAAGATCCAACTATATGCTGCCTTCCAGAGAACCACTTAGATTCAAAGACACAAATAGGTTGAAACTAAAAGGATGGAAAAAAGATATTGCATGCAAACAGTAACCATAAGAGGGCTGGAGTGGTTGTACTAATATCAGACAAGATAGACTTTAAGACAAAAAAAAAATCAGTAGAGGGAAAGAGGAACGTATGAGAACTAAAAGGTCAGTTCATGGGGAAGATATAACAAATGTAAACATATAGAGACCTAATAGAGCCCCAAGATATGTGAAACACAAATTGATATAATTGAAGGGTGAAATAGACAGTTCAAGCATAATCACTGGGGACTAATGCCTCACTTTCAATAATGGATAGAACATTTATCAGATGCCCTGATAAAGAGCATCTACAAAAAACCTACAGCTAGCATCATTTTAATGGTAAAAATCTGAATATTTTCTCCGTAAGATTGGAAATAAGGCAAGGATCTCCACTCTCACTACTTATTTTCCACATTGTACTGTAGATCCTAGCCAATGCAGTCAGGCAAGGAAATGAAATAAAAGGCATCCAGATTGGAATGGAAGATGTAAACTATCTTTATTCACCAATGATATGATACTGTATGTAGAGAATCCTTAGGAAACTACACACAAAAAACTGCTAGAACTAAATTAGTTTGTCGCAGGATGCAATCTCAATATGAAAAATCCATTGTACTTCTGTATACTATAAATGAACATTTCAAGAATTAAGAAAATAATTCCATTCACAATAGTGTCAAAAAGAATAAAATACTTAATAATAAACTTAACAGAAGTTCAAGACTTGTACACTAGGTACTTCCCTGGTGGTCCAGTGGGTAAGACCCCGTGCTCCCAGTGCAGGGGCCCCAGGTTCGATCCCTGCTCAGGGAACTAGATCTTGCATGCCGCAAATAAGACCCGGTATAGCCAAAATAAATATTAAAAAAAAAAAAAGGACTAGTACACTGAAAACTAACACTGCTGAGAGAAATTGAAGATCTGCATAGAGAAACATTCCACATTCATGGATTGGAAGATGCAATATTATTAAAATGGTAAGGGAGTTCCCTGGTTGCCTAGTGGTTAGGATTCTGGGCTTTCACTGCTGTGGCCCAGGTTCAGTCCCTGGTCAGGGAACTGAGATCCTGCAAGCAAGCCAAGGTGCGGCAAAAAAAAAAAAAAAACTCAAATTGATCTATAAGTTCAACACAATGCCTATTGAAATTCACCAGGACTTTTTTGCTGAAATTGACAAGGTGATTATAAATTAATATGGAAATGTCAAGGACCCAGAATAGCCAAAACATTCTTGGGAGGAAAAAAAGAACAAAATTGGAGGTCTCAGTCTTCCCAATTTTAAAACTTACTATAAACAACAGTAATCAAGACAGTGTGATGCTGCCATAAGGATAGACATATGGATCAATGGAACAGAACTGATAGTTCAGAAGTAAACTGTTTCGGGACTTCCCTGGTGGCGCAGTGGTTGAGAATCCGCCTGCCAATGCACGGGACATGGGTTCGATCCCTGGTCCGGGAAGATCCCACATGCCATGGAACAGCTAAGCCCATGCACCACAACCACTGAACCTGCGCTCTAGAGCCCGTGAGCCACAACTACTGAGCCTGCGTGCCACAACTACTGAAGCCCACGCACCTAGAGCCTGTGCTCCGCAACAAGAGAAGCCACCGCAATGAGAAGCCAGCGCACCACAATGACGAGAAGCCCCCACTCGTTGTAACTAGAGAAAGCCCATGTTCAGCAATGGAGACCCAACACAGCCAAATAAATAAATAAATTTATAAGAAAAAAAGAAACTGTTTCACTTGATTTTTTTTTTTTTTTTTTTTTTTGCAGTACGCGGGCCTCTCACTGTTGTGGCCTCTCGCATTGTGGAGCACAGGCTCCGGACGCGCAGGCTCAGCAGCCATGGCTCACGGGCCCAGCCACTCCGCGGCATGTGGGATCTTCCCAGACTGGGGTACGAACCCGTGTCCCCTGCATCGGCAGGCGGACTCTCAACCACTGCGCCACCAGGGAAGCTCAGTCACTCGATTTTTGACAAAGGTGAAAGACAATTTAGTGGAGGAAATAATAGTCTTTTCAATAAATGGTGCTAATGTAGTTGGATATCCACATGCAAAAAAAATAAATTTAGACCCTTACCTTACACTATACATGAAAGTTAACTAAAAATGGATACCATTCTGGTGATTCCTCAGAAAATTAAACATAGAATTACAATATGATTCAGGAATTCCACTTCTCAGTATGTACTCAAAAGAATAGAAAGTAGGGACTCAAACAGATAGTTACACACCAGTATTCATGGCAGCCCTGTTCACAGTAGTCAAAAGGTAGAAACAACCCAAGTATTCATCAACAGTTGAACGGATAAACTAAATGTCCTATATACATACAATGGAAAATTATTCTCAAAATGGAAGGAAATGCTCACAGTATGTTACAACATTGATGAACCTTGAAACCATTATGCTAAGTGAAATAAGCCAGTTGCAAAAGGACAAATGTATGATTCCTCCTATATGAGGTACTTAGAGCAGTCAAATTCATAAAGACAGAAAGTGGAATGGTGGTTGCTAGGGGCAGGGGTGAGGAGAATGGGGGGTTATTGTTTAATGGGTACAGAGTTTCAGTTTGGGATGGTGAAAAAATTCTGGACACGGATGGTAGTGATGGTTGCACAACAATGGGAATGTACTTCCTGCCATTGGACTGTACACTTTAAAAAGATTAAAATGGTAAATTTTATGTTATGTATATTTACTGTATATATATATATATATATATATTTAAAGAATGATAGTCCTATATTTAGCTAAAATTATAAAACTTCTAGGAAAAAAACAGCAGAAAATCTTTGTGACCTTGAAGTAGGCAAAGATTTCTTAGATACAACATGAGAAAGCATAGTCTATGAAAGAAAAAAATGATAATACAGAGTCAGTTTTCATTTAATCAAAATTTGAAACTTCTGTGCTTCAAAGAGCACTATCAAGAAAATAAAAAGACAACCCAAAGAATGTGAGAAAATATTTGCAAATCATACATCTGATAAGGTTCTAGTATCAAGAATATATAAAGAACTCTCACAACCCAGCAGTAAGACACCCCAATTAAGAAATGGGCAGGGCTTCCCTGGTGGTCCAGTGGTTGAGAGTCTGCCTGCTGATGCAGGGGACACGGGTTCGTGCCCCGGTCCGGGAAGATCCCACATGCCGCACAGCAGCTAGGCCCGTGAGCCATGGCCGCTGAGCCTGTGCGTGCGGAGCCTGTGCTCTGCAACGGGAGAGGCCACAACAGTGAGAGGCCCGTGTACCGCAAAAAAAAAGGGGGGGGTGGGGCAAAGGACTTGTATAGACATTTCTCCAAAGCAGATGTAAAATGGCCAATAAGCACATGAAGAGATGCTCAACATTATTAGTCAAGAGGAAGTGCAAATTAAAACCACAAATACCACCACTAGGATGGCTGTAATGAAAAAGATAGTAACAAGTGTCAGGGAGGATGTGGAGAAACTGGAACCCTAATACATTGCTGGTGAGAATGTAAAATTGTGCACTTTGGAAAAAAACAATGTAGCAGTTAAACATAAATTTGTCATATAGCCCAGCAATTTCACTCTGGTTATGTACCCAAGAGATGAAAACATGTCCACACAGAGACTTGTTTGTGGATGTTTATAGTATTGTTATAGTAGCAAAAACTTGGAAACAACCCAATTGTCTATCCACTGATGAACAAATAAAATCTAGTTGATCCATACACTAGACCACTATTCAACAATTAAAAGGAATGAAGTACTGATACTTGTTAGAGCATGGATGACCCTCAAAAAACATGCTAAATGATAGAAGCTAGACATAAAAGACCACATATAATTCCATTTATATGAAATTTCCAGAAAGAAAATCTGTAGTGGGAATTCCCTGGCAGTCCAGTGGTTAGGACTTCATGCTTCCACTGTAGGGGGCATGAGTTCGATCCCTGGTCGGGGAACTAAGATCCTGCATGCCACGAGGTAAGGCCCAAAAACAATAAAAAAAAATCTAGAGAGACAGTAGATTCGTGGTTGCCTGGGACAGGGAGTAGAAACAGAAAGTATCTGCAGATAGACTTGAGAAATCTTTCTGAGCAATGGAAATGTTCTAAAACTGAATTATGAAAGTCATTGAATTTTACACTTAAAACAGGTCAATTTTATGGTACATAAATTATTCCTCAGAAAAGCTGGTAAAGGATTTGTTCATTTTTCTACATCCCCTAATATAGCTCTCAAATAAACTCTCAAAATTGTTTAACTTAATTTTCCCTTGTCTAGGGTCAAATGTGATAATTTGACCCCTACCACACATTTTACTGAAACCTAGTGATTAAATGGAATTTAATTGCATGTTGAGATGTCAGATTCACATTGGAACCTGCCTGGCTAAGTTGAGGAGAATTTTCTTTTCTAATTCGTTTATAATTATAACCAAATTCTCTTTCCCAGTTTACAGTTTGAGGAATCCAAGTCATCGAATGTACACCATTGAGGCATAAAATTAGGTCAGAACAGTAATTGTAGCTCTTTGCTTCTGCTTACAAAATCCCTGTCAAGAAGAAAGAATTACTTTCTTGCGACCTGATCTTAGTTTTCTAAAGATGAGTATACTAAAATGTATCTTCCCTCCCAAAGTTGTTTTTGGTGTTCTACAGAGATCACACTTAATTTTTAAGTATGCTGTTTTATTAGTTGAAGAGTTCTTTGGGATAAAGTCATTAAGATTTTGTCCAGTAATATAAATGGGTGTTCAGATAGGATATATGAGACAGTAGAATGTTGGCTATGAGGACTGGGACTTTGTTTTGATGACTTGCTGTATCCCCAAGCCCTTGAACAGAGCATTCAGTATTTGTTAGTGAATTAATACTTATTAATTAGAGCCATGTTTATGGCTGTTTTTGTCAACTGAAAGAAAAATGTTTAAATAAAAATTTCATTAATTATTTTAATCACTTCTACCTATCATGAAAAATTTTTATAACTGAGTTTCTGTTTATGTATATTGCATTTAAATTTATATTTCTGAGAAAGTTACAGGACAGGGCCTCCTCAAGATAATTAATACCTAATTTCCTTTCACAAGAGAACAACCCTCACTGATTAAGTTTTGCCATGCCTGTTGAAGAATATTAACCCACATTCAGGTGACTAGCTCAGGGGGTCTAAGACTAGTCTTCAGTATAGCTGCATTAGCATCACCTGAGAAATTGTTCGAAATGCAAATCCTCTGATTCCGCTCCAGATCTATTGAAGTAGAAACAATCAAGAGACTCTGAGGATAGGGTCCAGCAATCTGGTTTTGGTTTTTTGTTTTGTTTTTTTCTGGCCATGCTGCATGGCATGCCGGATCTTAGTTCCCCAACCAGGGATTGAACCCATGCCCCCTGCAGTGGAAGTGCAGAGTCTTAACCACTGGACCACCAGGGAAGTCCCCAGCAATCTGTTTTAACAAGACTTGTATGTTGAGAGTCACCTGAGGGGGCTTCCCTGGTGGCACAGTGGTTAAGAATCCGCCTGCCAATGCAGGGGACACTGGTTGAGCCCTGGCCTGGGAAGATCCCACATGCCCCGTAGCAACCAAGCCTGTGCGCCACAACTACTGAGCCTGTGCTCTAGAGCCCACGAGCCACAACTGCTGGAGCCCGTGCTCGGCAACAAGAGAAGCCACCGCAATGAGAAGCCTGCGCACCGCAGAGAAGAGTAGCCCCCCACGTGCTGCAACTAGAGAAAGCCCGCCCACAGCAACGAAGACCCAACGCAGCCAAAAATTTAAAAAATAAACTAAAAAATCACTTGAGGTTTTTTTTTTTTTTTTTTTTTGGCTGCATTGGGTCTTTGTTGCTGCGCACAGGCTTCCTCTAGTTGCAGCGCGTGGGGGGCTACTCTTACCTGCGGTTCACGGGCTTCTCACTGCGGTGGCTTCTCTTGTTGCCGAGCACGGGCTCTAGGTGCGTGGGCTTCAGCAGTTGTGGCTCGTGGGCTCAGTAGTTGCGGCACACGGGCTTTAGCAGTTGTGGCTCGTGGGCTCAGTAGTTGTGGCACACGGGCTTAGTTGCTCTGTGGCATGTGGGGTTTTCCCGGACTAGGGCTCGAACTGGTGTCCCCTGCATTGGCAGGCAGACTCTTAACCACTGGGCCAACAGGGAAGTCCTATTTGTTTTCTTTTTGAAAATAGCCACTCTGGCAGGTGTGAGGTAATATAGCTCCTTGTGGTTTTAATTTGCATTTCCCTTGTGATTAGTGATATTGAGCATCTTTTCATGTGCCAGGTGTTCGTTAAGTATGCAAGTTATCACAACTTTTCCCTGAGCATTGTGATTCATTGAGTCTGGTTTAGACCTAGGATTTTTTTTTTTTTTTTTTTGGCAGTACGCGGGCCTCTCACTGTTGTGGCCTCTCCCATTGCGGAGCACAGGCTCTGGACACGCAGGCTCAGTGGCCATGGCTCACGAGCCCAGCAGCTCTGCGGCATGTGGGATCTTCCCAGACTGGGGCACGAACCCGTGTCCCCTGCATTGGCAGGCGGATTCTCAACCACTGCGCCACCAGGGAAGCCCGGAATTTAATTTTTTTAACAGAGTATTATCCTTAGGAAGTTCTGGAAACACTAAGAGAAGTTGCTTATTTCCAACCAACTTTTTCCAAGTTGTTGGAATTGAAAGTTCTATGTGCTGCATCAGGAATATAAGCACAGAGATCCCCATAGTCGTCTTTGTGAACTCTGTTGAGAGAAAAGCCAGGATGATTCTTTATTCTTCTAGTAAATCTTCCATATTCTGACAGCAAAAGATAATCTCCATTCCTGATAGTAGATTATATCAGTGTTTCTTGAGGCAAGCCTAGAAGACTTGTGCAGTACAGTACTTAGGCCTCTTCAGTCTTTTTTTCTGTATTATAGTCATGATTTAAATAAAGAAAATTTTATCTCCTTATTCCCATTTGGTCAGGATCCCAAGGTAAAACTCTATCTTCACTTCATTTTCTTATCTCCATGCCCAAACTCAACAAATTCATCATCATCAATCCACTTAATACAAGAGCTAGACTTCCATTCCTGTTGATAATGGTGAAGGATAGCTGGTGAAATGTCCAGAAAAGTGCAAAGACTGCATGTGCCTAATATGATGAATCAGTTCATCATAAGATGTGGAAAATTCAGTTGGATAGAGAGGCATCTCCTGATATCGAGGTTCAGCTTCTTGCAGTGTTATTTCAAGTGCTAGAACATTCTTTTGTTTTTCTATTCTTTTGGGTAGGAAAAATGAGAGGAAAACTATTTACTAAAGCTAAGTCTCAGAAAAATAGGTGTGACACCGTGTATGCTTTTGTAGTGATCAGAATCTACATAGAATAGACTACTTTTAAAAGACTGATAAAATCTTAAGCATAGAAGTTTTTGGTTCTCAAGGAATTACAGCACACTGATTTTGTTTAAACAGATTATCTTTTGAACTGTTACATAAGGGAGTCAGTATTATACTTTTGGACTATAATGATTTTAGGTAACATTAATATGAAAATATTACTTGAGTTAAAGTGATAATATATAATTCTCTTTTGGTTTGGGTTATAGATAAAAGCTATATTCAGCAACATTTATTCAGAATGTACTAGGTATAAAAAAAATGTGCTAGTTGGAAAGGCCTAGTCTTTTCCCTCAAGGAATTTGTTGTCTAGTAAAAGAATGGCAGGTAGCTGCTCACAAGTGCCATAGAAAAGCCTAAATCAAGTTTTCTGGAAGTGCAGAAGAGGGAGAATCATGTCTATTTGAGAGGTGCAGGGAAGCTTTTATAAAAGTGCAGGTATTTAGTTGTCTTGATAGATGGATAAATCAAACTACCTTTGAAGAAATGGGGTCCCATTAGCATACATTTAATGAGAAGTTGTCTTACTTGGACCACCTTGAGTATTCATGTCTTAGGTAGCAGTTACAAAGGTGAGAAAATATAGATTGTTCTAAGAAAATAGGAAGTATTTTTAAATGCAAAGGGAAGAAAAATCATTATTGAGGTATAAGATGAATTACGGTATCACTTATTTAACCATACTAGATACATGTCACATATTCTATAACTGTAACTAGTTACTAGCAAGAAAAAGGGGAGAATAGATGAAATATACTTATTTCTCTTAAACCTCTTACAGTTTTGAGTCCTTAGAAGGTTTTTGAGCTTAGAAGGTTTTATTCCTATATAACAACAGTTTATGTATTTTTTTAATTGATCTTTGAGTGATTCATTGTTTTTGTTTCAGTCCCAATTCTGCCATGCTGCCCTTTGTTTTTCCAGGAGACCATTGTTTACTTGTATTTGGAAATTTCTCATTCTAGTTCAGGAGTCCTCAAAAAATAAATTTGATTTATTCTGAAGTCCTGCCAGGTAGATCTACTCTAAAGCAGTTGCTGTCATCTCTTTATAGTTTCCCTGGGCTTCCTAATAGAAAGGGAATTATATTCTTTAGCCTTCTTACTATCATTTCTTATGTACCCATCCAGGTAATTTCGTTGTTAGAGATGAATTTCTCATCTGCCTTAGTTCTGTGTGCAGCCTCAAAATGTTCTTTCTTCTAGATATGGCCTCTCTGGCAGTGATGTCCTGGATAATGTAGCATATGCTCGAGGGTTCAACACAGACCACCAGACCCAGCTCCTTTATCAAGCATCAGCCATGATGGTGGAGTCCAGGTATGTGGGCAATAGAAGATACTGAGTATGTTCCCAGAGCCCTTACCCTGAATCTTGTACAGGCTGTGGCCAATTTGATAGTAGCTTGAATTAGATATGGGCAGATTTAAGTTTTAGTTCCTATTTTGCCACTCTTGCTTTGTCGTTTAGGTCAAGTCACTTTTAAAATATGAAGGTATAATCCACCTGAACTTGTTGGAATTTTTTACTTTGTTATAGGGTTATTCAGAAATGGATGCTGTATAAATAAATAATATATAACTGTAAATATAAAATTTTAGGGTAATGGGAAAGAGAGCAGAATCTGACATGGGCTAGAAACAGGCTTCAGAGAATCCGTGTTCCCTGTAGGTATGCACTGCTAATTGTAGACAGTGCCACCGCCCTCTACAGAACAGACTATTCGGGTCGAGGTGAGCTTTCCGCCAGGCAGATGCACTTGGCCAGGTTTCTGCGGATGCTTCTGCGACTTGCTGATGAGGTAAGTTGTGGGGTAGGGACAGAGAATGCCTACTTTCAGGGGCCATGAATTCTAGTAGCCTTGCCGGGAGGCCAGGATACCAGGGCCTGGTATCATCAAGGTATCAGTTAGATACAGAGACTTCAATCGTTCATTGCGTTGTGGGGGACAGGGGTGGCAGCAGTCAGTCTCTTGGAATGTCTGACCACAAGACAATGACGTGTATCCTTTCCCTGTCAGTTTGGTGTAGCAGTGGTGATCACCAACCAGGTGGTAGCCCAAGTGGATGGAGCAGCCATGTTTGCTGCAGATCCTAAAAAACCTATTGGAGGAAATATCATTGCTCATGCCTCAACAACAAGGTAAAGTGATGGGAGAGATGGCTTCATCAAGGAATGTCGTATTAACTGTGCAATAGACATGAAGATAACATTTCCATTTGAACCTTGTTAACTGCTGCTGTTGTGTAATTAGACACAGGAGCCCTTGCTTAACCTAATTGTCATGCTCTGGTTAGAACAGGTGTTTGCTTTTAGTTCATAAAGGAATTAAAAGCTCTCATATGTGGAAGAATAAATATGAGCAACTGATGTCTCATTATTTTTAAAAAGGTTTCAATATGGGAAATCCACTGGGGGTCAGGAGGTGAGCAGAAATGCATTCCTCTGGATTGGAAGTGCCCTAAGGCAGTGGTCCCCAAACTTTTTGGCACCAGGGACCAGTTTTGTGGAAGACGATTTTTCCATGGACAGGGGTGGGGGTAGTGGGGGGGTGGCCAGGATGGATGGTTCAGGCGGTAATGCAAGCGATTGGGAGCGGCAGGTGAAGCTTCGCTCACTCGCCCTCTGCTCACCTCCTGCTGTGCAGCCCAGTTCCTAATAGGCTGCGGACCGGTACTGGTCCACGGCCCGGGGGTCGGGGACCCCTGCCCTGAAGAATACAGAAAGATCCCCAAAGTCCTTCTAGGAAGTATATAAGTTTAAAAAATTTTTAGATCTACCATAAATAGGAATAGAATTTTTTAATTATAATAACTTTTGTGCTTTGGTCTGTGTCTTTGTCCCAGACTGTACCTGAGAAAAGGAAGAGGGGAAACCAGAATCTGCAAAATCTATGATTCTCCTTGTCTTCCTGAAGCTGAAGCTATGTTTGCCATCAATGCGGATGGAGTAGGAGATGCCAAGGACTGAATCGTTGGTTCTTTTCCTGTGATAAACCTTAAGTGCTGCAGCCTAATGGAGAGGACTGCTCCCTGAGGTTCTTCACAGGCCTCTTCCTGTTGTGACTGCCAGGAAAAGGCTTCCAGGAAAACAGCTATTATATCGGCTTTTCTTATGGTGTAAACACGAGACAGGTCAGTAGTCACAAGCTGATCTGAAATGTTTATTCCTTCTAGAGTATATTAATCTCTATGTGAATTCTTTGGTTTGGGGCTGTTAGGTATGAAGTACCTTTGACATCATAGTGCCTTGGGGTTGACTCAGGACTAACTGCTATTGGCCAACCTTATGTCTCTAAGAGAACTAAAACTGGAGAGACCTGACTTCTCTCACTGAATAACGTTGGGGAAAAATATGCCTGAGCTATGTGGCAAAGGGAGTGGGTCTCCTCACAGGTTTTTTTTTTTCTCTGTCAGTAAAACTCTTAAATCAGAAGCAGGTAAAGTTTGTGTGTCTGAATTAGCTTATATAAGAATGTTTTTTTAGATAAGGGGTATTGAGTAGGCCTCCTGGGCTACCAGCCCTTCACCATCTACTCTTTTTTAATGCTAAGAGCAATTCAAGATAGTTCTGGAATCTTAAACATTTCAGAAGCTCTTCAAGTAAGTAGATTCAATGTGGGGCTGCCAATAAAGTAGTTATTTGTAGTGAATGTGCTGCTTGTAGGAGTTATTCTGATACAAGCTGAATATTTCAGGATAGGGCATTCATAATATAGTTTTGGCTCTGGGTAGGGTGATCAGTTTCTATTGCTTTAAAACTGAAAAGTTAAAAGGGAAGTCCTACATTCAGATGATTCATTTTATACTCCTTTAACCTAATAGAAGATCTCACAAGATGGCTACACCATGGCTTTCCTGTGGCCTTTGTTTTTATTCTTTAAGTTTTGTATTGTATAGGGCTGGCTCTTGCCCAGATTATTCTACTTCAGGGGTTTGAGATACTCCTTCCTCTTCAAACTTCTACTCAGGATGGGTTCTAACCAACTCTTCCAATTTCAAAGGGCCTCTCGCCTAGTAGTAGGAGGAGAGGCAGTGCAAATCTCTGCTGTTGCCTGTGTTGATCCTACTATATGTAGGGAGATAGGAAGACACAATTTAATGCAACTTTGTTTTAAAAACAGTTCTGTTCCCTGACTTTATAGAACAGAGCACCTCCTAGGCCTTCTTTCATTTCTACATTACAGAACAAACCTGGGATGAAATAATAAAGCCACAGTAACAGATTCTGGAATGGAAGCTTGGTTCTTAAATAAAAGCACCTCCATCTTTTAGTCCTATAAAGTATTTAAGTGACCTTGACCTAAAAACTTCTCAATTTTTCTTGTAGGGAAGATTTTCTTTTCAGATGGGATTAGGCTTTGTGCTGCTGGCCCTGAGAGGGTCAGGGAACACCTGCTTAGTTGGACTAGGCCTTGTTAGGCTAAAAATAAGCTCTTCTTGTGTTTTACATTTAACTAAAATTTTTTCTGGAAGTATTATTAACCAGAGAGCTTATTCTAAACTATTTGGTACTGTTTTTCTACTTGTCTGCAATAGCCTCATAGTAGAAAACAGTTATGGAAGTGTCAAGCAAGAATAAGGAGCTGATAACAAACATAGAAAGGGGATTATAATCACGTCTAGTTAAATTTGGTTTATTTTGGGTTTGTACCAAAATATATTCCAGGCAACTCCTCAGATCATCATTTTCACAGTCTCATAAGCCTTATGCACTGCTGTCGTTCCAAAAGCTGCCAGGACTCTGGAAGTCAAGTGGTCCAGCCCCTCGGCCCAGGAATATAGTTACAATCCACATGATTGATAGGTTGAGAAGAGGCAATACCCATGGACTCTCCGACCTTTTATCCTGGTAGGTTAGGGTGTGACTTTAGGACTATATACTTTGGTGTTGAATATTAATCAGTGAAAACGATTAGAGAGTAGAAGTTCTATGTTTTGCTCCTCTAGCTCTTTGGAGCTTCACCCACGTCACCAGCAGCTGGAAGACAGCCTTCAGTGCTCTACCCGCACTGTACCCTAGGGCAGGTGTTATATAGTCTTGATTGTTCAAGAATTCACTTTACGGAGAGAGTGACAGAAACCCGGGCCTCAAGTACTTTCCCAGTTTCAGATTAGGTAGCGGATTAAAATAAGTTAACCATAGACAGTAAGAAGAAATTGGGGAATGGTGGCAGGTAGCAGTCAGACCTAGGAGTCAGGACACTCCCTCAACCAGTCTTGCTCAGTTTCATGATCTAAGCAGAATCTAAGAGAAAAAAGACTTGATTTTTTTTCCCCCTCAAGTCATGAAGGCCACTGAAATGTGATTATTCTCCTAAAATTACTTCCAATTCTTCCAGGTCCTTCTGGAAAGCTGAATCCTAGGGAGACAAGAGAATAATAAGACTAGGACTCAAAATCTAAGCCAACATTTCCAAAACCATTGGTACCTGAGAATGGGCCCTTTGCTTCCTTGCTAAGCTGTTATCATAGTCTTTTTCCTACTTTCCCAGAAGAGCCTGGAACCTACGAAATCTGTCTCCTCCCCTAGGTGAGATGTATACAAAACAGCCCACATGCAAAAGGAGGAAATAAGACCTCAAGGGAAGATATTCTTTCCTGAAAAGGTCACATAATGACTCGGTGAAGGATCCCTGTGTTAGTAAAGGTCTTAAGTATTACCTCTTTAGTGACATTTGGCAGCTCCAGGGCCAACTTCATCCACCGTTTAGCTTCAGGGTTTTCCCCTAGTTCTCTGTAGCACTGAGAAGAGACAACAGTGAAAACCTGGGAGAAGTGCTACCAGGAGACTAGAAGGGGATGAATATGTGTGCCCTCAGAAGTTCCGAGAAATAATCAACACACATACTTTCATTTATGTTGAAATAGGCAGGTGAGTTTACCTTGGAAATATATATCCTTCCTGCTTTGGAAAATCCTGGCTGTAGTTCTTCAGCCTGGAGAAGCGAGAACACATTTCAGTAAGGTGTTCCAAAGTCCAAGTCAGGCTAAAGTTTATTGGAGAGTTCCAGTCCCCAACCTGGAGATTGATTCAGTGAATCTATATATTTTATAAGCTTTTCTGATGGTTCTGATTTTCCCATAGAACAAGCACACATAAAACTGCCCTCTACTAGAAACCCCTTCCAATAACGTCCTTAGGAAAAATAAGGTCACCCTGGCCTTTCTGGCTGCTGTCCACCCTTCCCTTCCTTCCCCAATACCTTTAGGAAGCTCTGGAGGGCGTCCTGCACAGTGGCACTGAGAGGGCTTTCACACAAAGCTGTCGCAGTTTTTTTTTCTAGCCAGCTTAGGTGAGAGACCTGCCACCAAAAGATCAAGGTGTGACTAAAAACTTAAGTATCTTTAGGAACATTGACTGTTCTGTACTGAAAGCAAACAGGGCCAAATAGGACTGGGTCTAATCACCACTAACGTGGCCACTTAGAGGAAATAACACATAAGCCAGACCAGGCTGAGGACCCTGCTCTTCCTTGCAAGGTGATCAGTGTCTCAGGACAGTTAGTTAGGGCCCTTATGTCAAGCCCTGAAATTTAGCTTACCTGGTAGCACCACCTGCCAAGGAGAAAGTATGCCATGGGGTTTTCTGGCTTGAGAGCAATGGCTTTGTCCACATGCTCCTGAGGGGAAAATATAAACATAAGCTAACATCAGATAGCAGAGTTACTAAGGGAACAGAGGTAAGTCACAGAGGCTGTAGGAACACCTTTGCAAGGAGCTAGGACGCAGCAGGGAATCTGGACTACACCAGCACCAGGGAAGGAGGAGAAGCCTTTCCTCACCTTGAAGCTAAAGCCACTCTGGATGCGCCTCTGGATGCCCTCATGCTCAGCCAGCTGACCACAAAGCACTGCATACCTAGGGGGAAGCAGCAGCAAGCTCAGGGACAAGGACTGAGTACTGTCCCTGCCAGTATTGGGATTCCCACCCATGGGCAATTGCACTGCCCCTGCATCCTTATCCAGAGATGAAAATATCATTTCCATCTGTACATAATTCCTCTTTTAACAGACTTGTGGTCCCAATTCATATTCTTTAGCAGATACAGTGGTAGGCTCACAATTCTCCAAAGTACCCTAGGTACAAAAAAGGGGGGATCTTCCACAATAAAGCTCTTTTATACTTAATATTCAGGCAAGGTCTCAGTCCAAATTTCCCCTCATAATGAGTATAGCCATAGCTATCATAAACACTTAAGCAGGTATCTAGAAATCAGCATCAACGTATAAGAGACCTGAGTACACTGCTTTTTGTCTCCTGAGCAGACATTAAAGGAGAAGGTCTCATTAGCCTTGGAAGTATACAGGTATATCATTGGGAAGCTGTTTGGGAATGGGATTCTCTAGGAATTTCTAATGTTAGCTTGGGAACCAACAGAAGCAGAGGAAGAAAAGGCCTCCAACTTCAGCCCTCTCCTCTACATCCTCCCTCCAGGAGAACAAAGGCAGCCAGCTTCCTACCTTCTGCCTTCAGAAACAAAGGCAGAAGATATTACCCCCATCCCCTCTGCATTCTTTCTAGAAGCAGTTGACAAATGAGTGTCTAAAGGCCCAAGTTGCTTTTTTGTGTACTCACTAAATATCTGGGGGTATTTGTATCAGATACTTCCAGAGGCTCATTTCCAGTTTAGTCCAAACAGCTGTTCCCCAGGAAAAGCTAAGAAAGTATGAGGTCAATTTCCATCCTTGGGACCCCAGGAGCCCCAAGAGAGCCCACAGGGAAACAGCACCTGTGACATCCAAGAAACAGTGACCTGGTGTCTGAGAAGAGGCGCTGCAGAGACAAAGTTTCAGCAACAGATGGAGAAACAGCCTCTCCCAGCTCATAGTCTGAGGGCAGAGCTATGGGAAGCAGGGAGGTGGAAAAGGAACATTTGCACTAAAACTGAGGCGCTGGAACCACGCCCCCAGGACACAGGTTGGCCCTGACCCACATGGGTTGGCAGAACTTTGCCTCACATCAGACCACAAACAGGGCTGATGGTTTTGTAATATTAATGACTGCTGAACTTCCTGGGGGTGAGCTCACATCTAGTTTTCCTCACGCGAGCCAAGCGAAGAAGCCAAAGTCCACCACCAGCCAGGGATCGCAGCTAGGGGAATGAAGAGCTTGTGTGGGAGAGGGGAACTGCCAACGTCCCAGCCTCTCTGAGGAGCCAAGAACCCACAAGTTTTGTAGCCAGGGGTGACTAACAAAGCTACTCGTTTTTCTAAGCTTCACCAGAAAGAAAACTACTATTCCCCCTTGCCTCATCCCCAAGGCACTTCCCAAAGCAAACTCCCCTGGGTCCCTAGCTTGGGGAAGGATGGGACACATGAAAATAAAGGCCAGAGCTCCCTCTCCTGGTGCCTCTGGCAAATGCCTCTTTGGCCACAGGGCAGAGAAACAAGCTCTTCCTGGGACCCTGTGGGGTGTTATTACCACTGGTGACACTCAGCATTCTCATTCCCCTTCTCCAGAGCGGCCTCCGCTGCTTCTTTTCCTGTAAGACAGAGGTGATCCAGAGTTGACAAGGGCTCCCATGCACCCTTCCACGGGAGAGGCTGTGGGAAGAATGACTGCTCTAGCTCTCACCAACCCCCACCCAAACGGGACTTGTAAATACTTAGGCACTTGAGCAGAATGAAGAGCTGCAAATGGCTTTTCAGGGATGACTTCTGCTTCACCTTGCTCTCCTATCCATCATCAGCTGCCCCAGCTCCCTTATTTTTATAATACCCACCTGATATGCTTGAAGCATTTCAAATATAAAAGGACTCAAAGGCAATCAGAAACTGTCCCCAACAGACCATTACCCTGGAGAGTTTTTGATTTGGGGTCTGGATAGGCTTCAGGGTGTCCATGAATCCCACTGAAGTTGTATATAATTTTAGGAATATGTGTGTTTTATTGAGGAGAGGGTCCACAGCTTTGATCAAATTCTCAAGAGGGCGACTTCCCTGGTGGCACAGTTGTTAAGAATCCGCTTGCCAATGCAGGGGACACGGGTTCGAGCCCTGGTCGGGGAACTAAAATCCCACATGCCTCGGAGCAACTAAGCCCATGTGCCACAACTACTGAAGCCTGCGCACCTAGAGCCCGTGTACCACAACAAAGAGTAGCCCCTGCTCGCCGCAACTAGAGAAAGCCTGCATGCAGCAATGAAGACCCAGTGCAGCCAAACAAATAAACATTTTTAAAAAAATTCTCAAGAGGATCCATGATCTAGGAACATTAATCATGGCCCTAGGCCAGAACTCCTCACCAGAGCCAAATGGACTGGGATCTGACCAAAGATGAGTTTCATGTAGTTCTTCCCCAAGTTTTCCAGGCACCAAAACTAACAGAAATCAAGGCCTAAACACATGTAGGCTCTTGACAAGGGTCCCCTAGAATGTCAAGGAGCTGGAGCCCTTCAGATGAGGACCATCACGCCTACACACTGGAGAAAAGAGAACACTGCAAAATGGGAAATCTGATTAGAACAGAGAGGGCTTCCATAAAAAAGAATGAAATAATGCCACCTGTAGCAACATGAATAGACCTAGAGATTATCATACTAAGTAAGAGAAAGACAAATATGATATCACTATATGTGGAATGTAAAAAAATGATACAAATAGGGACTTCGCTGGTGGCGCAGTGGTTGGGAATCCACCTGCCAATTCAAGGGACACAGGTTCGAGCCCTGGTCCGGGAAGACCCCACATGCTGCGGAGCAGCTGAGCCCACGCACCACAACTACTGAGCCTGCATGACACAACTACTGGAGCCCACACACCTAGAGCCTGTGCTCTGCAACAAGAGAAGCTGCCGCAATGAGAAGCCCCTGCACCGCAATGAAGAGTGGCCCCCGCTTGCTGCAACTAGAGAAAGCCCGCACGCAGCAACAAAGACCCAATGTAGTCAATAAATGAATTTAAAAAAATTTTTTAAATGATACAAATAAACTTATTTACCAAACAGAAACAGACTCATATAGAAAACAAACTGGTTACCAAAGGGGAAAGAAGGGGGGAGGGATAAATTTGGAATTTGAGACTGACAGATACAGACTACTACATATTAAATAAACAAGGACCTACTGTATAGCACAGGGAACTATATTCAATACCTTGTAATAAACTATAATGGAAAAGAATCTGAAAAAGTATATATATGTATAACTGAATCCCTTTGCTGTACATCTGAAACACTGTAAGTCAACTATACTTTAATAAAATTTAAAAATAATAATTAAAAAAAATTTTTAAATGGTGAAGGCTTGGAAGGGAAGACAGAGAACAAAAATAATGGGTTGAGGTGATAGGCTGGCTATTCTGAAATGTTTCCTTATGTTTAAGTGATAGTAATCATGGTATAATTTTGTATATGCAGCAAATACATTTAAAGAGAGCAGATGAGAACCCTACATTCCCCTATCCAAGCAGAAGAACCATACGGCTCCACCACTGAGGGACATTTTCTCTTAGGGGACTTCTCTCCGCCCCCTTCAAAGCACTATCTCACTAGAAAAATAATGGTGAAGAATGAAGCAAACCAGTTCCCGCTGCCTCCTGGTGGTCCAGCTTCTAGAGAAAGAAGAAAATGAAGAACCTTAGGTCCAGCAAGGTTGGTCCTAAAAAGCTAGAATCCCAGAGCAAAGCCTTCAAAGATACTGCATAGTCCTCTGACCTCCAGGAGGAACAGATTTGTCCAAGGTGCTATGCTCAGGAAGCCAGACCAGACCAGTGCGGGCTTCGCTGCTCCTCTAATCACTGCCCCACCTCCACCTGTAGGGTTCATGTTGGCTGTTAGTACTCAGAGATGATCAAAAGGGAAAGGAAAGGTGGTTGTTGCTACCAAGAGTGCAAAAATCAGCCCCAAAGGCTGATCAGAATCCTCACCTGAAATTTAAGAGGGGAAGCAGAAACTGTTTTGAAAAGAAAGAAGCAAACAGTAAGCAAGTACCTTTTGTTACAACTTCCAGGGACTTTTTTTTTTTTTTTGGCGGTACTCGGGCCTCTCACTGTTGTGGCCTCGCCCGTTGCGGAGCACAGGCTCCGGACGCGCAGGCTCAGCGGCCATGGCTCACGGGCCCAGCCGCTCTGCGGCACGTGGGATCTTCCGGGAC
Organism: Mesoplodon mirus; assembly: GCF_964341445.2. Classification (NCBI taxonomy): domain Eukaryota; kingdom Metazoa; phylum Chordata; class Mammalia; order Artiodactyla; family Ziphiidae; genus Mesoplodon; species Mesoplodon mirus. The sequence continues at coordinate 104,611,811 of NC_138979.1, read as the reverse complement.
TGGGGCACGAACCCGTGTCCCCTGCATTGGCAGGCGGACTCTCAACCACTGCGCCACCAGGGAAGCCCCTCCAGGGACTTTTTTGAAGATCTATATCAAACATTCAACTCAATTGACCTTTCCATATTGGCAGAATTCTATAACTGTTTAGAATAATGATCTTGAGGTACTGTCACTCTACATTATCAAAGATTCAGTGTTTGCAGGACTGTACTTATGAAAGTGGGAAAGCAGTTCAGTTAACTCTGGATAAACTGAACCACAAGATCTGGAAGTCCACTGACAGTGCCTGACTCAAAGGGTGTGTAGGTAGGCAGGACACATCATCACCTTCCCCATAAAACCAGTCTCTTTTTAAAGTCCCAGGGTTCTCAATGACCTCATGACAGAGAAGGACAGGCCTTGAACCTGGCACAAGTCAGGTGTACCCTACACCCCCAGGTACAGATTTTGACAACAGAGTTGCTAAGGAGACCCCAGGGACTTCTAACCTAGCAGTATTCTCCCAAACTCCTCTGGGCACTCACCAAACATACTCCACTCATTATATTCTTAAACACCTGCCCCACAGGCTCCATAACTGAAACCAGATTCCTAAGCAACAGCAAAAAAACCTCCTCAGATTAAGAAAGGTTGTGCCTTTTGTAGTTGAGGAATGAGAACAGAGAACTGTGCTAATATGATACAACTACAATTGACCTTGAACAACGTGGGGGTTCAGGGCACCGGCCTTCTGCCCAATCAGAAATCCACATGTAATTTATAGTTGGGTCCAACCAACCGTGGATTGTGGATTGAAAAAAAATCCACATATAAGTGGACGTGTGCTGCTCAAACTGCTGTTCAAGGTTCAACTGTACTCCTGAAGTCGTGTATACCCGTGTGACTCAAGCACCATGCCATGCAGAGAAGCAGAGGTTGCTCTCTGTCTCCAGGAGGAAGCAGGGGTCTCTGGGAGCCAGTCTGTCCCTGGTGAGTAGTTGTGCCCCAGCTGTACCGACAGCGTGTGTCTTGGTGGTTCCCCTGCGCCCCAAGCTGATGGGCTGGCTCCACCCTCAGTCAGTCAGTGGCCTTCCCACCAGGAACCTGTCAGCACTTACCACTTAGGGCATAGGACCTCTTCTCACCTGCCTCCTCAGCAAGCTCACACATGTCACTGTAGGCCCGGGCCAGGCGCCAGAGAAAGTCCTGCTGGCTTCCATGCTGCAAACCAAACAGAGGGATGAGGCCCCCTTCTCTCAGCTGCAGAGAACTGGGGCTCGACCTTCTCCCCACACCCTACCTTTGAATGTGTTATAAACACTGACATCAGGCCACCCCACGTGACCTCTCACCTGCCGTTAGCTGATGACATTATCCCTAGTCAATAGACTGCACAACCCACAGAGTGAGGGCATTCTGGCCTTCTAATACTGTGAGGAAGAAAGGTCAATTCCAACATGTAATGAGGCACAACAACAGAAGTCTTGCAAACAATGAAATATTGTGAAAATGCCCAAGAAAAGGGAAATTCTAACTTTGGGGGCATTTATAGCCAGGTGAGCATAAATTCTGGCAGTGAACCTGAGAAGGGAATTGTGGTTGAGTGATGTAGTGACCTAACACTTGTCACTTGTGATGAAAACTTTAAATGGGGTAGGCAGCTGTGGCTCTGCCTCAAGGGAAATAAAAGAGGGAAAAACATTCTAGTTCTTTCCACATTTCTCCTTAAGGTGAGAGGAGGAGCTCTTCTGCAGTAGCTCTACAGGAGGCAGCCGACTGCCCTGGGGCTGGCAGAGGAAGCAGCTCTGGGGCAGGCAGCACACAGGGCTGGTGCTCAGCCTCCCAGGAAGAGGATGTACAACCCTGGGTGTAGATGCAGACCTAGCCACCTCACCCTCACTTCCCTTCCCGTGTCACCTCGCAGGGTCAGTGACATATTCGCAGGGGGGTAGCGGGGGATGGAGGACAGACAGGCAGTTGGAGCCTCACCGCCAGCTTGTTGTTGAGCAGCAGCTGCAAGCCCTCCCGCTTGCCCTGCTCACTGCCCTGGCGCAGCTCGTCTGCCTGCTTTAGGAGGGGCAGCACATCTTCTAGGCCAGGGGAGCCTCCAGCCTCCAGGGCTTCAGGCGCCAGGCCTGAAGCCACCTCCACCTCCAGGTCCAGGTCCAGAGAATCATTTCTCCCCATCTTCACGGTCTCACAGCTCACTTCATCTTCCCCGTCATCGTCACTCTCCCTTTCAGAGTCCCGCTCATAGTCAGACTCAGCGTTGGCTGTTGTGTAACTGTGGCAGAGAAAGGTAAGTGACAAGGTCAAGGGAGGGATTCCTTAGCCTCAGATCCCTGGGGTCTTGCCTCCACCCACAAAGAGGCACTCTCCACGGCACTGTTGTCCAAAGCACCAACTAAGAACCATTCCCCTCCATTTAGGGACAGGAATTAGTCCTTGAGAGAAAGCTTCCTATGGGAAGTATGGGCTGGGAAAATGACCTGGAAGGGGAAGAGTGAGCAGCCGGGGCCCTGTGACAGTCAGAGGTCAGTATGAGAATCCCCTGCTTAGCTACCACGAAGTCTGCCAGAAAATAGACAAAAAGAGAAAGCCTAGAAAGGTATGTACCAAAATGGCAGATCTCTCTGGGTCAAGGAATTAATTTTTCCCCCTATATTTTAGTATTAGATATGATTGCTTTACTGAGCATGTATTTTTCTTATAAATAAAGAAATAAAAGTCTAAGATAAAAAACCTTAAGATGTAGGTGAAGCTGATCTCCTGAGCTAGATGGCTCACCAGGCTAAGGGTCTGTCAATCATTTTTGCTTTATCAGCCAAATGCACCTGCCAGAACCAACATGGGTGGGTGCCAGTCTCTGCAGCCATGGAAGGCCACAGATACTCACATTTTCTTTCTCAATTCAGTGTATACCTCTGTCCCAAGTCAGCAACCAAACCTAAACCACAACAGGAGTAGCCCTTGAAAACCCTGGGAAGTTGCCAGGGCTGGGGAGGGGCCCTTTTGCAGCTGGAAGCAGGAAAGGAGAAAGATGCAAACAATCCCTTGGGAAGGTGTCTGTGGGGCCACTATGAGCCAGATGTCTCCTAGGGAGCCCAACCCTGATGCAGCCACTGAAGAGGAAGCCAAGTTTCTCTTGGATCTTGGCCTCCACCAGCAGCTAATTACGGTGTGTGCCCTAATTGCCAACTGAATCAGACAAAAACTGAGTAGAGCAGAAGATAAGGCTTCCAGGGGTCACAACCAGACACCAAACAGCCCTCGAGACTGAGTGAAGGAGAAGCAAATTACATCAAAGCCAGAAGGTGCCAAGGCACAAGGAAGATCTTTGAGTCACTTAAGGATAAGCCTTTCTCTGTCCTGGAATGAAAGGGGTAGGACCCCTATGACTGGAGCAATCAGACCTGAAGGAGAGACATGTACGAATAAAGTCAATACAAGACAGCCTAAGGTCAGGGGCTGAATGCTGTGGGCCGAAGTGCTGTCTTCCTCATCCAGAAAGCCAGAGATGACGAGGGTGCAGGCTCCAGAAGGCAGCAGGTGAGAAACCAGACCTGATGCCCAACCCATCCATGCTCTTTTTTTGTGTGTGTGGTACACGGGCCTCTCACTGTTGTGGCCTCTCCCGTTGTGGAGCACAGTCTCTGGAAGCGCAGGCTCAGCAGCCACAGCTCACGGGCCCAGCCGCTCCGCGGCATGTGGGATCTTCCCAGACCGGGGCACGAACCCGTGTCCCCTGCATCGGCAGGCGGATTCTCAACCACTGCACCATCAGGGAAGCCCCACGCTGTTTCTTTATAGAGGAGCTTTCAGACTCATTTAACAAAGGGGCTCCAGTTACATCTATTACAGGAACTTTTGAGGTACTTGTAGGTAAACTGTAACCTTCACAACCTTGCTTTTTAAGAGGTTATCCAAGTATCTCTCCCCTCTAGCAATTTGCAGTAAAAACTTCAGAAATTAAAGGGACAAGGAAAAGTGGTATCAGATTTCACAACCAACCTGGGTGATGATGAGCAAGACCACACAGAGACAGCCTAGAGAAACTCGCTACCAGTTCCTAGGCTTAGACAATAACCTGCCCCAAACGAGAAAGTCAAATCAGCCAAATCAGCATCTACCAGTGCCCCTACTCAGCCCAGCCAGGCCCAAAGGTAAAATGAGTAAATGGATTTTTTGGGGGATGCAAGCTTGAGTCTCATCATCTCCCGCTGCAAAAAGGAGACCCCATTCCCTGTTCAGCTGAAGGCTACCTTGGCAGATCAGGAATCTCCCAGGGAGGGACCCCTGCTCTCATCCCTGCTGGAGCACAGGCATCAGCACAGTCTCTCCAGGGAGCCAGGCCAAGAGGAAGGTCCTGCAATGCTGTGATCCTAATGGCCAGGGAGCTCACTTGGACAAGGAAAAGAAGAGGTCAGGAGGGGGCTTGCTGCCACCCAGAGTGAGAGTGGGTAGAGCCCTGTGAGGCAGGGAGGCTCTAGCGAGGCCGGCGTGGTGAGGAGGCCTTGTATTGCACCTCAGCCCCACTTCAGGGGGCTCAGCCTCACTAATCTGCAACCCCGCTGCCTCACATGCAGCGGGCTGGCAAACACCGGTTGAGTGAATACAGACATCGGCCACCTGGACTTCCATGGGCTTCCAGCCCCATCTCTTCCAAAAGAGATTTTTCACATGCCAGAGCTCAAGGGCTGCTGTCTCGACATTCACAGCATTCTCTCACATTTCTTGGACCACCAACCCAGCCTCTGGAGAAATCCACCAGAGAAACAGGGTGGCCCTTTTGTTTAACATGCCCAGCAGCTTTTGAGATGAGTCAGAGACTGCAGAGACCTTTGAAAAGGCCCTTTGGACCTGTGCACTCAGGAGGACACACTGTTCCCACAGTGGGGCGAGGACCCAAGGCTCCCTTGAAGCAAGGAGGCCACCTCTACTCCCTGAGGAGAGCCCCCAAGTTAGTGATCAAGAACTCGGTTCAACACCCATTTATGATAAAAACCCTGCAGAAAGTAGGCAAAGAGGGAACTTTCCTCAACATAATAAAGGCCATACATGACAAACCCACAGCCAACATCATCCTCAATGGTGAAAAACTGAAAGCATTTCCACTAAGATTAGGAACAAGACAAGGTTGCCCACTCTCACCACTCTTATTCAACATAGTTTTGGAAGTTTTAGCCACAGCAATCAGAGAAGAAAAGGAAATAAAAGAAATCCAAATCAGAAAAGAAGTAGTAAAGCTGTCACTGTTTGCAGATGACATCATGATACTCTACATAGAGAATCCTAAAGATGCTACCAGAAAACTACTAGAGCTTATCAATGAATTTGGTAAAGTAGCAGGATACAAAATTAATGCACAGAAATCTCTGGCATTCCTATACACTAATGATGAAAAATCTGAAAGTGAAATCAAGCAAACACTCCCATTTACCACTGCAACAAAAAGAATAAAATATCTAGAAATAAACCTAAAGAGACAAAAGACCTGTATGCAGAAAATTATAAGACACTGATGAAAGAAATTAAAGATGATACAAATAGATGGAAAGATATACCATGCTCTTGGACTGGAAGAATCAACATTGTGAAAATGACTCTACTACCCAAAGCAATCTACAGATTCAATGCAATTCCTATCAAACTACCACTGGCATTTTTTACAGAACTAGAACAAAAAATTTCACAATTTGTATGGAAACACAAAAGACCCCAAATAGCCAAAGCAATCTTGAGAACGAAAAACGGAGCTGGAAGAATCAAGCTCCCTGACTTCAGACTATACTACAAAGCTACAGTAATCAAGACAGTATGGTACTGGCACAAAAACAGAAAGATAGATCAATGCAACAGGATAGAAAGCCCAGAGATTAAACCCACGCACATATGGTCACCTTATCTTTGAAAAAGGAGGCAGGAATGTACAATGGAGAAAGGACAGCCTCTTCAATAAGTGGTGCTGGGAAAACTGGACAGGGACATGTAAAAATATGAGATTAGATCACTCCCTAACACCATACACAAAAATAAGCTCAAAATGGATTAAAGACCTAAATGTAAGGCCAGAAACTATCAAACTCTTAGAGGAAAACATAGGCAGAACACTCTATGACATAAATCACAGCAAGATCCTTTTTGACCCACTTCCTAGAGAAATGGAAATAAAAACAAAAATAAACAAATGGGACCTAATGAAACTTCAAAGCTTTTGCACAGCAAAGGAAACCATAAACAAGACCAAAAGACAACCCTCAGAATGGGAGAAAATATTTGCAAATGAAGCAACTGACAAAGGATTAATCTCCAAAATTTATAAGCAGCTCATGCAGCTCAATAACAAAAAAACAAACAACCCAATCCAAAAATGGGCAGAAGACCTAAATAGACATTTCTCCAAAGAAGATATACAGACTGCCAACAAATACATGAAAGAATGCTCAACATCATTAATCATTAGAGAAATGCAAATCAAAACTACAATGAGATATCATCTCACACCAGTCAGAATGGCCATCATCAAAAAATCTAGAAACAATAAATGCTGGAGAGGGTTTGGAAAAAAGGGAACACTCTTGCACTGCTGGTGGGAATGTGAATTGATACAGCCACTATGGAGAACAGTATGGAGGTTCCTTAAAAAACTACAAATAGAACTACCATATGACCCAGCAATCCCACTACTGGGCATATAGCCTGAGAAAACCATAATTCAAAAAGAGTCATGTACCAAAATGTTCATTGCAGCTCTGTTCACAATAGCCCGGAGATGGAAACAACCTAAGTGTCCATCATCGGATGAATGGATAAAGAAGATGTGGCACATATATACAATGGAATATTACTCAACCATAAAAAGAAATGAAATTGAGCTATTGTAATGAGGTGGATAGACCTAGAGTCTGTCATACAGAGTGAAGTAAGTCAGAAAGAGAAAGACAAATACCGTATGCTAACACATATATATGGAATTTAAGGGAAAAAAATGTCATGAAGAACCTAGGGGTAAGACAGGAATAAAGACACAGACCTACTAGAGTATGGACTTGAGGATATGGGGAGGGGGAAGGGTAAGCTGTGACAAAGTGAAAGAGAGGCATGGACATATATACACTACCAAACGTAAGGTAGATAGATAGTGGGAAGCAGCCGCAGAGCACAGGGAGATCAGCTCGGTGCTTTGTGACCACCTGGAGGGGTGGGATAGGGAGGGTGGGAGGGAGGGAGACGCAAGGGGGAAGAGATGGGAACATATGTATATGTATAACTGATTCACTTTGTTATAAAGCAGAAACTAACACACCATTGTAAGGCAATTATACTCCAATAAAGATGTAAAAAAAATTAATAAATAAATAAATGTATGTCACTTTAAGCCACTTAAAAAAAAAAAAAAAAGAACTCTGTTACAGACACACCCCCTCCTGGCAATTACTTTTCTTTCTTTCAACTCCTAAGCCACACTAGAGGTGCTGAGCTGAGGCATTCAAAGACAACCAGGCCTGGGCCCTGACCCTGAGAGACTCTCAGTGGTGGGGGAAGATAAGACCAAGCGGAATGAGGTGATAAACACCCAAGAAGGAGTGGCAATGAGGTTGCAGGCGGGTGCTCTTGGCTGGGATGCCTGGGAAGGCTTCCCAGAGGAGCTGTAGGGCAAGTTAGGTTTTGACAGGGAGGGGACTAAAGCTGTGTTTGGAACAATGCTCTGAGAACAAGCTCACGGACCCACCCAGTGATTCTGACTCTACCACATTCAGTTGATCCCCTGGGAGCTCAAAGTTGCTATTTTATTTGGAAGAAAGAGGGAACACAGCTTTCAGTGGAGTAGCGTAGCCCATCAAACCGTCTTCTTCTTTCATCCCTCAGAACAGCTCTCCTTCCCCAGTGCCCACATGTGTAAAGTCATTCCAGACCAGTCAGTCCAGAATTCTGGTCTCCTCCCAGAATTCTCCCTGGACCATGACCATGACAAAATGAATGATTCGCCGTGGCCACTGCTCCACATAGCAGCCAACTAAACCAGAGTCTTGAACCACGCATGACCAACGGCTTCCACATGCCTTAGGATCGATCATGGGGCTGAGCCTGCTCGAGCTGTAATTAAGAAAGACACCCTCATAGTGAGATCAGCTCGGTGCTTTGTGACCACCTAGAGGGGTGGGATAGGGAGGGTGGGGGGGAGGGAGATGCTAGAGGGAAGAGATATGGGAACATATGTATATGTAGAACTGATTCACTTTGTTATAAAGCAGAAACTAACACACCATTGTAAAGCAATTATACTCCAACAAACATGTAAAAAAAAAAAAAAGACACCCTTCCTCTTACACCACTACAGATGGCTGGCAGCCCAGTCCTGCCCTTTATGGCCTTGGGAGCCCCAGTGAGCATCGCAAGCTGTGAAGCACCTGCAAGCTTCCCTGGTTAATCACTCTGGCTCTCACTGCCCCCAGAAGTTTGTACAATTACTAAAGATCATCACTAAGGGGTTTGAGTTCTAGTATCCTGGTCTTGGGCAGAGCTGTGACCTCTCCTTCTGTTCTACGCTGTTATAAAGTTCAAACGGCAAGTGATCGGCTTCCTTGGGTCGCATAGAGATGCTCCTTAAGTCTCAGGGACCACTATCAACTATTTTGTCCTTTCTTTTCAATCCAGATGTGTCAAATTTTTTAAATTTATTTATTTATTTATTTATGGCTGTGTTGGGTCTTAGTTGATGCACGGGGGCTTTTTCTAGTTGCAAGGAGCGGGGGCTACTCTTCGTTGCAATGCGCGGCTTTTCACTGTGGTGGCTTTTCTTGTGGAGCACGGGCTCTAGACACACGGGCTCAGTAGTTGTGGCTCGCAGGCTCTAGGATGCAGGCTCAGTAGCTGTGGCACACAGGCTTAGTTGCTCCACGGCATGTGGGATCTTCCCGGACCAGGGCTCGAACCCGTATCCCCTGCGTTGGCAGGCAGATTCTTAACCACTGCACCACCAGGGAAGTTCCCAGATGTGTCAAATTTTAATTTCATTTTAATTTCATTTTTGCCCCCTCTAACACAGCCCTCTGGAAGCATGTTTCAGCCCAGAGGTAATAGGTAAGTTGAATAGAAAAGGGCTACTTCTTTAAGCCCTTGAGAATACAGATAATAGGGATCAGACAACCCAGGCAACAGTAGTCATGAATGGAGGACCAAAGCTTTTTACCAAGACCTCACTTATTTCAAGAGGCACCTGAGCAATAGTTAAATTCAGCACAGATGCCCAATGGCAGTGACATGGAAAAAGAGAGAAATACTACTCTTAATTTTCTTGGAAAACCAGATGAGGAGAGGCAGGAGAATATAATGGTTCAAACAAGAAAACAAGGCTTAAACTTCTGAAGAAGATGTACTGAATAGACCGTACTGCTCTGGACAGGTCTTCCCTGGGCAGGGAGCCGTGGCAGCTCTCTCTCTCTTTTTTTTTTTTTAAATAAACTTATTTATTTTATTTATTTTTGGCTGCATTGGGTCTTCGTTGCTTCGTGTGTGGGCTTTCTCTAGTTGCGGCGAGCGGGGGCTACTCTTTGTTGTGGTGGATAGGCTTCTCTCGTTGTGGAGCATGGGCTCTAGGCGCACAGGCTTCAGTAGTTATGGCTCACAGGCTCTAGAGCACAGGCTCAGTAGTTGTGGCGCACGGGCTTAGTTGCTCCGTGGCATGTGGGATCTTCCCGGAACAGGGATCGAACCTGTGTCCCCTGCACCGGCAGGCAGATTCTTAACCACTGCGCCACCAGGGAAGCCCCCGAGGCAGCTCTTAATCAATGGGAAGAACTGCCCGGGGCTGCAGGCGACATGTCTTCCTGTGAAAGCCCTTCTGTGCCCTGACGACCAAGCCATGCCTCAGAAGGCAGATGAGCCTGGCTGAGCCTGTGCTTAGGAGCTGTATAACCCTGGGAAAGCATGCATCAAACCTCGCTAAGCCTCAAGTCTCTGAGAAACAGGGCAAAGAACATCACCTACTTCATAGGAACCTTATGAGGATTAAATGAGGAAATACCTCTGAAGTGCACTGCAGTGTCTGTCACAAAGGAAGAATAAACGGTAGTTAATACTATAAAGTGTTTTCAGCTGAAGAGGGACATGCTGCGAAGAGCATCCTGAATGGCTGGTTTTAGCTTTGAGTTTCCGTGTGCATGTTTTTAGCTAAACCAGTCATTCTGACCTGACAGAAGGCTTGACTGTTCACTTCGCCAGGCTCTTCCTTGAGGAGGAAGAAAGGTTATCAGAGGCCACCAAGGAGAGACCAGCCTCTAGACCTCACATAGGCCACCTGGATGACTGGACCTCACAGCAGAGAAGGGCAGATGCCGCCACCTACAGCATCGGGCACCCCAACAAAGATGTTCATTCAGACTCCATCCTTGGGACCAAAGTTTCAAAATGGCATTAGTGGTTTAAAATCAAAAAGCCCTTTGCCTGCCCAAGTTTGGGGGTTGCCCACCAGACTCCTGCCTGCGGCTCTGTCTCACACACAGTAAGGCCTATGGTCAGAACTGCTGGGCCACCAACTACTCAGGTGAGTCACCGCCCACCTGTGAAGATGGCAAAGATGCACGAGCAGGCCTCTCCCATGGGAAGAGAACTTCCTGAAGGAGGGAGAATGCTTAGTGCTTAGAGAGCTCTGTAGACCTGGCCCAGCCACTCAGTGAAGGAAACAGCCTTAAAACAAAGCTTACAAAGTCCTTGTGATAACACAGGAAAATGCCCAACCAATGTTACAGGAAAACAAAAGTAAAAGATATAATAACTACATAAAAAACAAACCTACTCGGAGGAAAATAACAGATGCAAGCACTAACCACTGTTAACATTTCAGTTTGTCTGGATGACATAAGGTGGATGATTTTTCTTTTTTCTTTTTTAGGTAAGAAGTGGTGTTTTTGTTTTTGGTGGATGGTTTTTCTTATTTCAACTGTTCTGTATTTCATTTATTTATACCCTTACCTTGTTCCAAAAATTGTTTACAGCAGCTTGGTGTGAATTTTCCATTATAAACATTACTTTTACAAAACGTAACCTGGCTGAAGCCACAGCTGTCTCCAGGAGAGAAGACTCACCCGCCTTCGCTCTCAGCATCTGTGAACGTGGCTCCTGAGGTGGCCGTGAAGTAGACAGAGCTGGAGCCAGTGGAGTCACTCCTCTCCCGGGCAAATGGGAACCTTCGCCGCCGGGCCACTTTCTGGTTCTCTTCCAGGTGGGATCTGAAAAGCAGGCTCGTTTCTAGAAGGTGCCATTGGGCCCCATCCAGCCTGCCTTTCCCCTCACCATGAGGGAGTCTCTTACTACTGCTGCTCATTAAAGAGCTAAAAGCAGAGAAAATCCTGGGTCTCTACCCTCAGGAGAGCAAGCAGGGCAGCTCGCTGGCCCCAGCCTGCAAAGCAGACCAGGTTAGTCAGAACAAAGCATTTCAGCTGCTACAACAGACCATGAGGGCCCAAAAGCAGCAAGAACTTGTGCAAGGCAAGGAATCAAGCACACGGCTTCCCTGCCAATTAGGTGAGAAGCTATAAAACTGGCTTCGTCCTGAGATGGACAGCAAAGGCTGAAAACCTGTAGGGACAGGGAAAAGCTGGGGAGTGGGGGACAAGGCAGAAAAGGAGGCTGCATTACTTACCGGACCTCGCCCACAATCTGCCCAGCAAGCCCCTGCAGGCTACGCCTCAGCTCCTCCACCTCCCCCCGCAGTGCCAGCAGGCTGGTCAGCACAAACTCCAGACGGCCCAGCACCTCGTCCTGCCCTTCTCGTGGAAGGCTCGGCAGCACCGCAGCATCACCAGCCTCACCTGGAGCTGCCCGCAACGGCCTCACTGCAGGAAGGAGGACAGGAGACACTGATGCCCATGGGAGAGAGTGAGGAAAAGATCTCACACCCAGAATTCAGGAACACTTGTTTCTCCCTGGAGTTCAATTCACACAGATCTTTGAGGCTCAGAGAGCATATGTTCACAAGCCCCAGGTAATGATCCAGAAAAAAATCCAGGTCCCAACCTCCAAACAAGAGCCCTCTGTTCCAGAAATCTTCCACACCAGGGCCCTTCAGCAGTACTGCATACCATGGCAGATCATGTAAAATGCTCGCAAGAGTGTGGTATCCAGAAGGAAGGACAGCTGTCCTGCTAGAGTAAAAGAAAACCCTTTATCTGACTATATTTCGTGCCCAAATCCCAGGCAGTCAACACTAACCACACAGCAAAATTAAAATTGAGCTCACTCAAATTCTGATCTTTCATTTTACAAAGAATGGCAAAGAAAACTCTGAGCTCCTCTCAAGAGCTTCATTTAGTATCATCAGAGAGGGGCAAGGAGAAAAGGGGCAGTTACTGAGAGAAAAGGCACACTGGGAAAAGCCCACCCAAACCCCGTTGGAAAAACACCATTGCCCAGCCCTGAATTGAGCTCTAGGTAAATGCTAACAGTAACTGCTAAAAAACTGACAGCTACCTAAGGCAAGTGGACTGGAAAATGTAAAAACAGAGACGAAACCAGTAAGGCAGGACCCACAGTCCAAGCAAGCATAAAGCTGTTAAAGGAAATCTAGTAACAATCTAGGCCAGATTACAATACACACCCAACAGTGTTCCAGTACGTAAAGCAAGAAAGATCCCTGGGAATGTGGCCACTTTCTCCCAACCTCAGCAGAAGAAACACTAGAGCTAAGAAATTACAAACAAACAAAATACAAGGAAAAGAAAGGAAGGACAAGCACAGTTGCAACACTAGGTTACTACCTGGTGCTATAAAATGCTGACAAATGATTGCAATCTAAGGTAACAACTCTTTGAAGACTTCAAAAACTAACTAACTTTTCCAAACCATCTGGCATTTGGTAATCAGAGGAAACACTTGTTCCCAATTAACACAGGGTGAGATGATTTGAATGCTCCTCTATCACACACACCTGGGGGTGGTTTGAACCAGCCCTAGATGCTCTGCTCCAATGAGTTAACATGAAAGTTTTTACAAAACTGAAAGCACTACCCATTTCAGCCGTGGCTGGCTCCCAGCCATATTCAGCTTCAATCGCAGTAAGTGCACTCCCAGCCCTATGCTGTGGAAAGTCCACAGAACAGGTGACCAGGCCACCCAGGAGAGCAAGCAGCGCAGCTGCCACTTACTTGCTCTGTGACAGCCTCGGGAAAGTTACACAGTCTTTTTCAATATCGACTTATAAGAAGAATTTTAAAAACTTGGACTAGATAGTCTCCAAGGTGCCTGCAAAATTTAACACCTAATTTAATACATAAGCCTCAAAAATTTTTAATTCCTACAAGACTAGTTTTTCCTTTTACCTTCTTTTGGACTTTACTTATTAAACAGCTCACCCACACTAAGAAAGTGCCTTTAATATATACATAGCACTCCTGTGGCCAGAACTAAACGTGAAAGCTAAGCCTTTTCGCAGTATACCTTCCTGCGATTACAGGAGAAAGACGACCGAAGAGGAAGACTGCTTTTCCTTTTCAATAAACTTTCCCCAAACGCGAAACTCTCGGGCCTCGCACCCACCCTCCTATTCCCTCCTCCGTTGTCCTGTCCCACAGGTTCTGCTAAAGGCAGCCCCGACCCCAGGCCCACCCCTCAGCAGTCACTGAGGCCTCAAGGCACCGTCTCCTACCCTGGCGTCCAGGCTCTGAAGTCTGCATGTAGTCCAGGGAGCTGGGCTGGCTCTGGCCCTGGCCCCGTTTCCACCGCTGGCTGTAAAGGGCATATAGGAATCCAAGGCCCGCGGCGGTGCCCAGCAACAGTCCTAGCCTGGCGCGGGTGCCACCCAAGGCCCCCAGACTAGACATGCTGCACCTGCAGGCCGCGTGAGCCACCGAGAGCAAGCGGGCGAGGGAGGAGGAGAGAGATTCGTGAGCGTGGTCCACCCATCTCCAAGGTTGAACCCCTGGAGGTAATCTCCTTGCCCAGACCCTGGGCACCCACCACCCTCACCCTAGTCCCGACCCTAAGGTTTCTGCTAGCCCCGGACCTGGCTACCGCGAGGCTCAGCCGGCCCGGACGCAGCCTCCCCTCCAACACGCCCCCTAACCCTGATTCCGGAGTCAGGTTGCTGGGCCTCCAAACTCCTCCCCCAGCCTCACGACACTGCAGACCACAAACCCGCCGCCCTGGCTGCAAACCCCTGGCCTCCCCGCCGCGCCATTTGAAGGCCCCCTGGCCTGTCAGGAGCTCAACTCACACTCCTACCCCGCCGCTCACTACTGTGACGGCGGCCGCCGCTTCGCGCTGGCAATGACTGTGACGTCATCAAACGGTGCCGACCGTAAGCCCCGCGCGCCTATAGGAAGGCGGGGTGAGAAGATCACCGAGGCTCCGCCTCCGGCTCAGGGTTTTCTCAGGGGGCGGGGCCACGGGCTGTACCAGAGGGGAGAAACCTGCAGAGAGTAGAAAAGGGGAACCTAGAATGGGTTAGAAGCCGGGAAGAGGGGAAAGCTGGGAGACCCCTTGGGCCGGATGCTAGAGCAGTAACCCCCACGGTCTGGCCAGCTGAGGTTCCATTTCCCTCCATTGACACCAGATTACTTAGTGTTCCCGGAATATGCTCCGTGTATTCACCCTTTCTAGCTTTTCGACTGCTGCTTTCTGCCTAGAATGACCCTTTCTCTACCTGGAAAACGCGACCCCCCTCCCACCTTTCCTTAACACTGGGTCATAACTCAGACTTCGTTTGATTTCAGCTTAATTTGTTTATGCATTTTTACTCAAAGCATTTACTAAGCACTAGACAATAGTGACTGGCATTTCAGATTAGAACAGATAAATTGTTGGTTATCCACAAGAGGTCCCTGAGTCCCCAGGGCCAGCTTCTGCCAGTTGACACCTAAAAACATATTGTAGATGCACACCTCATCATTAAAAAAAAAAAATCTTAAACCTTACATTGTCGTTATAACATTAATCAAGGACAGGGTTATAAAAACTTTTTTAATTTCCAGAATGTAAATGAAATTCATTCCTCTAATGATAACATTTTTTTACATTTAGCTGAGGCTGAAACTTGGGTTCTCTGATTGCTTAAATTGGTTCAGATACCATTTCAGGATTTTTTGTTTGTTGTTTTTAATCTGTGTTAATCATTTTTTTCTACCTACCTGTGGCCCATATTTCCTTCTATAATTCTATTTTACTCCTGTGATTTTATGCAACTTGTAATTTTAGAAACTAAAAAGACATGATTTTGTGCACTATGGTTCCAATTTTATCATCAGCATTCCCTAAAAGTTAAATTTTAGTTTAGTGGGAGCTGAAATATCTAGACCAGTCCTTCCCAAATCCTTGACTAGATATTATTTATTCACTTTTTAATTGTGAGATATTTTACACATTTAAGAGACACTTGAGGACTTCCCTGGTGGCGCAATGGTTAAGAATCCACCTGCCAATGCAGGGGACATGGGTTCAAGCCCTGGTCAGGGAACTAAGATCCCACATGCCACAGAGCAACTAAGCCCGTGTGCCACAACTACTGAAGCCCGCGTGCCTAGAGCCCGTGCTCTGCAACAAGAGAAGCCACTGCAATGAGAAGCCCGTGCACCGCAACAAAGAGTAGCCCCCGCTCACCGCAACTAGAGAAAGCTCACACGGAGCAATGAAGACCCAACACAGTCAAAAATTAATTAATTAATTAATAATTAAAAAGTACATTTGATGCATAGGTACATTGCAATGAATCACTGAAAAGCAATGAGGTACCCATCCCACCGCCTAAGGAATAGAACTTTACCAATACCTCCTGCTCATTTTTAAGGACTCGGTTTGATTAGTACCTCTTGTGATACACTAAGAGATTAACTATGTTGTCTTGGTGGTGAGAAAGGAATGTTTTTAATATCTTTTCCATATTTTTCCTCATTTTTCTGAAATAAGCATGTATTTCTTTTCTAATAAGAAAAAATATTAACTTTAGAGGGAATAAAAACCCGTTTCCTCTGGGAAACTTTCCCAGACCACCATCTTAGTGGAATTAATCTTTTTATCTTTCTTTGCTCTTGAGGCTTGTTTACCTCTATTACACTTGGTTCCATGATTATTTGCTTTCTAGTCTGTCTACCCCACTGGGCTGCTCACTCTTCCAGGATAGAGTTCATGCCTGATTCATCCCCTATGCCTAGCAGAGCTCTAATGCAAAAGCCATCCATAAAAGTTGAATGGAGAAAAGAAGAAAATAAGAAATGACCAATATCCAGCCCCTGCCACACTGACAATGCTTTTGTTACCAAACCAGGTTTGTTTGCGCAACGTGTGGCAAGCCAAATGCTGAGACACAGAGGTTTGCGGCAGAAAAATAATTTATTCACACGGCAGCCAAGCCAGGAGACGGGAGAACAAATCTCAGATCCGCCTCTCTGAAGGCTTGAGCTATTTATGGGATAAAGAAGTAGTGTAGGGCCTCCCTGGTGGCGCAGTGGTTGAGAGTCCGCCTGCCGATGCAGGGGATACGGGTTCGTGCCCCGGTCTGGGAGGATCCCATATGCCGCGGAGCGGCTGGGCCCGTGAGCCATGGCCGCTGAGCCTGTGCGTCCGGAGCCTGTGCTCCGCAACGGGAGAGGCCACAACAGTGAGAGGCCCGCGTACAGCAAAAAAAAAAAAAAAAAAAAAAAAAAAGAAGTAGTGTAGACTTAGGCATGGGGAAAGGTGATTAGAGGTGGGGAAAGGTGATTAGAGGTAGGGAAAGGTGACGTAAGTGGTGTTTTGCGCAGGCGTATCTGGATTATATGCTTCTTCATGGGATGCATGTTCAAAAATGGAGGGGCTTAGTGTGATCTGAGAGTGGACTTTTGGCCCTCTTATGTCAAAAGGTTGTTCATTGGACACCTGTGAGGGCCCAGCTTTAGGGTCAGTGGTCCCAACCAGTCTTAGCCAGATTGAACTGACCAAGAGCTGATTCAAAGTTCTGAAAAAACAACTTAAGCCCCTGTTACTATAGCGACCCATACTTCAGAAGTGTTATCTGTAGGGGTGGTTAAGGAGTCTTGTGATATATTACCCAGGCTATGCGATGCCTGGAGGGTATGAAATTAAAGAGAGGAAAAAAAACAAATTAAAGCTAGCTTAATCAGTGACGGTAGTTTACAAGCAGAGGGGTTTTTAACAAGCTGTTCCTTATCTGTTGTTCTGTAAAACTGGCTGAAGAATTTCTGCTAGTCACAAACCTCTGTTAACACTGTGGGCACAGTTTCATTTTCATAATGAAAGCTGAGTTGTAGAAGAACAATTTCTCCTCTTTTTACAGGGAAGGGAGATCTGCCAGATAAACTGATTGCGGCAAGGGGCGAGGCCAGATGGGAAAACCAAGTAGGGGAATTCATTTCCTCCTGGATATTAGAGATGTTATCTGGTGTGCATGCATCTGCCAGGGGAATCAGCCGTGGGCTGGGTGATTCTGGATGGAGCGCTCTATCTTATGCTGCATCTGCAGACCAGTTTTGCAAATGTAATAAATCCCTGGCAGTCTGAGATAGGCAGTGCCCTCCTGTCTCCTCCCCACCCCTCAACGGCCCAGCCTGAGAGAAGAGAGTGGAGCAGACCCCAAACCCCTGTCCTGCTCTCTGCCCAGAACACGAGAGTCTTATGTACCTAGTTCTTTCAAGAGAGGCGACACATGCCTTGGGATGGTGGCCTTACCTCTTGTGTCTAACCTCTAATACGCTTGACACTTTTAAAAAAATTGTTCTTATAAAATATTTAATAGCTACAATAATACTTATAATACGTGTATAAAAATTGAGTACATTTATAACACTTTGCACCCCCGTCCTAGTGTAAGAAACAGAACATCATTTTTGTCTTTTAAGAGCCCTGCGTTCGTTGTTTTGCGTATATTGAAGAATCCTTGCATCCCTGGGATAAATCCCACTTGATCATGGTGTATGATCTTCTTAATGTGTTGTTGGATTCTGTTTGCTAGTATTTTGTTGAGGATTTTTGTGTCTATGTTCATCAGTGATATTGGTCTGTAATTTTCTTTTTTTATGATACCTTTGTCTGGTTTTGGTATCAGGGTGATGGTGGCCTTGCAGAACGAGTTTGGGAGTGTTCCTCCCTCTGCAATTTTTTGGAAGAGTTTGAGAAGGATAGGTGTTAACTCTTTCCGAAATTTCGATAGAATTCGCCTGTGAAGCCATCTGGCCCTGGACTTTTGTTTGCTGGAAGATTTTTAATTACAGTTTCAATTTCATTACCTGTGATTGGTCTGTTTACCATATTCACAAATTAAAGAATAAAAACCAGGGGCTTCCCTGGTGGCGCAGTGGTTTGGAGTCCGCCTGCCAATGCAGGGGAGACGGGTTCGAGCCCTGGTCTGGGAAGAAGCCACATTAGTTGCTGCGGAGCAACTAAGCCCGTGTGCTACAACTACTGAGCCTGTGCTCTAGAGCCCGCGAGCTGCAACTTCTGAGACCGCACGCCACAACTACTGAGGCCTGCGCACCTAGAGCCCGTGCTCCACAACAAGAGAAGCCACCTCAGTGAGAGAAGCCCACGCACCCAAAGAAGAGGAGCCCCCGCTCGCCACAACTAGAGAAAGCCCATGTGCAGCAACGATAACCCAATGCAGCCAAAAATAAATAAATAAATAATTTTAAAAAGAATAAAAACCATATGATCATCTCAATAGATGCAGAAAAAGCTTTTGACAAAATTCAACACCAATTTATAATAAAAACTCTCCAGAAAGTGGGCATAGAGGGAACCTACCTCAACATAATAAAGGCCACATACAACAAACCCACAACAAAATTCATTCTCGATGGTGAAAAACTGAAAGCATTTCCTCTAAGATCAGGAACAAGACAAGAATGTCCACTCTCGCCACTACTATTCAACATAGTATTGGAAGTCCTAGCCATGGCAATCAGAGAAGAAAAAGAAATAAAAGGAATACATATTGGGATAGAAAAAGCAAAACTCACCGTTTGCAGATGACATGATACCATACATAGAAAATCCTAAAGATGCCACCAGAAAACTACTAGAACTAATCAATGAATTGGGTAAGGTTGCAGGATACAAAATTAATGCACAGAAATCTCTTGCATTCCTATACATTAACAACCAAAGATCAGAAAGAGAAATTAAGGAAACAATCCCACTTACCATCGCAACAAAAAGAATGAAATACCTAGGAATAAAACTACCTAAGGAGGCAAAAGACCTGTACTCAGAAAACTATAAAACACTGATAAAAGAAATCAAAGATGACACAAACAGATGGAGAGATACCATGCTCCTGGATTGGAAGGACCAATATTGTGAAAATGACTATACTACCCAAAGTAATCTACAAGTTCAATGCAATCCCTATCAAATTACCAATGGCATTTTTCACAGAATTAGAACAAAAAATTTTACAGTTTGTATGGAAACACAAAAGACCCCGAATAGCCAAAGCAATCTTGAGAAAGAAAAACAGAGCTGGAGGAATCAGGCTCCCTGACTTCAGACTATACTACAAAGCTACAGTAATCAAGACAATATGGTACTGGTACAAAAACAGAAATATAAATCAATGGTACAGGATAGAAAGCCCAGAGATAAACCCACGTACCTATGGTCACCTAATCTATGACAAAGGAGGCAAGAATATACAATGGAGACAAGACAGTCTCTTCAATAAATGGTGCTGGGAAAACTGGGCGACTACATGTAAAATAATGAAATTAGAACACTACCTAACACCATACTCAAAAATGAACTCAAAATGGATTAAAGACCTAAATGTAGGGATTTCCCTGGTGGCGCAGTGGTTGAGAATCCGCCTGCCAATGCAGGGGACACAAGTTCAATCCCTGGTCCGGGAAGATCCCACATGCCACAGAGCAACTGGGCCCATGCGCCACAACTGCTGAGCCTGCACTCTGGAGCTGCCGAGCCACAACTACTGAAGCCCACACACCTAGAGCCCGTGCTCCACAGCAAGAGAAGCCACTGCAGTGAGAAGCCCGTGCACCACAATGAAGAGTAGCCCCTACTCACTGCAACTAGAGAAAGCCCGCATGTAGCAACAAAGACCCAATGCAGCCAAAAATAAATAAATGAATAAAATTTAAAAAAATACCAAATGTAAGACCAGACACCATAAAACTCTTAGAGGAAAACACAGGAAAAACACTCTTTGACATAAATCACAGCAAAATCTTTTATGACCCACCTCCTAGAGTAATGAAAATAAAAACAAAAATAAACAAATGGGACCTAATGAAACGTAAAGGATTTTGCACAGCAAAGGAAACCATAAACAAGACGAAAAGACAACCCACAGAATGGGAGAAAATATTTGCAAACGAAGCAAGAGAAAGGATTAATCTCCAAAATATATAAACAGCTCATGCAGCTTAATATAAAAAAAACGAACAACCCAATGAAAAAATGGGCAGAAGACCTCAATAGACAGTTCAGCAAAGAAGATATACAGATGGCCGAGAGGCACATGAAAATATGCTCAACAACACTAATTATTAGAGAAATACAAATCAAAACTATAGTGAGGTATCACCTCACACCAGTCTAAATGGCCATCATCAAAAAATCTACAAACAAGATTCATGGGCATTGCTTGATGCTCAGGAATTTCAAAAGAATAAGATTAGATGACTGATGACAAGGATTTCTGCAGAAGAGCTATGCAAATAGACCTCTCAGAATGGGCACAGGGGTGGAAGATGAAATCTATCCCATGCAAAGTCTCACCAAAGGTTATTCAGAGCAGAGGAATCTCAATAATCAAATGGACAGAATGGCCCATTCTACAGATGTTGAGAACATCCCTAACCATCTGCTGTTTGTGCAATGGGTTCATGAACAAAGAGAATCTAATGTATAAGACGAAGGTCATTCATGGGCTGAATCACATGGACTTCCCCCAACCAATATGATCTGGTCAATACAACGCCTGAGGGCCCAAACTGCCAACAGCAGAGCCCAATACTGTGTATCTTCCCTGGTACTGCAAACCAGCCAGCTATGTGGAGAAGGATGACTATTTGTGGCTTCCTTCCATCATTGTGAGGCTGCGATACCCACACAGGCATGAACTTTATTCTGAATTTGCATATGATATCCCTGCCTGTCTGCAAATTTACAAATTACTTTAATGCCCAATGATGCACTCCAAAACAATGGCTAAATCTTTTCCTAAAAAAGTGAAACGTGGACTGTTGCCTATGGAATTCACTGGCCTATAACACAGAAGCAGCTGCTCTTATAAAATGAATGATAAACTGGACAACTGAAGACCCAATTTAGGAAACAGCAGGGAATGACTTTTAGAGTTTGGAGTGCTGTCCTACAGAATAATGTTTAAGCTCTGAATCCAAAACAAATTTATATTTTGTTTCTCCCTTACCAGAATACAAGCGTCCTGGAATCACAGGGTGGCATGAGAAAGAAAGGAGGCATGGTCCATTGTATTAATTGACACCAAATCACAGACTGTACCTGATATCTCTTCTGCTCAAATGATCAGAGACTTGAGATGAACAAGATTTGAGGACACTTGCCAAAGAGATTTGGGGAAGAGATGTTGATAAGATCAGCTCAGAAGACACCCAGAGCATGAGAATATTTGCAGCCCTTGTAAATCTCACCAAAAAGGCTGGAATTGTAGGGAAGGCTCTCTTATGAACGATTTCAAACATAAAATGGTGCCATAAAAATATAATAAAAACCTGTGTTGGGCTTCCCTGGTGGCGCAGTGGTTGAGAGTCCGCCTGCCGATGCAGAGGACACGGGTTCATGTCCCGGTCCGGGAAGATCCCACATGCCACGGAGTGGCTGGGCCTGTGAGCCATGGCTGCTGAGCCTGCGCGTCCGGAGTCTGTGCTCCGCAACGGGAGAGGCCACAACAGTGAGAGGCCCGTGTACTGCAAAAAAAAACAAAACCAAAACAAAACAAAAAAACACCTGTGTACCCACTACCCAGATTATGAACTAAAACAGTACCAGTACTATTTAAGGTCCCTGGGTAACTTTCCATGATCTCACCATCCTTACTCTCTATACCGCCTCCTAGATGTAACCACTGCCCTGAATTTTGTTTTTTATGTTCCCATTCATGCCTTCATAAGTTTATTACACATATACATATCAACAAAAAATGTGTCAATTTTCATATTTTTCCATTTTATATACATGGGAGGATACTATTTGAATCCTTCATCAACTTATTTATTTTTTGCTCAAGATTAGGAAAAGCATCCATATTTAATTTTCAATAATGTATAATTGTCTAATGAGTGAGTTTATTATGATTGTAGTTAGCAAATACCTTTTGAGTATTATATAAGTTGTTTCTAAATTTCTTTTTGCTATTATAAATAATTCTGTAATTTTTGTACCTGTATTCTTGTACACTGAGTTTATCTTGAGTTTTCTGTATAAGCAATTATATTGTTTGAATATAAACACTCATTTATGAAAAAAAAACCCCTACAAACAATAAATGCTGGAGAGGGTGTGGAGAAAAGGGAACCCTCTTACACTGTTGGTAGGAATATAAGTTGTTACAGCCACTGTGGAGAACAGTATGGAGGTTCCTTAAAAAACTAAAAATAGAACTACCATATGACCCAGCAATCCCACTACTGGGCATATACCCTGAGAAAACCATAATTCAAAAAGACACATGCACCCTAATGTTCATTGGAGCTCTATTTACAATAGCCAGGACATGGAAGCAACGTAAGTGTCCATTGACAGATGAATGGATAAAGAAGATGTGGTACATATATATAATGATATACTACTCAGCCATAGAAAGAAATGAAATTGAGTAATTTGTAGAGATGTGGATGGACCCAGAGTCTGTCATACAGAGTGAAGTAAGTCAGAAAGAGAAAAACAAATATATATTAACGCATATATGTGGAATCTAGAAAAATGGTACAGATGGACCTATTTACAGAGCAGGAACAGAAAGGACATGTGGACACGGAGGGTGGGGAAGGGGAGGGTGGGATGAATTGGAAGATTAGGTTTGACATAAATACACTACCATGTGTAAAATAGATAGCTAGTGGGGACCTGCTATATAGCACAGGGAGCTCAGCACGGTGCTCTGTGATGGCCTACTTGGGTGGGATGCCGGGGGAGGGAGGTCCAAGAGGGAGGGGATGTGTGTATGCGTATGGCTGATTCACTTCACTGTGCAGCAGAAACTAACACAACATTGTAAAGCAATTATACTCCAATCAAAACACAAAACCCTGCATGTCTGTCTCCACTCCATCCCTTTTCCTTTTCTCAGAGGTAACCACTACCCTGAATATTACATTTATCATTTCCTTTTCTTTTTAATCTCACCACGCATGTCTTTATCTCCGAACCATATATTGTTTAATTTTGCATGTTTGTGAGCTTTAGGTAAATAGAATTATTCTGTATTTTTCCAAGATTTGCTTTTTCATTCAGCATTTTCGTTGCTATAGTTTCCATTGTATGAATCAACCAAAAACTCCACTTTTGTTGGCCATAAAGACTGTTTCCAGTTTTTTGCTAGTTACAAACAGTGCTATTATGAATATTCTTTCTTTCTTTTTTAAAAAAATATTCTTGTGTGTGTATCCTGACGCGGTCGGTGAGTTCTCCTAGGTTTATCTAGGAGAGGTTTGGTGGGTCACAGTGATGCATGTCTTAAGCTTTACTGGACGATGCCGACTTGTTTTCCAAGGTGATTGTATCCGTCATAACAATTGCAATCCCCACAGTAATGTTTCAGTTGTTAGACGTCTTCACCAATACATGATGCTCACACATTTTTAGTTTTTGCAAATCTGTAAAGCAGTATCTCACTGGTTTAATATGCATTTCTGGGATTTCTAATGATATTGAACATCATGTTATAAGTTTATTGGTCATTTCCACTCTCTCTTTTGAAAAGTGCCTGAGTCATTTGCCCATGTTTCTTCTATTGATTTATCTTTTTCTCACTAATTTGTAAGAGTTCTTTATATGTCCTGGGCATTAATCGTTTGTCAGTTTAACAAATCCTTTGTTAATCTTGAACATGTCTTATCTCTCTAGCTAAACTGTTAGTCCTGGAGGTTGAGGATAGGGACAGAGAGTACAGAAAAATAAATTAGACCAGTAAGGATCCTTTAGGATTACAACTTCCTATTTCCCTTATACCTTTCTCCACATGGGTCAAAGTGCTGGAGGCACAGAGCGTGCCCTTCAGTGAAGTGAAGATTTTTCAAGAGCCTGGGAGGGAAGGTTACAAGCTGGCTTTGTCTTGCTTTCTTTTTCTTTTTCTTTTTTTTTGCTCCAAGTATTTTATTTTTTTATTTTTTTATTGGGGTATAGTTGTTCTACAATGTTGTGTTAGTTTCTACTGTACATTGGAGTTCCCTGTGCTATACAGCAGGTTCTTGTTAGTTATCTATTTTATACATATTAATGTATGTATGTCAGTCCCAGTCTCCCAATTCATCCCACTGTCTTGCTTTCTTTTTAAAGAATCAGTCACAGCAAGGCAGATAAAGAATGTTGAGTTGTCAGACTTTGATACATTCAGATGAAGGCGTGGACGCGTGGAGGTGAACTCGCTGCACTCTCTTTGGTGGCTGGTGCGTGGAAGTTTCTTTTGCCCCCAGGTGTTGCCTTGTGAGCTCTTACATGTGCGCTGAGTCTCTCCAGCTTCGCCGGAAGCTCTCTGAACCGACGGCCAGATTCCGTTGGTTTAAGTCTCTCCAGGCCTGGCACTCAGCCAAGCGCTCAGTTCCTTTACAGATTTACCTACAAGGCTACAGAAATGCACGGTTCCGCCGCTGTACTAGGAATTACGGTCGGGAAGGCGGGAAAGCTCAGTGCACCCGAGGGGTCTCCTGCCTGTCTCCCGCGCGCTGAAGGAATCTCTGGAGAATCTCTGGGCCGAGAAGTGGGGATCCGCTAAACATTTTAGAGGCGTCCCTGGGTGGGGTGGGCAGGAGCTTGGGAGGCCTCAGTGGGGTAGCCGTTTGCACCCTGCTCTGCTTCACAGGGGAGGGGGCGGGGACCAGGAGGACTTTGGAACCTGTTACTGAAGGTGTTGCAGTAACAGGGCGCAAAGTCAACACGCGCGCAGGGCGCCACGGCCCGCCGCAGCCAGCAGAGCCCGGCGGGCCACCCCGGTCTCCGGTCCAGGACTGGGGGAGCGGCACCCCGGCCCCCCCGCGCCCAACACAGACCCCGCCTCGCCGCCGGACGACCCGCGGAAGCGGCGGCGGGCACCAAGGGTCCCAGGACGCTGCCCTAGCGCTGGGGGCGGGTCTCGAATCTCCGAGCTCCGGGGCGTGTCACGGGCGCCAGCTCCCGATTGGCCGGCCGAGGCGGTAACGGGCCAGGAGCTGCTGGATTGGCGCAGCCGGAGGCCAGAGCAGGAGTAACTGGACTCCAAGAGGCCAGTCGCAGTTACGGAGCCCGAGGGGCTGGCATCTGCGCCGGGCCCAAAGTCTAGGGAGAGATCCTGACCGGGACGCGCGCACCATGCCCTACCTGCTCATCAGCACCCAGATCCGCATGGTAAGTACCCGCTGGCCATCCCTGGGAGTTGGCGTTCGGCCCGGGTCAGGGGGGTGGGGTGGGGGGGCGCTGCAGACCGCATCTTGGCGCCTCCCTCCCGGGCGACGCCCGCGCGTGGCCGGACCCGGAAGCCGCCCGGAACACGCCCCCCTGGGCCGGGAGGGAGGCTGGGTCTTGGACTCAGCCTGGATCCAGGGACTCAGAGAGCTCTGGCGGCCCGGCGACTCCAGCGCCGCGAAGGGGGCCAGGTGAGTGCGTCCCCACCACCCAGCGAGCTCCGGGCGCCTGTGGCTCCGGTCCTACCTGCCTGCGGGAGGTCGGAGCCTTCGGGAGGGACCCAGGAAGTCCTGGTCTCACATGTGCAGCACCCACTGCCCCCACACAGAGCCACTCTGCCAGGGAGTGGGGAGTGGGAGTGGACTAACCTGAGGGAGAGAGGTTTGTTAAAGGATGTGCTAAGACGCCAAGACCCCTGTGCCGAGTGGCCCACTAGCTGCACCCTTAGGCACTTCCAGGAAGAGCTCTCCTGAGACCTTAGAAAAGGAAGAGAAGAAAGAACCCGAGACAGCCCATGGGGTTAGAGATGGGAGAACACCATTCAACAGTCAGAAACCACGCCCCTTTCCCTGGGCGCAGTTTCCTCTGCAAAAAGAAGGTGCTGGTTGCTCCATGAGTCCCCATTTGGCTTCAGAATAATATGACCGGGTCCCCAACCTGGGTAGCAGGATGCTCCTCTGCCCTTTCCCACTCCCCAGTGCTTGGGTGATCCATCAGAGGGTACACAGCTCCCTTGGGATGCAGGAAATAACAGATGGGCTCACCACTGGGCAGGAGAGGTCTCGGCAGTGCCACAGGACAGTGGTTTAAGTGGTTTAAGAACCAGTCAGCTGTGCAGTTGTTAAAATGTAGACTCCTGGACCCCTTCCCAGACCTCCGGAAGCACTCTGGAAGCCTGGGGCTTGGGAATTCAGTGCTCCTCAAGCAATTTTAAAAAATAACAGTTCCATTGTTATAATACATATCACCACAGAATTCACCAAAGTGTACAATACAATGGTGATGGGGTTTGTTTTTGTTTTTGTTTTTTAGCTTGCTCAGAGTGGTGCATCCATCACCATAGGCAATTTTAGAACATTTCTATCACCTTAAAAAGAAACCCTGTACCCATACCCTGTCCTTAGCAGTCACTCCTCATTTCCCCCGGGCCCCTCAGCACTAGGTAACCACCCGTCTACTTTTCGTTGTAATATGTGGTCTTTGGCCTCTTTGACTTACGTGATGTTTTCAAGGTTCATCCATATTGTAGCACACATCAATACTCGTTCCTTTTTATTGTCAAATAAAATTCCATTGAATGGCTATACCACATTTTATTTATCCACTGATCAGTTGACAAACATTTAGGTTGTTTCCACTTTCTGGTTATTATGAATAATGCTACTGTGAACATTCGTGTGCAAGTTTTTGTGTGGACATATGTTCTCATTTCTCTGTTCTCCAGGTGATTCTGATACACAGATATAGGCAGTGGTGCCTGGCATGAAGGTGCCAGTAGTTGGGCATTGCCCAGCCCGGCCTAGAGGGTGCAGGGAGGCCCCACATGGCTCAGCCTGCTCACTGATGGACTCCACCCCTTCCCAGCTTGTGTTTAGCCCCCAAGATTCCTTTCCTCTCCCTCCAGTCTTTAACTGAAGCGGGCTCAGAGCCAGCAGGCGGGGGAGGAAGGAGAGGCGAAACCACTCACCTCTACCTGGCAGCCAGCCAAGCAGCCGCTGTGACTTACCTTGCAGGAGGTGGGCCCCACCATGGTGGGCGATGAGCACTCTGATCCAGAACTGATGCGGCATCTGGGGGCCTCAAAAAGAAGCGTCCTGGGAAACAACTTGTAAGTAGTAGCATTCCTAAGGATCTTCTCCTTGCCAGCCCCTAGACCTGTCTCTGTTCCTTTTACACAACAGGACAATGCCACTGCCTAGCCTCAGGACCCCTCTGCTTGCATCCTGGGGATCTGTCCTCTGTAGGCTTTCTCTGAGAGCTTTCCCACTGGCCCTCCCTTCACAAGGGAGCCCCTGGACAAAGTCCCAGGACAGAGTCTGGTTCCATGAGTATAGGACTCTGTAAGTGGACTGCTCCTTGCCCTGCCCTCTCATCTCTAAACTGGATCCCATCAAGGCAAAGACAAGCACAGAGAAAGGCTTCTGTCTTGAAGAGATGGCTAAGTAACAAAGCTCAGCCCTAGAAACAGGGAGAAGGGAGCCTGGGTCCTGCTTCCAGTTCAGCTACTGCCTGGGGACTTAGCCACCTCCCTTGGCATCCTTCACACCAGCCCCAAGTCTAAACAGTGATTGATGCTTCCTTTTCTGCCCCTCACCCCTTCCTGCCGTAGGCAGGGAGAACTCTGGCTACACAGGCTCAAACTCCTGAGAAGGGTCACCAGAGTGCACCCCAGTTAGAAGAAGGGAAAGAGGAGGCGAGCTGGCCGTAGCCCCCTGGTCAGGGTTGGAGGGCAGAAGCCAACCCCATCCCTTTGCCATAAGGCTTTTGTCTCTCAGATGCCCAGTCTGGGGCTTCAGCCCTTTATCTACCTGATGGCCCTTCAGAATCAATTAACCCTGAAAGAAGGGAAACCAAGCATTCTCCATCCTAGGGAGTGGCACTCAGAGCCAGGAGCTCTTGGGGGCCAAACTTATTGCTCCACGACTGCAGGACAGCCAGGCAGCAAGAGGGCAGAGGCCTGGGGGAGGGTCCCAGGGAGAGCAGGCCGCTCCTGCTGAATGGGCAGTGGCCCAGGGCACATGGAGCTGTTGTCAGACTCATGCCGGTTCTACTCTCTGGATGACGTTGGGAAAGCTGCTTTACTCCTCTCTTTTCTCACTTATAAAATGGGAACAATAACAGTACCTTCCTTAGGTTGTTGGGAGGAATAAATGAGATGATGCAAAGAGCTTAGTAGATGAGGGGCAGGGAATGTGTACTCACCCTGGCACCCAGAAGGCACCCAGCAAACGTCAGTCCCTGTTAGGAGTACTCCTGACCAGGCCTAGTCTGCAGCAGATACTAGCTTGGTACACGGGGCTGTGCTGTGCACTCCCTCACGCCACCCTCCTTCTCTTCGCAGTTGTGAGTACTACGTCAATGACCCTCCTCGAATAGTCCTTGACAAGCTGGAGCGCAGGGGCTTCCGTGTGCTGAGCATGACAGGGGTGGGCCAGACGTTGGTGTGGTGCCTGCACAAGGAGTGACCCTCCCACGCTGAGGAGCCGCAGTCGCCCCTTCTCTGGAGTGGTTGCCATGGGCCCCGCCCCCAGGACCCCGCCTCACTCACCGCCCTGCCCATTCTTCCCAAGGCGTCATTTTCCTCGGCCCAGCACCACTGGGCAATGGACGGCCTTCTCTGAAACCTGCCTCAGCCAGTGGTGGGGCAGGGCCCCCGGCCCTGGTGCCCCCAGCTGCCCCTCCAGCTTCAGGCCTGGCACGGGCCCCGGGGGAGGCCGTGTTCTGTGGCAGGCTGAGGAGCTGGCAAGAGCCAGGCTGCCCCTGGCAGGGAGCTGGGTGCCCCCGCGGAGCATGGCTCCAGGACTGGGCACGTGGGTCCCGCGTAGCGAGTCCAAGCCAGGAATGGGCTGTGATGAGGGGCTGCTCCTCTGCCCTGCTGGCCACTGACTCTCACCGTGTGGAGCGCCTCCCTGGGAGGGAGAGCCAGGCCTGGGTGGAGCCCTCCGAGGCAGAGGCCAGAAACCAGGGCCACGCTTGGGCAGGCCCACACCCTACACCTATGTATGCAACAGAGGTAGTCTCTTTAAAAAAAAAAAAAAAAAAGTTTATTGGTGACGTTTAAGCAAAGGGCTGTGGGATGGGAGGGCTGGAGGCAGGAGGCTACGTGGGCTGCCCCGCCTGGTCCTCCTGCTGCATCTGGGCGATCAGCTGCTGCCTCTCAGCTGCCTGGCGCATGCGCATCATGACGAGGCTCTCATAGTCCCTCTCAGACCGCACCGAACCCTGGGGGGACAGAGGGAGGACACGGAGGCGTCAGGGCAGTGGGGCACAGCCCCACGGATTCCAGCTTCGGAGGACAAGGCCTAGGCAGAGCCGCCGCCAAGAGTCAAGGAGGGAGGATGCCCAGGAAGGGAAGGACCCTGGAACATCCTGCAATCCCAACTCACCCATGTTCCTTCAGAGTAAGCAGGCCTTTGGCCCCAGGCCAGCTTCTCAGCTGGCTCCCCTTCAGCCCATCTCAAGCAGCTATGACCTCACCCCGCCTCCCCTTTCCCAGGCCCTTCACATCTACAGTCAGCTCAGGTGAATCACTTCCTCATGCTCTAGCCAGGCCCTCATCTCCCTTCATTTCCTCCACCCCATGGCTTCTGCTTCTCACAAGTTACCAGTGAAGGGGGGTTGTCAGAGGCGCAGAAATACACTCCACTCTGCCAGGTGGAGGTGAGAGCGCTGACCCCTCCCAGCTGCCCACCCTCCCTGTGGTCTGGCTCCTGCTGAGGATGCACAGGGAGCCCTGCCGTAGACACAGCCTCACTCAGCCCCACCCTAGGAGAGAGAAACAAGCATGAGGCCAGCTTGCCTCCTAAAAATACACACCAGGGCTCCTGGAGGGCAGGGCCCGTGGCTGTTTCTTTTATGATCTTGCCCGCACAGTGTGGGGGACTGAACGGTGCAGTATTTTCATAATCAAAAGAATAACAAACGACCACCTCAGTGGGCCAAGGCTGCGGCGTGGAGAGGCAGCTCTACAGGAGAGCCCTGTGCCACCAACGCCGTGCCCTGATAAGGTCTGCAGTGGCACTTTAACCACTTCCTCCGCGCAGCTGAAGCTGCGTGAAGAAGTATGAAGCCCACCAGAGTTGGCACAGAAGGGAGCCAGGCCAGGGGGGCTTCACAGTAGAGAGCTGCTGAGGCCTGTTTCGCAGTACCCCAAGCTGATGCACCTTCGTGGAACGGGCCAGGAAGAAAGTTCGGTGGTCAGTGACCCGGGGAATTAGAAGGGAGTGGCTGGGGTTAAGATGCCAGGCCCTGGCCAACTGGTTTGGAGTCAGGGGTGTACAGAACCAGGAAGTGTTACCCAGCCCAGATCCCCCTGCCCTTCCCGACGGCCCCACGCCTCCTCCTCTCTCCCAGGCCTCCGCGGCTCCTAGGAGAATTGCCCTCCCAGCCAGGCCCACCTCCTAGCCTTGACCCAGCCCCTTCCCCAGAGGCAGGACCCCAAATGAGGCCCAGGCAGCCCCACAGGAAGGCAGGACACTGGCTCTCAAATGTCCTTTCCTGCCCTGAGGCTATGTGGGAAAATCGAGGAAGGCTGAGGAAATGGAGCAGCCAGGCTTGCTGTCAGGCCAAGGGGAGGGCAATTCTCCCCACCCCCCGCCAAGGTAATGCTGCTCTGCTGAGAAAACCTGAAGTCACCCTCGGCACGCCCCGAGCCTGGCTCTGGGAGGAGCCAGCCCTTTATAGGCACAGGGCTGCTCCCTGTTAACACACCCTCTGCCTCCTTCCTTCCCCCCATCCCTGCAGGCTCTGCTAATGAGGGCTGGTCACCGGGGCCCCAGGGCTGAGTCACCCACACCAGCGACATGCCTCTTCCTTCCCCAGCAGTCGGCTCCCACCTCCCGGAGCTCCTCACCCCACACCCACGGGGGCTGGGGCGCCAGGCCTGCCCGCGAGGGCGCAGGGCATTGGGCTGTGGAGGAAGAGGCGGCAGCGTGGTGACACACAAAGCAGGGCTGCCCCAGACGGTCCCCAGAGGAATGTTAGGCTCCCCGGTGCCCTGGGGCGTTGCCGCTGCCCCAATCCCTGCCTGCGGATGCTGCAATTACCTCAGAGCATGAGACCAGCCTCCCACCTGACTGAGTCACCCGAAGACAACAACAACACGTCTCCACCGCCACACACTGGCACAAACAGCCAAGCCACTAATCAGTCTGGGAGCCAGCAGCGGAGAGGCCGGCCCCCGCAGGGCCAGGAGAGGGCGAGGAGCCACCTCGGGTCGCGCCGCAGCTGCCCTCGCTCCGGCCCCACGGAGCGGAGTGCTGGTTCTTCCTCCTGGGGTTTTTCCACTGCCCTATCAAGTAACCAGGCCACTCCTGTCCCTCTGGGAAACTCCGGTCGCCAGGAACTCTCAGCTTCTTCGGCTCTCCTGGACACGCGGCCGAAGGTCCCTGCTGGGCAGAAACCCGGAGGCCTCTGCTTCTGCCAGGGAAGGCTGCCTCCCTGATTCTCGCCGTTCACTTCCAGCGGGACCAGATGGCCCCCAGCTGCCCTTGAACCGGGCTTCTGAGGTACCAGGCTTGTCTGCTGGCTCCCCGGGGCCCCATGGAGATCTGGCGGAAAGGCTCCTTCCGCAGCGCCTCCTTCTTCAAGCGGCTGAGCCTGCGGCGGCCGCGGAGACTGCGGCGACAGGGCAGCGTGCTCAGCCAGGCCAGCACCGCTGGAGGGGACCACGAGGAGTACAGCAACCGAGAGGTCGTCCGGGAGCTGCGAGGGAGGCCAGATGGCCGGCGCCTGCCACTGTGGGGGGACGAGCAGCCCCGGGCCACCCTGCTGGCCCCGCCCAAACCCCCACGCCTCTACCGAGAAAGCTCCAGCTGCCCCAACATCCTGGAGTCCCCATCTACCTACGCCGCAACCTACTCTGCCACCCTGCCCTCCGTGCTCTCCCTGGCAGACGCCCTCCACCAATACTCCGACGAGGACCTTTTGGACACGCCCCCCTGCCAGAGGACACCTGCTCCGGACCTCAGTGATCCCTTCTTCTCCTTCAAAGTGGACCTGGGGATTTCACTTCTTGAGGAAGTTCTACAGATGCTGAGGGAGCAATTTCCCAGTGAGCCCAGCTTCTGAATGGGGGGAGGGTGGGCAGAGGTGGGTGAAAGAGCCAGAAGCCTGGGGACCCAGAAAAGGAGGGGACAGTCGTGGATTAAGGTAGGGATAGGAATCCAGGTCCCTGCCTTCCCTCTGGGTCCTGAACAGTTCTCTGAGTCACCCCAGAGTGGAAGGACAGAGGTACAGAGGCAAGCTGGAAATGTGAGGGCCACCTGCTGGCAGGAGCCCTGAAGGCAGCTAGCTAGGCTGGGAAAGGGAGGCCACGCCTGCAACCACAGGGACCAGGCAGAGGCCAGCAGACAGGGAGGGAGGCATAAGGGGTGAGTCCGGGAGTGGAGGACGCGCAGACTGGGCACGACAGATGGGTGCCCTGCGCCAGCTTCCTCTGAAGCCACTGTCAACAGAACGAGGTTATAGGACAGGTCTGGGCAAAAAGTGGTCCAATCCAGGCTGGAGAGGAAAGTGGGAGACCTAAGGGGAGAGGGATGAAACAGGCGTGACCTTGTACAGTATGGTAGCCACTAGCTGCACATGGCTGTTTAATTGAAATTAAATACAATTAAAAATTCAGCCCTCAGTCACACTAGCCACGTTTCAGGTGCTCAACAGCCACATATGACTAACGGCTACCACACTGGACAGCGCAGAGTGAACGGTAACATCACTGGAGAAAGTTCTACTGGGCAGCACAGGCCTAGACCATGGCCTGGGGCCTGGTCGGGGGAAGGGGGAAGCATATGGGGCCTGCAAGGGAAGGGAGGGGCTGACAGAGTAGGAAGAGTGAGGCGGGTAGAGATACACAGTTTAACTCTGGAAAAACGCCAAACAAATCACTAGCAGAAAAGGGGGCATGAGAGACTCAAAGTGCCAGTACAGCTGCCCGGAGCACGAGCACTCCCTGGTGCCCAAGGAAGGAGGCTCTAGGGAATACCAGGCACAGACAGCTTGCGAAAGGGGGCTGTGGGGAATTCCCAGAATTATTAGTGACGGGAGCCCTTGGGAAATGCAACAAAAAACAGTGGCAGGTTTCCCTCCTTCGTGCGCCCATGAGCATATGGGAGGGAGGACTGGATCAGGGACAGACACGAAGCTCAGAGCTGTTACAATGAAGAGGCAAGCTGGTCTCCAGAATCCTCACCAGGACTGAGGAACTTTGCTTTGCTCAAAACCTCTGACAACGGGGCTACGACCCCACCCTGAGGCCTGGCCAGAAGACTTGGAGCCAGAGCCCAGTTGGCCGCATGAGCTTCTGACACCCCAGGCCTTTCCAGGTGTGGCAGAGGGGGAAGGGAAGCCTGGATACACAGCGCCTCCACAACCCAAACCTGTGGCCTCCCCCTTCCCTCCTCTTGTGTGGCTGTACTGAACTGAAAGCCCCCGTGGGATGGTGATAAAGAAAGCTCTTTGTAACACAGCCTATGGAGTGCCGTCTGGGGCTCTGAAATGCTGGGCCTTAACCATGGGGAAACGGTCTCTAAAGAAGGGTCCCGAGTCAAGCTCAGACCAGGTCCTTTGCCTCCTCTGTCCAGGGTCTGGGACACACTCCAGAGAGCTCCCCATCCTCACGGCCAGGTGAGGGGTGTGGTGGTGGGGTGCCTGAGGCAATGGGAGCGGAGCCCTTGCTGACCCGCGGAGGGGCATTCTTCCCCGCAGAGGGGTTGGAACACATCAACCTGAGGCTCTCACACAGACCCCCGGGCACTTCAGAGAAGGGAGAGAGAGCTCTTGTCCCACCCAAGTTGGGGCAAGTGTGACCAGGGCTGTGTGTGTGTAGATGTGTGTGGCGGGGAGCGGAACATAAGCCTTCGTGGAGCTGCAAGGACTAAGAGCCGGTGTTGGGCATGTGTCAGCTCAAGTGCGTGCTTTACCACAAGTCGGGAACCAGGCAGCACCTCAGTGTCGGCAGGGTAGCCAGTGTTATTTCTAAAGAGGAGATATTGCCTCTTGACATTAGGTCCCCATCTGGGACAGCCATGGACACACCTGGAAGGAAGCTGGGGAAGGAAGCAGGCACCCTCATCACTGGCCCCTTCCCTGAAGCACCAGGTCATCCCAGCGCCAAATGCTTCACACTGCAACCAAACGACCCGCAGGCCAGGACAATGCCTTTGGGTGATGATGAGAGACCCCAAAGGGGACCAGAACATGGAAAATAAGGTTTAAGAGGTCTGCATAGGGTGGGCCCCGCTGGCACTCAGAGAGGGAAGGGGATCAGCAAGGAATCACAGTCCTCCTGCTTGGATTGGCGGACCTGCCAATCTCTCCATATTCCTGATGACTGGGATTTGCGAGGAAAGGGCCCTGAGAAGAGCCCAAACAGGAAGAGGCACCCCGAAGCCTGAGCAGGCCCAGCTGCGTGAGGCCTGGCTCCTTACCTGGGACAGTCCTGGGTAGTTAGGGCCCATTGTGCTCTGGGGCCGTCCCTCCAACCAGGAAATCTTCAGAGGGTTATCGACTAGGCCCACTTCATTCTGGACAGCCAGCTCCTGTCAAATACAGCATCCGGTCCTGGTCCCATCACTCCAGTCGGCTACAAAGCGGCTCTCTCTACCCCCACAGAAAAAACCAGAACCAGCGCTCTCATCCTCCAGGCAAAGCACAGCAAACTTCATACAGTGGTGTGCTGAAGCTCTGACCTTCCTTGTGCGCCACGTGAGCTTTCTGACTGGGGAGTGGGGGAAGGGGAGAAGGCAGTGCGAGGGCTCCAACCTGGAGGCGTGCTGGGGAAGGTGGAGGGTGTGGAGCCAGGCAGCAGGAAATGAAGCTATCCCCGGAATATTCTCCTGTCCATCCCTTCACTCGCTGTGCCTCTACTCCTGGGAGCTGGACGGGCTCTGGGAAATCTTGGCTCTGAGCTGGTCCAGAGATCCCCTGGGAGTGTGGACACCTAAGCTCAGAGGGCCCACAGAACTGGATTCCTCCCCTGGAATGGCAGGGCTGTCGGTAGCCCCCAAAGCCCCACATAGCACTCACCGCAGCCTTGATGGTTGCAAACTCCACCACAGCGGTGCCTGCCTTCTTACTGGACAGTACCAGGTTGAGCACCTCTCCGTACTGTGAGGATAAAGGGGGTCCCGGTAAGCATGGCTCAGCCTTCAGGATGGCCCAGCTCACACCAGAGACAAGCCTGGGCCACCCAGAGGCCACTAGGCCATTTTTAGCCAGGGTATAACCTCTCATTGCTAGGTTCCCAGAAAGGGGAGATCAGAGATGGGAAAGAAAGGTTCCCCCGCCCCTTGGGAATGCAGAGGACAGCAAAGGAGAGCTTGACAGACGTGGGAATTTAGACAGGCAGAGACGCACAGCTGCCTCAGCAACTGAAGGAGGTGAAGAGGATGGGGCTTTGGTGCCAGACAACAGCCTCCTCTCACCCCACACACGCAGCCAAGCCTTTTGCTTCTAAGGATGGCAAGGGAGGGGGCACATGGCAACATGAGTGACTGGAGGGCCGTGGCCTGGGGAGGTCTATGACACAGAAAAAAAGACAGGTAGAGATGGGAAGGAAGGTTAGGCCTGGAGATCCTGGGGTTTGGGCTGAGGTGGGGCCTGAGATGATGGGTTAGGGGGAAGTCAGCAGGGCAGACCTTTTGAAAAAGCCGTAGAAGGACATCTCTGGAATAGCCGTCCTGTGAGTTGGCCTCCTTCTTGCTCTTCCACTTGAGCTGAAAAGACAGCAGTGGGTGTCACCATTAAACACTGACCTCAACAGAACCAGACCCTGCACCTGAGCTTTACAGTCTGAGCAGACACCCCCCTTCAAAGCACTGGCAATCTAGGGAGCACCCCGCAAAATGCATTCCCCTTGAAAACAGACAGGCAGGTGGCCTGCTCACCCACAGCTACGCTTCCAGCCCTATAAGATGCTCTCCTTCCAGGGCCTCAGGGAGGGCTGCCCTGCAGCCTTTCATGGCCAGCTCTGAGAGGCCATCCTGTTGCCCAGGCAGTGGGAAGATGGAAGGATGGGATGTGGGTAGTGGTGTGGCTCCCAGAGATCCAGCGTCCCCGCCAGAAGCACCTGTGCCCATGGAAGCATCTGTTCTGCTGAGAGGAGATGGTGTGAGGTGGCCCGTAGATCCGCAGGGCTCACCTTTAGCTTGGGGGTTCCTTTGCTTTCAGGATTTTCTGCCATTCCTAGAAAATTTAGGAAAATTAACAAGGTAGAATATGATGGAGTCAGAGGTTCTCTCTCCCAAAGGAGACACAGCCCAGGGCCAAAGGACCTAGAAAAGATCACTCCTGACCAAGGGCAGTATTTGCCCCGCCCTGCTGTGGAGCCTGGTAGGGCAAGTAGAGGCAATCCCACCCCAACCCTGAGGAGCTGTCACATTGGGACAGCTGCCCAGCTGCCTGCTGAAGGCCATGGTCAGCACTCTGCCAACGAAGGGCTATGAACACCTACGGGGGGCAGAAGGTAGAAGTACAGACCACACAGTTCTACTGAAACAAAGTGCCCCAGAGCCGTCCCCGCCCCGCCCTGGTGATCTGCTCCAAAACAGAGCCAGCCCTGCTTGGGACCAAGATAAATGGGGCCAGGAGATCTCAAGTAGAGTGAAAATCCAATAGGCCTCAGAGAACTGGTATGAAGAAACAGGTGGCATGGGTCCAAGTGGGGTGCCCAGGGGGTTCCAGCAGGTGGAAGCTTCCAGAACAACTTCCCTGAGCAGCCAGTGTGGCCACTCTGGGCATCAGGAGCTGCCTCAGAGGGGGAGGCAGGTTTGGGGGACGGACTCTCACCTCTCAACCTCTGTTCCCGTTCCTGGCGTATCTGCTCCTGGATCACCCTCTGCTGCTCCTTCAGCTGCCGGGAACCCTCTTCTCGCAGGCGTCTGATCTGCAGAGTGGGAGTTGGGGAGGGTGACAGTTCTGTGCAGATCCAATTCCAGGTTGGCTCACCTTGCAAAGGTCCCTGGGACATTCCACCTGCAAGCTAGGCTCAGCAACCTGCAGGTGGGACAGATTATCCAGATCCCACAGAAGAAAGTGGAAATGGCATGCCCTCTCCAGCCACGGCAGCCCCTTTGCTCCACCAGCCTCCTCCCCCTGCAGATGGCCGCAGTGACTGGACGCTCACCTCTTGCTCTAGTGTCCCAGTGCTCCGGCTCGCCTCCTCCTCCTCCTCGTCGCTGCCGTGGGCCTGGGCCTGCCGCTCCCGGGCCTCCAGGTCTACGAACAAGGGTTGAATGACCCAATGTCTGGTCTAAGCAGTTTCTACATGGCCCCAGCCTACCAGGCTCTGGCTGCTTCCCCAAAATCTCACACAGCATGAACCTATACAATAACTCTGACCCCTCCCTCAATGCCCATGTGCTCCCAAATTAATCTCCATTGAGAAAAGTCTTAACAAGGAAGAGAATAGGATCCAGCTGAGTGGCCGGGGTCTGGAAAAGTTAAAGCAGCTCACGCTGACCAAGCTGGTTCTCCAAACAGTGAACAAGGTGTGGGTGGGTGCTTATGTCAGCAGCCCAGGGCCACGGGTCAGGGCTGCCAGTGGGTGGAGCCCCTGGCCTCTGTTCCTGTGGTTCGGCACCACAGCCTGACCTGCGACCTTGCCATGGCTTTGATGCTCTTCCCACCACTGAGCTTGAGTTCCCACAGAATCTTCTTTTTTTTTTTTGGCTGCATTGGGTCTTCGTTGCTGCGAGCAGGCTTTCTCTAGCTGTGGTGAGCAGGGGCTACTCTTCGTTGCAGTGCGTGGGCTTCTCATTGCGGTGGCTTCTCTTGTTGCGGAGCATGGGATCTAGGCATGTGGGCTTCAGTAGTTGCAGCACGCGGGCTCTAGAGCGCAGGCTCAGTAGTTGTAACGCACAGACTTTGTTGCTCCGCAGCATGTGGGATCTTCCTGGACTAGGGATCGAACCCCTGTCCCCTGCACTGGCAGACGGATTCTTAACCACCGCACCACCAGGGAAGTCTCACGACGGAATCTTCTACCTCCCACCTCAACTCACATTTACCAAGCCTCACTGTGGACCCGGCTACAACGGCTCCTACAGGGATGGCAGCCTCCATGCAAGAACATCACCCCAGGTCCTGGAGCCTTCCCACCTTCCAAGAGAAACCTGCTTGTGGCCCTGTCCCAGGCCAGCTGCTGTGACAAATGCTTCTTTCAGGTCTGGGACTCACCGCTTTGTTTTCTGTTCACTTTACTTACCTAAACTCTTCAGGTTTGTTTGTTTTTGATGGATGTACTGGGATGGTATATGTACGTAATAAATATATGGATGTGAAGCAGGCAAGAGGAAGGGGAGAAAAATCGAGTAAAGAATGCTTGGACCAATCTTATGGGGGTGATGAAAATGTTCTAAAATTGATTTAGAGTCATAGTTGCACCATTTGGTAAATTTACTAAAAATCACTGAATTGTTCACTTGAAATGGGTGGACGATACGATATACAAAATATATGTCAATAAAGCTGTTTTTTAAAAGATGAACGCCTGGATCTCTTTGGATCCTTCTGAGAGGATTTCACAGAGTGAAAGCTCTGTGCAGAGCTGGGACGAATGAGAAAGATCCAGGACGGCATGGCCAACAAGGATGCTGACTGTACTCATGCCATGTGGGTTCAAATCCTGGCTCCAGCAAGTTCTTATCCTTTTGGTGCCTTAGCCTCTTTTGTCTATAAAAAGTGGGTTTTGTAACACCCAGCTCCTTGGATAGTTGTAATAATTAAAGGAGGCAGTAAAACATCTGTCACA
Source organism: Mesoplodon mirus (assembly GCF_964341445.2). Classification (NCBI taxonomy): domain Eukaryota; kingdom Metazoa; phylum Chordata; class Mammalia; order Artiodactyla; family Ziphiidae; genus Mesoplodon; species Mesoplodon mirus. The sequence continues at coordinate 104,572,777 of NC_138979.1, read as the reverse complement.
GTGCTTAGCTAATAGCACACCTAGTCACTGGTGTTATTCCTAAGACTGTCCTTTAGGAGCCACCCCTGAGAACAGGGTTCTGCCCAGAGCCGGGGCCGCAAAGCTCTGAGTTGCTGGAACTGAAGCTGCAGGAGGAAAGGTGGGGGAGCTGCAGGAAAGCGGTCCAGGGAAACTGCAGGCTACCAGGACCACAATGTCACCTACCAAGCTTCACTTTCTTCCTTCTCTCATCAAGTTTCTGGGTCCTCTCTGCTGCCTGCTTCTTGGCTTTCCTGACCTTGTCATATGCAGCCTGGCAGAAGAAAGGAACACAGAGGAGCAGTCAGCCAGGGAACACACACAGAGCCCAGCCACCTCCCCGGCCCTGCCGCTAGCCCTAGAGCCATCAGGAGGCAGTCTGGTGACAGGGTCTCCAGGCTAGGACAGCAAGGACTGTGACGCATGGCCAAGTATAGAGGATGAAGCACACAGTGGTCTATAAATGTGGAGTAATTTAGATAGAGAAGGATAAGCTTACCCTGGCAGCAGCATCGGTCAGTACCTCCAAGGCCTGAGAAAGCTGATGGAAGAGTTCAGCTAAACATAGGGATCAAAAAAGAGAGAGGAGAAAAGTAAAGTTAGACTTGATGATGGTGTGCTCCCTCAAAAGAGCACCTCAAAGAAGCCACAGGCTGCTAGAAAAGCAGACAGCAGCAGGTGATGGACTAGCAAGGAAGGGTGAGCGCATCAGCAATTGACCAGATGCTCCTAACATGCGAAGTGCAGCCTTGGGGCCCAGCGCCCAAAGCCAGGCTGTGTGCGTTGGCCTCCCATGGCACTCACACCACACCCAGGTGGGTTGGCCTCCTTCTCCCCATGCCTAGGAGAGGCTCACCTGCTCTGGGATTATCCGGATTTTTGTCTGGGTGGCAGGAGAGGGCCTTCTGCCTATATGCCTTCTTCACCTGGAAGAGACAAGATTTGGTTATTTACTCTCTCACCCCAGGACGGAAAGGAAAACATTGTTAAAGTGCTAAGGGAAATCCAGGGAGTGCTCTCCATCGCTAAAAGAAAGGCTACCACACTGAAACAGTCACCTCCACCTGCAGTGGAGGCAAAGGCCGTGGAGGGAGCTGACCACTGCCCTGCAGCAGAGGGGCTGGGCCTGCTTCCTGCTGAGCACCCAATCTTACCACTGTGGATGTCAGAGGGCTCCTGGCAGGGGGCAGATGTCCCTATAGCCACCTGGAAACAGGCACTCTCACACACTCATGGTGTAATGTAATGTAAACCAGGGCAACCTTTCTGGAGGGAAATTTAGCCATCAAAACTTAAAATGTACTTTCCTTTGACTTACTCTGGAATTTGGACTTGTAGAAGCATGCCAAAATAAATATGCAAGGATGTCCACTAAAACATAGTTTATATTAGCCCCAAAGTGGAGCCAACCAAAATCTCCAACAACAGAGAAACCCATTAAAAAAATTACCATAGACAGAAGTCTGTATGTAGAAAGATCTTCAAGTCCTCATCACAAGAAAAAAAATCATAACAATGTATGGTAACAAATAGCAAATCATTATGTTGTACAAAATGTGCCAATTATACCTCAACTTACAAAAAAGAAAGAAATATCTTCAAGGTATGGTGCATGAAAAAAACAAGGCTTAGTATATACAATGATCATTTTGGGGTTGAAAATAAACAAGAAAATAAAAGAAATGTAAATAGTTAGAGACACTCGGGCATGTGCACAGCCCTTGTTTTCTCTTCTTTCCTCAAAGCAATCATATGAAACTTGTGGTTTCCTTTGGAAAGAAGCTGAAAGTGGAGGAGAAGGAAACATTTACTTCTCATTTTATACTTTTCTGTAGTTCAAATTTTCAAACCTTAAACAAGTCTTACTTTATTATCTTTTTTATTGATAACAGGGGTTATCTTGGTGGCGAGGCTATGGTCCTTTTTTAGCTTTTATTTTTGCACCTCTCTGTATTAAAAAGAAAATGTTTTATTTCTTATATTAGTAAAAATAAGCAAACATAGCCACCAAGATTCTCTTTTATATATTCCCCACACGTAAGGGAAGGCAGAGCACAAAATCCCAGAAGCTACCCTCTGCTTCCTGAGGCCTTGCTCTCAGTTCTGCCTGCACACCTTACCTACTGCTCAAACCTCCTGGGAGGAGGAGCCTCTAGACCAGAACCTCTACCAGTAGCTAAGAAGACTGGCTTCCCAGGCTTCCGAGAGGGAACCAATAAACACTTCTATCCAAAGTGTACTAAATAAGGGGCTTCGGAGGCAAGCAGCCAGCACCCCCAGGGAAGGGCCTGCAGGCAGGTGCCTAACTCCACTCCCACCTCCAGAGCTAAGGAGGGCCAGGAGCCACCTAGCCCAGGACCTCTGGGGTGTGCTGCCACCTGCTGGGCCACGGCTACAACCACACCTTCACCTGCCAGGGCAATCAAGCCCATCTAGCTCTCCTGGCTGAGCCTGAGGAAGCAGGAACCACTCCCAGGACAGGCTTTGAGCAGAGTGGGTATAGATGTGCTTCCCTGCTCCCCAGCCTTCCCAACTGCCCACCTATGTTCACCTCCCACCCCAACTTAGGTCTTCACCATTAAAAAGAAATGACAACAATAACAAAATATAGCTTTTTCACTATTAAAAAATAATAATAAGGGAAGGGGAGGTGATAGTTTTATATATAGTCTCACACTTGGAATGTCATCTTTACTCTTTAGGCACCTTATCATTCATCTTTTCTCCCTTTTACACTTTCTTTTCCTTTCTCCATTATGCCCAGGGCCTTATTTCTTTTTATTTTAAACCAAGCCTTTATTATATATTCTTTATATTTAAGGGTCCTTTATTTGTTTTTTCAAAAAGTAAAACAGGGCTTCCCTGGTGGCGCAGTGGTTGAGAGTGCGCCTGCCTATGCAGGGGACACGGGTTCGTGCCCTGGTCCGGGAAGATCCCACGTGCCGCGGAGCGGCTGGGCCCGTGATCCATGGCCGCTGAGCCTGCGCGTCCGGAGCCTGTGCTCCGCAACGGGAGAGGCCACAACAGTGAGAGGCCCACGTACCGCAAAAAAAAAAAAAAAAAGTAAAACAATACAAAAAATATATAAAGAGAGAGCTAAAAAGCTAATGTTCTTTCCCCATTTCCCCAGCCCTCTCTCCAAGGTTCCAGTGTTAACTGGATGGTGGGTGTCCTTCTAAACCTTCCCCCTTGATCATTCCAACAAATGATTTGGGGTCTTATTTTGGGGTCTTTGGGGTCTTGTTTCTGCCTCTCCACCCCCACCTCTCTCTCTCTCTGATCCCAGGCCCTTTCTCTGAACTGGTTGAGAGGAAGAGGAAGGGAGAAGAGGGTGTCTATTGCCTCAATTTGTACCACCACCCTCGGAATGAGCTTCCCCAGGACCAGGATTAGCAGGCATGCACTACTGATATTGGAGGATTTTGTGGAAGATGGTTTCTTTTATATCATGGGGCTCTTTTAAAGAGTTACATGTTCTTTTTTGTAAACCTAAGAGGGACAGTAAAAGGGAGAGAGGAGCTAAGAAGGAATAGCACGAAAGAAAAATAAAAGAAGCATAGGGGTGCTGGGTAGTAGTACATTCTTCATTTTCTTTTCTTGTTTTAAAGAATACTTTACAGATTTTTATTCTAAAGGAATGATATTAAATATTGTTTTGTGGGTTTTTTTGTTTTTTGGGGGGTATGCGGGCCTCTCACTGCTGTGGCCTCTCTCATTGCAGAGCACAGGCTCCGAACGCACAGGCTCAGCGGCCATGGCTCACGGGCCCAGCCGCTCCGCGGCACGCGGGATCTTCCCGGACCGGGGCACGAACCCACGTCCCCTGCATCGGCAGGCGGACTCTCAACCACTGTGCCACCGGGGAAGCCCTTGTTTTGTGTTTTATAATTCGTTTTAGATGTTCTATATCAGAAGATTGGTGTGTTTTTTTTCACTTAAACAGGAAAACAAAACTGTTCAAACAAAAAACTAATTATATAATAATGGGAAATACTCTACATATATTAATTTGCTTCCCTATCAATTCTCTTTCCAGAATGTGTTCCTTTGACATATGTCTTTAACAGTCTCATCAGACTTTATTTAAAGCAATAGTACAACTGGACCTAGGTCACCTCACTCCCTGTCTGGGTGGACCCCCATCTTACCCCCACCCCTCCAGCCTCCCACACTCCCAACATCTACAACCAAACACAACTGCCCCAATCAACTTGATGTATCCTGGAGCCCTATTTCCTCAAGGCCTGACTGGGCCTCCATTTCCAAATCACCCTTTAAAGGTGTAAGGGGTTGAACATTCTGTGTTTCAAGAACCTACTGGAAAAATTTACCAGTCTCAAGAGTAGGGGGAGAGGTGAGGCCAGAAGGTCAAGGGCAGGCTGGTATTCATTTTTAGAGAGGAATATTTAAGGGTAGGAGGGTAGGAGGGGAGCTCTCCGAGAGCCCTTCAGTACAGCACCGAATCTACCCCACCTCCCAGGTCCACTCATGGAGCAGCTAGGATATGGAGGGGCTGAGCTGGAGCCAGGGATACAGAGGAAAATCAGGAATTTCCCTGACACCGAAGAGAAAGGACACTGCTTAGCAAGGAAGATGGCTATGAAAACAATGAATTACACTGAGGTTGTAAGATGCCTGTAAGAGACGGCCCTAAGAATGGAAACAAAGAGAAAAGAGTGGCTAATTTTAGCCCTGAGGGCCTCACAGAGGAGGCAATATCTGAGCTGGATCTGAAAGGTGAGTAACAGTTCTCCAAGCAGGGCCAGAAAGGGCATTCAAGACAGAGGATGTGGAAGAGCCCAACTTCTCTTCAAGCCCCAGACAAGCTTAGAGAAGAAATATGTTTTCCTTTACTGAGGAATAAGTACTGAGAACAGAAAAAGACATGAAAAAGGAGAGACATGGTTGCAATAAAACATGGGAATAAAAATAATGTTTTTGTCAAAGAATATTTTGGTTAATTAAAAAAAAAATTCAACCAAATCAAAGTAATAGAAGAAAACCAGGAAAAGAATAAATTCATACCAACAAGTTAACGCACAAACTTGGGGTAAAGAAATGCTAGGGAATGAGAGCATACATGTAGGCAAAGAAATGCAAACTGGGCCGAGAAGAGGAGAAAAAGATTAAAGTTAACTCAGGTATGATACTGAAAGCACAAGAAAGTTAACGTGATTCATAAGGTATGTGTGATTCATAAAACAGAGAGTAGAACAATTAGAAGGGAAAGCCCCACAGTGCATATGAGCAGGGCCAGATGTGGAGAGCCTTCTGAGTTCAAAAGTAATGAACCAGGATGAATGACTGAGGAGGCATTTGGGGTCTCCAAGCCCAAAGAACTTGAACCTCAAAGTTCTCTGTGAGCTAATCAAAGTTTATCGTAAAGCACAAAGGCAAGATTAATGGAACATATAAGCATGGCCAAAAAACAAATAGTAATAAATGTAAAAATTCAATGTATAGTAAAAAGTATTACTAAAAACCAATACACTGAGTGGAAAAAAAAGGTTTTGGCTCTTCATCTCAAACCATATACCAAAATAATTCCAGAGAGATAAAAAAACTAAATACAAAAAAAGAAACTAAAAGAACCTAAAGAAAGAAAATGATGGGACTTTTAATCTGCTTTTAAGATGGGGAAGAAATTCCTAAGCATTAAAACAAGGGAAGGAATCACACATGCATGCACACACACATGCATACTTACACAAAATGAATGGATTTACAAATGAAAAAATTTTAATTTCTCTAAGTAAAAAATCATAGACAAAATTAAAAGATGAGGGAAATGATAAGAGAGAAGTATCTGCATTTAATATGACACACAACACAGTCTTCACTATGCAAAGAAATCATGCAGAAAAAGACAGGCAAGAAAAAGACAAACTACAAGAAAACAGAAGGAACATGAAGAAACAATTCATAGAATATAAATGGTTAATAACATGAAAAATGTGCACAGCAAAGGAAACAATAAACAAAATGAAAAGAAAACCCTCAGAATGGGAGAAAATATTTGCAAACGAAGCAACTGACATGGGACTAATCTCCAAAATATACAAACAGCTCATGCAGCTCAATATCAAAAAAACAAATGACCCAATCAAAAAACGGGCAGAAGACCTAAACAGACATTTCTCCAAAGAAGACATACAGATAGCCAACAAACACATGAAAAAATGCTCAGCATCACTAGTTATTAGAGAAATGCAAATCAAAACTACAATGAGATATCACCTCACATTGGTCAAAATGGCCATTATAAAAAAATCTACAAACAATAAATACTGGAGAGGGTGTGGAGAAAAGGGAACCCTCCTACACTGTTGGTGGGAATGTAAATTGGTACAACCACTATGAAGAACAATATGGAGGCTCCTTAAAAAACTAAAAATAGAGCTACCACATGACCCAGCAATCCCACTCCTAGGCATATATCCAGAGAAAACCATAATTCGAAAGGATGCATGCACCCCGATGTTCACTGCAGCACTATTTACAATAGCCAGGACACAGAAGCAACCTAAATGTGCATCAACAGAGGAACAGCTAAAGAAGATGTGGTACATATATACAATGGAATATTACTCAGCCATAAAAGGAATGAAATAGTGCCATTTGCAGAGATGTGGATGGACCTAGAGATTGTCATATATACTGAAGTAAGTCAGAAAGAGAAAAACAAATATTGTATAACATCACTTGTATGTGGAATCTAGAAAAATGGTAGAGATGACTTTATTTGCAAAGCAGAAATAGAGTCACAGATGTAGGGAATAAACTTATGGTTACCAAGTGGGGAAAGGAAGGGTGGGATGAATTGGGAGATTGAGACTGACATATATACACTACTACGTATAAAACAGATAACTAATGAGAACCTACTGTGTAGCACAGGGAACTCTACTCAATGCTCTGTGGTGACCTAAATGGGAAGGAAATCTAAAAAAGAGTGGATATATGTATATGTATGACTGATTCAATTTGCTGTACAGGAAAAAACTAACACAACATTGTAAAACAACTATACTCCAATAAAAATTAATTAAAAAGAAAAACATGAGGGACTTCCCTGGTGGCGCAGTGGTTAAGAATCCGCCTGCCAATGCAGGGGACACAAGTTCGATCCTGGGTCTGGGAAGATCCCACATGCTGCGGAGCAACTAAGCCTATGCTCCACAACTACTGAGCCTGCGTGCCACAACTACTGAAGCCCACACGCCTATAGAGTCTGTGCTCTGCAACAAGAGAAGCCACCTCAATTAGAAGCCCATGCACCACAATGAAGAGTAGCCCCTGCTCGCCGCAACTAGAGAAAGCCCACGCACAGCAACAAAAACCCAATGCAGCCTAAATAAATAAATAAATAATAAGTAAATAAAATTTAAAATAAAATCATGGTTAAAAAAAAAGTGAGGGCTTCCCTGGTGGCGCAGTGGTTGAGAGTCCGCCTGCCGATGCAGGGGACACGGGTTCATGCCCCGGTTCGGGAAGATCCCACATGCTGCAGAGTGGCTAGGCCCATGAGCCACGGCTGCTGAGCCTGCGCGTCCGCAGCCTGTGCTCCACAGCGGGAAAGGCCACAACAGTGAGAGGCCCGCGTACCACAAAACAAACAAACAAACAAACAAAAAAAACCATGAAAAAATTTCAGCCTCACACACAAAAATTAAGCCCTTTTCACCTCTCAGTTGACAACAAGGAAAAAAAGGATGGTATTTAATGTTGGTGGCTTTGTGGTGAATATGTAAATTGACACCATGAGCCTGGTTTTTCTTTTTTTTTGGGGGGCTGTACTGCATGGCTTGCGGGATCTTAGTTCCCTGACCAGGGATCGAACCCATGCCCCCTGCAGCAGAAACACGGAGCCCTACCACTGGACTACCAGGGAATTCCCAACACAATGATTCTGGAAAGCAATCGGGCGCTATATATCAGGAAGCTTTGAAAAGTGCAGACCCTTTGATTCAGCAAGGCCTCTCCTAAGAGCCTATTCTAAAGAAATACTTAGAAATTTATACAGTATTTATAAACATTGCTGTTCATTTATAGCACTATTTATAAAAGAGAAAGTCAGAAATCATCTACATTAAAAAACGACAAAAATGGTAGCTAGCACTTACCACGCAGCAAGCTGTCTGAAGTGCTTTACTTATAATAACTTACTTAACTCTTAACACATCCCTATGAGGTAGAAATTATTATCATCCTCATTTTACAAAGGAGGAAATTGTGACATAAGGAGGCGTTCATTATGATACTGAAAATTCATTCAATGAAAACCCATGCACTCGTTATTTCAGACAATAGTTGCTCTACTCTAGCCATACACCATAGAAAAAACTGTGGCTACCACCCCACCCATGCCATCAAAGGCCAAATAGGGAGTCTAGACTTCCACCCTTACCAGCTGTAACAAAGCACCCCAAACCTTTGCCAGGGTGGTGTCAGAGAAGGCCAAGAAGGGAGTTCACCCCCGCCAGAGGAAAATATAAAAATATACCTGAAAGAGAGGGTTATAGTTGACATTTACTTTTCACAATGAGCTTGTATTACTTTTCACATCAAGAAAAACACTGTTAAAAAAAAAAATAATTAAATTCTCCAATCGAAAGACAGAGTGGCTGGGACTTCCCTGGTGGTCCAGTGGTAAAGAATCTGCCTTACAATGCAGGGGATGCAGGTTCAATCCCTGGTCAGGGAACTAAGATCTAACATGCTGCCGGGCAACTAAGCCCAAGTGCCACAACTACTGAGCTTATGTGCCTCAACCAGAGCCTGCGTGCCACAACTACAGAGCCCACCTGCCCTGGAGCCTGCACGCCACAACTAGAGAAGAGAAAATCCACATGCCACAACTACAGAGAAGCCCATGCACTACAACAAAAAGGCTGCACACTGCAACGAAAGATCCTGCATGCCTCAATGAAGATCCTGCGCGCCACAGCTAAGATCCGATGCAGCCAAAAACAAACAAACAAACCCCAAGACCCATCTATATGCTGCCTACAAGAGACTCACTTCAGATGTAAGGACACACACAGACTGAAAGTGAAGGATGGAAAAAGATATTTCATGCAAATGAAAACCAAAAAAAGCTGGGGCAGCTATACTTATATCAGACAAAATAGGCTTTAAGACAAAGACTGTAATAAGAGGCAAAGAAGGTCATTACATAATGATAAAGGAGTCAACCCATCAAGAGGATATAACATTTGTAAATATTTATGCACGCAACACAGTAGCACCGAAATATATAAAGCAAATATTAACAGACCTAAAGGGAAGAATAGACAGCAATACAATGATAGTAGAGGATTTTAATACCCCTCTTTTGTCAATGGATAGATCATCCAGACAGCATATCAATAAGGAAACATCGGCCCTAAATGACACATTAGTTCAGATGGACTTAACAGACATATATATAACACTCCACCCAAAAGCAACAGAAGGGGCTTCCCTGGTGGCATAGTGGTTAAGAATCCACCTGCCAATGCAGGAGACACAGGTTTGAGCCCTGGTCCGGGAAGATCCCACATGCCATGGAGCAACTAAGCCCATGTGCCACAACTACTGAGCCTGCACTCTAGAGCCCATGAGCCAAAACTACTGAGCCTGCATGCTACAACTACTGAAGCCTGCATGCCTAGAGCCCGTGCTCTGCAACAAGAGAAGCCACTGCAATGAGAAGCCCATGCACCACAACAAAGAGTAGCTCCCACTCGCCGCAACTAGAGGAAGCCTGCACACAGCAACAAAGACCCAATGCAGTCAAAAATAAATAAATAAAATAAATAAATTAAAAGAAAAGAAAAGCAACAGAATACACATTCTTCTTAAGCACACATGGAACATTCTTCAGGACAGATCACATATTAGGCCACAAAACAAGTCAATAAAGTTAAGAAGACTGAAATCATATCGAGCATCTTTTCTGACCACAATGGCATGAAACTAGAAATCAATTACAAGAAGAGAACTGGAAAATTCAAATATGTGGAGATTAAACAACATGCTACCAAACAACCAATGGTTCAAAGAAAGATCAATGAAAGCAAGATCTGTTTTTTTTTGAAAAGATAACAAGACAGATGAACTTTTAGCTAGACTCCCCAAGAAAAAATAGAGGACTCAAATAAATAAAATCAGAAATGAAAGATGAGCCATTATAACTGATATCACAGAAATACAAAGGATCATGAGACTACTCTGAACAATTATATGCCAAAAAATTGGACAACCTAGAAGAAATGGATAAATTCACAGAAACATACAACCTACCAAGACTGAATAATGAAGAAACATAAAATCTGAACAGACCAATTGCCAGTAAGGAGATTGAATCAGTAAATAAAAATCTCCCAATAAACAAAAGTTCAGGACCAGACAGCTTCACTGGTGAATTCTACCAAACATTTAAAGAAGAATTAGGGACTTCCCTGGTGGCGCAGTGGTTAAGAATCCGCCTGCCAATGCAGGGGACATGGGTTCAATCTCTGGTCCAGGAAGATCCCACATGCCGCAGAGCAGCTAAGCCCGTGCATCACAACTACGGAGCCTGTGCTCTAGAGCCCGCGAGCCACAACTACTGAGCCCGTATGCCACAACTACTGAAGCCTGTGTGCCTAGAGCCTGTGTTCCACAAGAGAAGCTACCTCAGTGAGAAGCCCACACACCGCAACGAAGAGTAGCCCCCACTCACCACAACTAAAGAAAGCCCGCGCACAGCAATGAAGACCAAACACAGCCAAAAATTTAAAAATTAAAATTAAAAAAAATTTTTGTTTAAATAAATTTTTACAAGTTAAAAAAAAAATAAAGAAGAATTAATACTAATCCTTCTCACTCTTGCAAAGAATAGAAGAGGAGGACACATTTCCAAACTACCTTTGCAAGGCCAGCATTATTGCCCTAATACCAAAACCAGACAAGGATGCCACAAGAAAAGAAAATTATAGGCCAACACCCCTGATGAACACTGATGCAAAAATTGTCAACAAAATATTAGCAAACAGAATTAAACAATAATATGTACATTAAAGGATCACACACAATGATCAAGTGGGATTTATTCTAGGGATGCAAGGACAGTTCAACATCCACAAATCAATTAATGTGAAACACTATATTAACAAAATGAAAGATAAACATCTTATAATCATCTCAAGAGATGCAGAAAAGGCATTTGACAAAATTCAACATCCATTTATAAAAACTCTCAACAAAGTGGGTATAGAGGGAATATACTTCAACTTAATAAAAGCCATATATGACAAGTCCACAATTAATATCATGCTCCATGGTGAAAAGCTTTTCCTCTAAGAATCAGGAACAAGACAAGGATGCCTACTCTACCCTCTTTCATTTACCATAGTACTGGAAGTCCTAGCCAGAGCAATTAGGCAAGGAAAAGAAATAAAAGGCATCCAAATCAAAAAGGAAGAAGTAAAACTGTCATTATTTGCAGATGACATATTATATATATAGAAAACCCTTAAAGAGTCCACCGAAAAAACTGTTAGAATAAAAGAATTCAGTGAAGTGGCAGGATACAAAATCAATACACAAAAGTCTCTTGCATTTCTAGGCACTAACAATGGATTATCAGAAAGAGAAATTAAGAAAACAATCCCATTTACAATTTCATCAAAAAGAATAAAATACCTAAAAATAAATTTAGCCAAGGAGGTGAAAGATCTGTACACTGAAAACAAAAAGACAATGATTAAAGAAGTTGAAGAAGACCAAATAAGAGGAAAGATATTCCATGTGCATGGTGTGGAAGAATTAATATTGTTTAAATGTCTTTACTACCCAAAGCAATCTATGGATTCAATGCAATCCCTGTCAAAATTCTAATGGCATTTTCACAGGAAAAAAAAAATCCTAAAATTTGTGTGGACCCACAAAAGACCCCAAATAGGCAAAGCAATCTTGAGAAAGAAGAACAAAGCTAGAGGCATCACATGTCCTGATTTCAAACTATTTACAAAGTTACAGTAATCAAAACTGTATGGTATTGGCATAGAAACAGACACCTTGATCAATGGAACAGAATAGCCCAGAAATAAACCCACATATACAGTCAATTAATTTACAACAAAGGAGCCAAGACTATGTAATGGGGAAAGGACAAAGAAGCCATGAATATGCAATGGGAAAAGAACAGTCTCTTCAATAAATGGTGTTGCAGGGAGGGGAGGGATAAATTAGGAGCTTGGGATTAACATACACACACTGCTGTATATGAAATAGATAACCAACAAGGACCTACTGTATAGCACAGGGAACTCTACTCAGTATTCTGTAATAACCTATATGGGTAAAGAATATCTGAAAAAGAATGAATATATGTATATGTATAACTGAATCACTTTGCTGTACACCTGAAACTAACACAACATTGTAAATCAGCTATACTCTAATAAAAAAATTTTCCCCAATAAAATTTTAAAAAATAAACAATGGTGTTGGGGAAACTGCATTCCCCATTTTGCCAAATGCAAAAGAATGAAACTGGATTGCTAACTTACACCATACACAAAAATTAACTCAAAATGGATTAAAGACTTGAATGTAAGACCTGAAATTATAAAACTCCAAAATGAAAACGTAGGGAGTAAACTCCTTAACATTGGTCCTGGCAATGATTTTTTTTTTGGATTTGAGAGCAAAAGCAAAAGCAACAAAAGCAAAAAATAAACAAGTGGGACTACATCAAACTAAAAAGCTTCTGCACAGCAAAGGAAAAACCATCAACAAAATGAAAAGGCAAACTATGGGATGGGAGAAAATATATGCAAATCATATATCTGATAAGAGGTTAATATCCAAAATATATAAAGAACGCATACAATTCAATAGCAAACAAACAAAAAAACCCCAAAACAAAAAACCTACAAACAAACAAACAACAAAAAACCCTATCTGATTAATAAATGGGCAGAGGATCTGAACAGACATTTTTCCAAAGAAGATATACAGATGGCCAACAGGTACATGAGAAGGTGCTCAACATCACTATCCACCAGGCAAATGCAAATCAAAACCACAATAAGATACTACCTTACACCTGTTAGGATAGCTATTATCAAAAAGACAAGAATAAGTGTTGGTAAGGATGTGGAGAACAGGGAACTCACGTGCACTATTAGTGAAGCCACTATGAAAAACTGTATAGAGGTTCCTCAAAAAATTAAAAATAGAACTACTGGGAATTCCCTGACAGTCCAGTGGTTAGAACTCCGAACCTTCGCTGCCAACGGCCTGGATGGATCCCTGGTCACAGAACTAAGATCCCACAAGCCACACGGCATGGCCTAAATAAATAAATATTTTAAAATAAAAAATAGAACTACCAAATGATCCAGCAATTCCACTTCTGGGTATTTATCCAAAAGAAATGAAAACACTAACTTGAAAATATAATGCACCCCCATGTTCAATGCAGCATTATTTACAGTAGCTAAGACATGGAAACAACCTAAGTGTCTACTGATGGATGAATGGATAAAGAAGATGTGAGATTATACATATACACATACACACACATACACACACAGATAGATAGATATACTCATTCAGCCATAAAAAAGGAAATCTTTCCATTAGACAATATGGATGGACCTTGAGGGCATTATGCTGAGTGAAATGAGTCAGACAGAGAAAGAGAAATATCATATGATCTTATTTACATGTGGAATCTAAAAAACAAACAAACAAGAAACAACTCATAGATACAGAGAACAGATTGGTGGTTGCTAGAGGCAGGCAGTTGGGGGAGGGTCGGGGGAGCAAAATGTCAAAATGTACAGACTCCCAGTTATAAAATAAATAAGCCATAGGGATGTAATGTACAGCATGGCAACTACAGTTAATACTGTACTGTTTATTTGAAAGTTACTAAGAGAGTAGATCTTAAAAGTTCTTATCACAAGAAAAAACAAATTTTAACTATGTACAGTGATGGGTGTAATTTACTTAGACTTATTGTGCTGATCATTTCACAATATATACATCAAACATATCGAATCATTATGTTGTATACCTGAAACTAATATGTTATATGTCAATTATATGTAGGAAAACAGGGGACTTCCCTGGTGGCACAGTGGTTAAGAATCCGCCTGCCAATGCAGGGGACATGGGTTCGAGCCCTGGTCCGGGAAGATCCCACATGCCGCGGAGCAACTAAGCTCATGCACCACAACTACTGAGCCTGTGCTCTAGGGCCCATGAGCCACAACTACTGAAGCCCGTGTGCCACAACTACTGAAGCCCCAGCACCTAGAGCCTGTGCTCCGCAACAAGAGAAGCCACAGCAATGAGGAGCCCGCACACCACAACGAAGAGTAGCCCCCACTCGCCCCAACTAGAGAAAGCCCATGTGCAGCAACAAAGACCCAACACAGCCAAAAATAAATAATAAATAAATTTATTTTTAAAAATTAAAAAATAAAAAAACAAAAAGCAAAAAACCAGGGATGTTGAGCTTCTTTCAACTATTCTAAGCTAGGAAGTAGCATGGTTCACTGAGAGAAAGAAGGCTCTGGAGTCTAACATGTGTTTTCAAATTTTGAATCTTCCGCATATTACTTGTGTGACCTTGGGCAAATTACTGGATCTCACTCAGCCTTAGGTTCTTCAACTATGAAGTATGGGAAGTATCCCCTACACGTAGGGCTGTTGTGAGGATTAAAGAAAATAACCCATGTGAAGTACCTAACAAAAACCAGGCACTCAATATAAGGTCCAAACCTCTTGTTTATCCACTCCTGCGAGGGAGGTAAACTGTGACACCAGCCCAGGACAATGCCAACCTGACAGGAACTCCAGGGATGGACATGGGTCCACAATGGGCCCAGGTGAGTCCAGTATGAATTCTTGAGGTGTACAAGGCTGGTTTCAGGTCTGCTGGGGGCAGTTCTAAAATTCTATCCTTGGTTAGCCCCCAGGGGCTCTGAACTACTTTCACAAAGTGTAGGGGGTACAGGTAGGTAGCCTGAGATCTTCCAGAGTGGCCATGAACCAAAACCCAGCTGGCCTAAGAATGCTGGCCAAGTGTGTCTGTCCTGATTAACTAGTTATTACTACGGTTAGCTGCTAAGTCTGCCCTGGGCAAGGGCCACTGCTGGGTTTTAGCCTCGAAGGCCAGTTCTGACTTTGAACCGGTTGGCCTGGAGTTTGGTGTTTTGTGTTACAAATAGGACTCCCAGCTTTGCCCAGCCCTCCTGGAGTGACTGGTGCCTGAAGAATTTCTCATCATGTAAACACAACTCTCCTACAGCAGGCCTTTGAAAAGCTTCCGTGTCAATATTGTTTATTACAAAATATTCTACCTTATTAGCAGCTCAAGAGGCTGGATTCAGGGCAAAAAGATGCAACAATATTTTTCTTAACTATGGTAAGTTGGGAAGGAAGAGGAACTTTCAGAAGAACAAAGAAATAGAAGGACCCTACATGTAATGATGTGAGAGAAAGACAGGACCATCTAATCCCAGGCATTCGGGTTGGCAGCTCCTCTATGAAACCGAGTCTGCAAGTGCTGGGACACCTAGGCAAGGTTGAAGCAGCCACTGGAAGGTGCCAAAAGCTACTGAATTGTCTTAACACTTGCAGTTTTCCTTCCTTACCTATAGGCTTCTCCTAAGTCCCCAGGTTTCCCTAGCACTTGGAAACATTCATTTGCATTTCCTGAGACTTCACAGAAAAGAGCTAGGTAACAGTTGAGGGGCTTCTCACCCAATACCCCCTGCCCAGACCATGGTTTTTCAGAGGACCAGGCTGTCTCCAAGGCTCAGCCCCAGAATAACAGAGATCTCAGATGAACATAAGCTCCATGAGGACTTTAAACTCCAATTTGCAAAAGTGTAGTCTTCCTCCTGATGTCTTTCTAAAATATTACTCCCTTTCCCCATCCTAGGACACTACTTGAATTTAATCTGTCTTCCATATCTCAGGATCATCATTCAGAACAGAAACTACTGAACAGTACATGTTCAGATGCTACTGAGGGCAGAGTCAGGCTTTCCCTACGCTTCCTTAGGTGGTAATGATCTTAAATTCTACTCTTTTTATAGTTTCTCTATCTCCTCCCCAGTCAGCCTCTACTAGACTGTGCCAGATGCCAGCCTGTCTCTGGAAGTGCTTATAATCTGCTGTTTCTTTTCTGGTATGGTCTGGAAAAACAGATAAACTGGTTATGATTGTGCCTCAAATGAGGGTATACAGGTACAGGAAATTATGGGGGTTCTTACGAACAAAGGGAATGTGCTTTAGGGGGCAGGGAGTTTTGCCTATCCCCAGGGGCCAGAATTGTGCACTGGACAGCACCTGGTACTCAGTAGGCACACAGTAAATATCTATTGAATGAAAGGGGTGCACGTCCATTTGTTCTCAAACAAACACAATTAGGAAGCCTCAACTATGTCAATTACTTCAGGCCTATTGAAGAGCAGAAGGAAGTGGGTGCTGCACCAACCCTAGAAGACCTTCCCACGCTATTTCATAATTTCCCCTTCTACCTGCTAACACTTCCTTTTGAGAAACTAAGCCTGGAAAAGGGAAGAAATCACTATAGCAGACTGATAAGAGAACCGCAGTGGGAACTAAATGTTACCCCCCCAGAGCCCACATCACAGAGGGGAATAATGAGTCATGAATTAGCAGCCACCCACCCAGCCCTTCCCGGGGCTCCATAACTGGTTTTGCCACTCACAGCAACCTGAGCCCAGAGCAGGGAAAGGAGCCTGGAGCTGGGTCTCCCGCCATCTCCACTGCTTGGCACTAGGCACACAACAGGGCCTCTGACAATCCACCTGCCTTCAGTTTCACCTCTTATAAGGAATGAACTCCTGACTCACACAAAAAAGCCAAGCACTAAGGGGTCCAATAAATATAAAATAGCCATCATTAAACTTAAAAGAAAGGTGCCCTACATAGAAGAGATCATTATTTTTTAAAAGGCTGCTATCCTTTCTTATAATAAAACTTGGAGCCAGGTAAGCAGTACAAGTAATTAAGCCCAGTTCTCAAAAGCCAGACTCGTAGGTCAGACTCAGATACGGAGGACACACAGGGAGGTCACTCTATGTGACAACAGGTACTGAGTGAACAAACCATGCCAGTGAATCAGCTGGGAAGCCATTAGAGGCCCAGTTCCAAGAATGGGAACAGTCAGTAATCTAGGCCTGGGCAGTAATTTCTCCCTAAGCCTGGGGGAGGCAGACAGTTCCCCAACCCTGTACTAGCCACAACACCAGAGGTTATGTGACTGCCTGATGTCATAGGCAGGAAGTAAACCACAGAGCTCTAGGCACTTACCTGGAAGTCCCCTCTGCCTAAAAGATTGGCCACTTTCATTCCTTACAGCCTGTGGTCCACACTGCAACAGCACTACATAGAAATTCCCAAATTCCTGCAGAAACCGGACTGCTCCAAAGGCTCTGAGCAAGCAGGGTGCCAGCCACCCCTCAGACCAGCACCCTTAGTTCAACATTCCCAAAACGTGGGCCTGCTGGTGGTAACGAGATGCTGGGGACACCCGGACCTCACACCAACATCTCTTGTAGTCTGCTAACCACGGCCCACAGTCCAGACTCAGGACAGTGACCTGTGCAGCCTGAACCAACTGAGACCATGCACAGGGCCTGGGCTGCTTCTCCCCATATGTTGCCCCTATGCACCCTAAAGGATCTGGATCCCCAGCCCATTCCTGAGGTCACTCTTCTGGTTCTCGCACCCCTTGGGCTCTCACCTCTGGGTCCCCCTTTAGCACTCCCAGTATCCCTTCCTGGGCCTCAACCCCTTCCCTGCCCTCCTTCTCAGCCCACTTCCCCAAGCCAGCTATCCACGGGAGCACAGTCTACAGCCCTCCTCCTCCTCCTCCTCCGATGCCCCCTTCTCTCAGGCCCCGCTTCTCCCTCCCACCCTTACCCTAAGCAGGCTTACATCATGCTCAGACTCCAAAATCCTCACCTGCATTCTTCTATCAGGTTGGAGATTCCCACCCCTCAGATCTGTCAGATACCCTGGGTCTGGCGGCCCCTCACCTCTCCCCACAGCCTGCTGTCACTCTTAACCCCTGGAGACCTGGGTCCCTACTCCCAAAGCCACTCTCCTCTGCCCAGGTGCAGAACTCTTTCTCTCTGGGCCCTGGTACTCCCTACATCTCATTCTTCTTTCCCCTTAACACACTGGTTTCCTTTATAAACAAATTATATTAGTAAAAAGAAGTGAGTCAATTTAAAAAATAATCATAATAACCAAATAACAGTATTCAGGAACAGCAAAAATAGGGAAAGCAGCTATGAAAATGGAGAATATTTTGAATTCTACCTTAGCTGAAATGAAAACTCCACTGTGGTAGTTTTAACACAAATTTTAACATACTTCCTCAAGTTGTCCGGGTCGACTTAATACCCTTCGAGCTCACCCAGGTCGTTCAGCTTTATTCACAGAGTCAAATCTCTATCTGTGTCACAGATGGGAACACAAGGCTTTCTGGGGCCCGCAGACCCATCTCTCGTCACCCTAATTACTCCTGAGGTGTGGGTCATGGAAAACAGCTCTGAAATAGGAGTAGAAAATGCAGGTTTGGGCAGGCGCTCTGCATTTACTAGCCACCTTATGCTGGGCAAATAAAACTCTGTCAGTGTCAGTCTTCTCATCTATAAATTGGAGCTAATAGTCCTTGTGTACCTCACACTCCTGTGGTTTTTTTTTTAATTAATTTATTTATTTTTGGCTGCGTTGGGTCTTCGTTGCTGCATGCAGGCTTTCTCTAGTTGCGGCGAGCGGGGGCTACTCTTTGTTGCAGTGTGTGGGCTTCTCACTGCAGTGGCTTCTCTTGCTGCGGAACACAGGCTCTAGGCGCGTGGGCTTCAGTAGTTGTGGCACACGGGGTCAGTAGTTGTGGCTAACAGGCTCTAGAGTGCAGGCTCAGTAGTTGTGGCGCACGGGCTTAGCTGTTCCACAGCATGTGGGATCTTCCCAGACCAGGGCCCTGGAACCCGTGTTCCCTGCATTGGCAGGCAGATTCTTAACCACTGCGCCACCAGGGAAGCCCCACACTCTTGTTTTTTTTTCTTTTTTAAGTTATAGATTGTTATGTATTCTTTTTTTTCCAATATTTTATTTATTTATTTATTTATTTTTGGCTGGGATGGGTCTTTGTTGCTGCACGTGGGCTTTCTCTAGCTGGGGTGAGTGGGGGTTACTCTTCGTTGTGGTGTGCGGGCTTCTCATTGAGGTGGCTTCTCTTGTTGCAGAGCACAGGCTCTAAGCACGTGGGCTTCAGTAGTTGCAGCACGCAGGCTCAGTACTTGTGGCGAGCAGGCTCTAGAGCGCCAGCTCAGTAGTTGTGGTGCACGGGCTTAGTTGCTCCTTGGCGTGTGGGATCTTCCAGGGCCAGGGCTCGAGCCCATGTGCCCTGCATTGGTAGGCGGATTCTTAACCACTGCGCCACCAGAGAAGTCCTCACGGGCTTGTTTTGAAGATCACATCAAATGAGATAATTTATGTGAAAGCACTTTGGTGTCATGTAAATGTGAGGTATTATCTTGAATGCTAATGAATAGCTTACAGCTTACAACACAAATGAATCATTCCTTTTGACTTAACAGTCAGCCAAGTAATTTCAAAAATTCAGAGTTTCAGCCAGACAGACAAACCCAGGAATGAGTTAACCATCAGAGAGATACAGAGAGGACTTGGAGGCCTGGCTCCTGGTCCCACCCAGCGCTGGTCAGGCCCTTGGTGAATGAACGACAGCTGTCAAGTGAAACCAGGCTCACTGCCCAACCCTGAGGCCTCAGTGCCTGGTCTGGAGGTAAGAGGCTTTGAGAAAGGTTCCCATTGGAGACAGTGGACTGAGTCAGGCTCACCTCAAATCCAGAAATGGCCCCCAGATGCCCACAGAATCAAGTCCAACCACCCTAGGGCCTAGAGGCCCAGAGACACCACATTTTTCAGATTCAACTCCTGCCACACCCTCAACAGACCCTAGGCAATGTCCTCTTCCTTGTCACGCCAGGCACTTTGACTTCTACCCCCTCATGCCATTCCTTCAAGTCCTTCTCTGTCCTCAAAAACTTATTCCTTTTTTCTTTTTTTTTTTTTTGTAGTATGCGGGCCTCTCACTGTTGTGGCCTCTCCCGTTGCGGAGCACAGGCTCCGGACACGCAGGCTCAGCGGCCATGGCTCACGGGCCCAGCCGCTCCGCGGCATGTGGGATCTTCCCAGACCGGGACACGAACCCGCGTCCCCTGCATCGGCAGGTGGACTCTCAACCACTGCGCCACCAGGGAAGCCCAAAAACTTATTCCTTTTAAATCTGTAAGAAACAATGTCAATGTATCACATTCTAGGGTATAACAGAAATAAGTGATTTAAATAAAGGTATTAGGGCTTCCCTGATGGCAGCACAGTGGTTAAGAATCCTCCTGCTGGGCTTCCCTGGTGGCGCAGTGGTTGAGAGTCCGCCTGCCGATGCAGGCGACACGGGTTTGTGCCCCGATCCGGGAAGATACCACGTGCCGCGGAGCGGCTAGGCCCGTGAGCCATGGCCTCTGAGCCTGCGCGTCCGGAGCCTGTGCTCCGCAACGGGCAGTGAGAGGCCCGCGTACCGCAGAAAAAAAAAAAAAAAAAGAATCCTCCTGCCAATGCAGGGGACACGGGTTTGAGCCCTGGTCCGGGAATATCCCACATGCTGTGCAGCAACTAAGCCCGTGCACCACAACTACTGAGCCTGTGCTCTAGAGCCCGCGAGCCACAACTACTGAAGCCCGCGTGCCTAGAGCCCGTGCTCCGCAAGAAGAGAAGCCACCGCAGTGAGAAGCCCACGCACCGCAACGAAGAGTAGCCCCCGCTGGACGCAACTAGAGAAAGCCCGCACAGCAATGGAGACCCAACGCAGCCAAAAATAAAGAAAATAAATAAATAAAAATAAAGTTCCCTTTAAAAAAAAATAAATAAAGGTATTAGCTAGCAAACAGGTAAAACAGCCTTTTCCTTAAAGCAATAATAAAATATAAACTGAAAAGGTCAATATTAAGTTTCCATGGTAGTTTTCCTGGTAAATACATTTAAAACTTTAGTCTTCAAACAGTTGATCAAAATGCATTTTCAAGCTTCACCAAGTAATACCTGCCAAGATACAGTGAGTTATGTACCCTTCAAAGGGCTTCAAATGAAAGGCAAGGCTGCTATAGACAGGAGAGAAATTCACGTGTCAACTGCAGAGCAGTGGAAGGAATATTAAACTGGGGCTCCAGTCTGACCCAACACTCACTCACTGGGTGATCTTAGCAAGTTCCATAGCCTCTTTGGACCTCCATCCTCCTGTCTATAAAATGAAGAGAGTAAATGACCATGATGATCCCTTTTAACCCTGCTGTGATATATTCTTTTCTGCTCTCAAGGTCTTGCACAAAAACACCTCCTCAGGGGAAGTCTTCCATGACCCTGCCAATCACATGAATCTTGTCTTCCTCTTTATTCTGACAGCATTTTCCTTATATACTTTTATTCCACCTCTTTCACTCTACCTCAAAATTCACTGTTTACTATATTGTGTGAGCTGTCAGAAAGCAGAAGTGATGTCCTCTTCAGCTCTGAAGTCCCACCATGCCTACACAGTCCCTTGTCCATGGTAACATACTCCATTCATTTGTAGATTCGAACTGAAGAGTGAACTCTGCTGATCCTCAATTTTGTTCTACCTGATGCCTCACCTCCTTTCTACACTGACCACTGCCTTGGTCGAGAATCACTGGTGTAGTGTGAGGTGAATCAGTACTGGTCTATCAGGACTGGAATGAGTGAGAAGGTGTGAGGAGTGGAGGGCAAACTTAGACATGAGTTTGGGAGATGTGCATTGGACATTAGCACTTACAGTGTAAGGAAGGTGAAGCAACCATGATAACAGCATGAGGGAACTTGTAGTGAGTCTGTGCCAAGTGCCTTGCCAAGTGCTTTGCCTGGACTGAGCCTCATAACAACGCTGGCGCAGAGGGACTGCCACCATTCCCATTTCACAGACATGGAAGCCAAGGCACACAGAGGTTAAATATTTGCTCAAGGTCACAAACTAGGTAAGTCATGGAGACAATATCCAGGCAGTCTGCCTCTAAAGTCCACTTTCTTAACTGTCACTGGTGGTAAGTACAAAGATGATTATAAAGGCACATTTAGAATTCCCAACATTGCTCAAGGCTCTGTATTATGATTTCCCTCCATTCTCAACACATGGTAGATGTAACAAACAATGACTCTTGGCCTTACTTGTTAAGATTAGTTATAAAAGCTGTCATTGTCTGCATGAGTTACACTCTCTAGGAAATCACCATCTGATTAGAAAGCATCACCTTCTAGAATTATCAACTTTGACCTCTGCATTTCAAAATGATGGACCACAAAAGCAAGAGACAGAGAGGCTGGAAACAGACACGATGGGGTGACCCTCCAGGAACTGCTCTCTTCACATTTGTATCCCTAGTGCCAGGCTCTGCGAGAGGCACACAGTAGGTAGGCACTTAAAAGTCTGTGGAATCGAATGGTGTTTGTGGGAAATGTTTCTACCCTCCTCGAAAACACAGATGAAGAAAGAGAAAGAAAAACAAAAGAGGCAGGGAAAACACTGTAAAGTTTGATTTAATGAACTGTGGGACCTGCTGTGTGTGTGTGTGTGTGTGTGTGTGTGCGTGTGTGTGCAAGGCACTGGGCACACAGCGTGCTGTTTTCGAGAGCCAGGATGGGAGCTTCCAGCTGAGAGATGGGGCGATCTCCTGCCTACCCAGTGGGAGTATAAGATGGCACCACTTTTCTGAAAGACAATTTTGAAAAAGCTTTTAAATACATTTACTTTTGGTAAATATATTTGATTGGTCTAGTAATTTCACTTTGCCACAAAGTATGACTGCATAAGAAAGTAATAATACATCAATCATTCAACAAGGATTGATTGAACACCTATCAAGGGCCAGGCATTGTTCTAGGTGTTAGAGACATAGCAGTAAACAAAAAAGAGTAAGTCTCTTCCTTCCTGGATTTTTTACATTCTAATGGGGGAGACCAATGGTCAGCAAATGAGCATGTAATACAATATGTAGTAATTAGATGTACGACTTCTGAAAGCCTTTGAGAGGGTAGGGGGTGATATTTGAATGGAAATCTGAATAAGGTGTGGGAGTGAGATATACAACTACCAGGAAAGAGGTGTTCTAAACAGAAGGACTAGCAAATGTAAAGGCCCTGAAGCAGTAATGTGTTAGGTGAGTTTGAAAAAATATCACTGGAGGCCTCTTTCATATCCATTAGGATGGTTATTATCCAAAACACTGAAAATAACAAGTGGTGGGAAGAATGTGGAGAAATTGGAACGACTGAGCATTTCTTGTAGAAATGCGCAATGGTGCAGCTGCTGTGGAAGGCAGTATGGCAGTTCCTCAAAACATTAAACATAGAATTACCATATGATCCAGCAATTACACTGTGGGATATATACCCAAAAGAACTGAAAGCAGGACTCGAACAGATATTCATACACTCATGTTCCTAATAGTACCATTCACAATATTTAAAAGGTTGAAACAACCCAAATGTCCATCAAAAGATGAGTAGATAAACAGAATGTGTATATACATATGGTGGAATATTATTCAGCCTTAAAAAGGAAGGAAATTCTGATCCATTCAACAAAATGGATGAAACCTGAAAACATTACATTAAGTGAAATAAGCCAGATATAAAAAAACAAATATTATATATTTGCATGTTCATTTATATGAGGTACATAAAATAGTCAAGTTCATAGAGAAGAAAGGTAAAATAGTAGTTACCAGGGGCTGAGGGGAGAAGAGAATAGGGAGTTAACGTTTAAAGGTATGGAACTTCAGTTTGGGATGATGGAAAAGTTCTGGAGATGGATAGTGGTGATGGTTGCATATCAATGTAAATGTACTTAATGCCACTGAATTGTACACTAAAAAAAAGGTTTAAATGGAAAATTTTATGTTATGTATATTTCACCACAATTAAAAAAAAATTATAGGACTGATGTGGCTGGAGCCCGGTGAGCAAGGGAAGAGTGGTAGGGAACATGCAAAAGAGGCATTGAGGGCCCCAAGGGCCAGGGAGGGCCTTCAGGCTTCATTCTAAGACTGATGAGAAGCCCGTGGGGAGTTGGGAGCAGAGGTAACACAATCTGATTTACCATCTAAAGGCTCACTCTGGCTGCTGTGCTAAGAGGCTCAAGGGGGCAAGAACAGAACTAGGAAAAGGATTAGAAGGCCACTGCAGTCACCTAAATAATCCCTGAGATTAATTCAGAATCTCTTCAAGGTTTGCAAGTGGCATTAATCCATGACCTACTCTTCATCTTGGCAGGCTCTAGGGCCTGGCCCTGTCCTGTGTGTGTGTGCACATACACGCACACAGGCACATGTGCATTAGCACATAAGAACCTGGGGTTTACTGCCTGAGATTCTAGGAGGAGATTGGATTCCTGGGGCGTTATCCTCTCCCCCAGAGCACTTCCACACCAAACCTGGGTCCTCAACTCAAAGCTTTCCTACAAGAAAATGATACCTTGCCCCACCTGTCTCCCTTAGGGCTGGATGGGGAACAAAAACGTCTACCTTTGGGACTTGCTGACTCTCTAAATTCCCATGACATATGTTCTTCTTTGTTTTTATTCTGTTTTGGTTGGTTGTTTTTACTGTAAAACATATATAAAATAAAATATATATTAACATAAAAGTTACCATTTTAACCGTTTTTAAGTGTATAGTTCTATGACATTAAGTACATTAATATTGTGCAACCATTACCGCCATAAGTCTCCAGGACTTTTTTCATCTTGTAAAGCTGAAACTCTGTACCATTTAAACACTAACTCCTCATTCCACACTCACTCTCCTGCCCCCGGAAACTACCATTCTACTTTGTCTCTGTGAATCTGACTACTCTTAGGAATCTTGTACAAGAGGAACCATTTAATATTTGTCCATTTGTGACTAGCTTATTTCACTCAACATCATACCCTCAAGTTTCATCCATATTGTAGCATGTGTCAGAATGTCCTTCCTTTTCAAGGATGAATAATATTCCATTGTATGTATATACCGCATTTTGTTTAACCATTCATTTGTTGATGGCCACTTTGGCTGCTCCCACCTTTTGGCTATTGTGAATTATGCCACTATGAACATGGGTGTACAAATATCTATCTGAGGGACTTCCCTGGTGATGCAGTGGTTAAGAATCCGCTTGCCAATGCAGAGGACGCAGGTTTGATCCCTGGGCCGGGAAGATCCCACATGCCACAGAGCAACTAAGCCCGTGCGCCACAACTACTGAGCCTGCGCTCCAGAGCCCGCGAACCACAACTACTGAGCCTGTGTGCCTAGAGCCCGTGCTCTGCAACAAGAGGAGCCACCGCGGTGAGAAGTCCACGCACCGCAGCGAACAGTAGCCTCTGCTCTCCACAACTAGGGAAAGTCCGCGTGCAGCAACGAAGACCCAACACAGCCAAAAGTAAATAAAATAAATAAAAAACAAATATCTGTTTGAGTCCCTACTTTCATTTCTTTTGAGTATACACCCAGAAGTGAAATTGCTGGATCATATGGTAATTCTATATTTAATTTTTTGAGGAATTGTCATACTGTTTTCCACAGCAGCTGCACTACAAGCAATGTACAAGGGTTCTAATTTCTCCACATCCTCACCAACACTAGTAACTTTCTGTTTTTTTCTTTAATAGCCATCCTAACGGGTATGAAGTGGTATCTCACTGTGGTTTTCATTGCGTTTATCTAATGACCAGTGGTATTGAGCGTCTTTTCATGTATTTATTGGTCATTTATATATCTTCTTTGAAGAAATGTCTATTCAAGTCCTTTGCCTATTTTTTTTTTTTTTGCGGTAAGTGGGCCTCTCACTGTTGTGGCCTCTCCCATTGCGGAGCACAGGCTCCGGATGCGCAGGCTCAGCGGCCATGGCTCACGGGCCCAGCCACTCCGCGGCATATGGGATCCTCACGGACTGGGGCACAAACCCGTATCCCCTGCATCGGCAGGCGGACTCTCAACCACTGCGCCACCAGGGAGGCCCTCTTTGCCTATTTTTTAACTGAGTTATTCGGATTTTTGTTGTTGAGTTGTGGTTGTTTTTTTTTACAATTGTTTTAACATGAAAAAGCATTCTCAGCTCATGGCTCATTAAAAAACCAGGTCATGGGCCATTTGACCCCTGAAGTCATAGTTTGCCCAACTCCCTCATTTTACATTTGAGGAAAGTCAGGCTCTGAATGAGGCCCCAGATCTCCTGATTCTCATGCCAAGTTGTTCCAGTGGGCTCTTCGCTGCTACTTCCCTCATTCAACAAATATTTATTGAGAGCCTACTCTGTGCCAGTCACCAGGAAGGGGCTGCTACAGAAGTGAATGGACCAGACCTGCTCCTCAGAGCTAAGAGTACAGAGGGGAGTAAGGCATGAGATAAATAATCACACAAATGAATATATACTTGCAAACTGATATAAGTGCTGGAAAGGAGAAGTGGCTGCTATGAAAGAACAATAGGCAAGGCCTCTCTGAGGAAGTGCCACTTAAGCTGAGTTCTGAAAGCCAAGTAAAAGTAACCCAGGTTAACAGAAGGGGAGGAAGAGCATTCTCGGCAGAGGGAAAAGCATGTAAGAAGGGGTAAGAAATTCTATTGCATGTTTTATTAAAAGTGCAATAGGGTTTTAAAGGAGCACCAAGATTATTCCATTTTCCGTGAGTAGAACAGATTGGAGGAGTGCAACAGAGTGGAATAGAATAGACTGGAAGCAGGGAAATGAGTTGGCAGGCCACTCTAATCTTCAGATGGAAGTTGATGGGCATTTGGGCTGGAGTGGTGGTGGTGGAGACGGAGATTAATGAACAGGTTTGGAGATTATTTGAGAAGTGAATTCATTAGGACCTGGTGATGGACTAGATCCAAGAGTGAGAGGATAGGGAGGTATCAAGAATGATTCCAGGGGACTTCCCTGGTGGTCCAGTGGTAAAAAATCCGCCTTCCAATGCAAGGGACGCGGGTTCGACCCCTGGTCAGGGAACTAAGATCCCATATGCCGCGGGGCGGCAAAGCCCGCGCATCATGATTACTGAGCTCACGCACCTCAACAAGTTGCAACTACAGAGCCCATGCACTCTGGACCCCGCGCACAACTAGAGAGAGAAAACCCGAACACCACAACTAGAGAGAAAGCCTGCGCGCCACAACTAGAGAGAAAACCCGCACACCACAACTAGAGAGAAAGCCCGCGCGCCTCAACGAAAGATCCCACACGCCTCAACGAAGACCTCGTGTGCCACAACTCAGACCCAAAGCAGCCAAAAAAATAAATAAAATAAATAAATATTTTAAAAATTCTTAAAAAAAGAAGTCTTCTCACCTATCCCTTATCTCACCTGAGTGAAAACTGAATTCCAACCTCACTGTACTGCTTAGACCTTGGCCTCTTGCCTAGACAACAGCCCCACCTGACCCCCTAGTGGCAGCTCCTCTACCCACCCCCTACTTGTGTCCTTTCTGCACACTGATGTTGAATATTTTCTTTAAAATCTGATTATGTCGGGCTTCCCTGGTGGCGCAGTGGTTGAGAATCCGCCTGCCGATGCAGGGGACACGGGTTCGTGTCCCCGGTCCGGGAGGATCCCACATGCCGCGGAGCGGCTGGGCCCGTGAGCCATGGCCGCTGAGCCTGCGCGTCCGGAGCCTGTGCTCCGCAACGAGAGAGGCCACAACAGTGAAAGGCCCGCTTACCGCAAAAAAAAAAAAAAAAAAAAAAATCTGATTATGTCACTTCTCTGATTAATATACACATCAGTGGCTCATAATTGCCTTCCTCAGGAGTTCTCAACTTCGAGGTTCCAACACACTGGCTAGATCTGGTGTGAAGTGTCCAAAGTAATTTCTCACGAAGTACTAATTAAACAATTTACAAATGTAGAACACTTAGAATAGTGTCCAGCACATAGTAAGTATTATATAGGTGTTAGGCATTATCAATAGTGAAAATTGAAGACTTATGAGATAGGTGTAACAGATGCTTTTGGTGCTGTGTATACATCCCCATGGCCCACTTCTGATTTCAGCTGCAGCTACAGGGAACAGTTCTGTACAAGCTGACAGTATCCCTCCTCAAGGGCCCTATGGGTCTCCCTGCTTTTCTGCCCCAGAGCTTCCCTCTTCTCACAAGCTCCGCCGATGAGCAGAGCAGCCTGGAGGTACAGGGGCATCTGCAGGCATTAATTTCCATCTGGTGACTCATCTGCCTCCCCTTCCTACACTGCTACAGCTACCACCATAATCCAGGGGAAAGTAACAGAAATCTTAATTACAGCTTGATCAGTGTCCCACTCCCTGACACATCTATCAACGCCTTCCTGTGAAACTCTAGGTCATCTGCCTTATCCTTCTGGGTATTTTGTTTTTGTTTGTTTGTTGTTGTTGTTGTTGTTTTTTTTTTTTGTGGTACGCGGGCCTCTCACTGCCGCGGCCTCTCCCGCTGCGGAGCACAGGCTCCGGACGCGCAGGCTCAGCGGCCATGGCCCACGGGCCCAGCCGCTCCGCGGCATGTGGGATCCTCCCGGACCGGGGCACGAACCCACGTCCCCTGCATCGGCAGGCGGACGCCCAACCACCGTGCCACCAGGGAAGCCCTGCCTTATCCTTCTGATCCTCCTGCTTTTGGCCCACTAGCAGCACATGGTGAGAGGGCAACACCTGAGCATCTGCTACTTGAAAAGAGTCAAAGGGCTGGGATGTAAAAAGAAAATAGAGATGGCAGAGTCATAGGTCACACTGCCACGGAGGGTATGAAAAAGGAATGGAGGAGCCTTGAGACCTGGCCTTTCTTCCGCCCTAGGCTCTAAGCAGAGTTAAATCAGCCTGCAAGAGAGAGACAATGAAGCTCCCCCAGACACAGTTTAGATAGAAGCGGAATCGGAGGCTGACACTGCGCAGGCGCAGGAAGTAGGCTAGGGTTGTCTCACAGGCTCACCCGCGGCTTCTTCTAGACAAGGGCCACGGGGAGAGCACAGTACAGTTCCGCGCTAGGAGACTCCCTCTCGTGCCCCCTTTTCCTCGTGAGGCCCTGAGACCATTGAGGAAAGGTCTGGGAACCCACCTGAGGCCGTCGGGCCGCCCCTCGTTCCCCACTCAGGGCCCGGCCGAACGTGGAAAGCTGGTGGCGCCAGCCTCGGGCGAGGCGCCAAGACGGGAAAGCCCGCCAGGTCGCTCGGGATCGGCCCTTCTCGCCCCAGTTCTCACCTCTTTGTCCGTCGCCTTCTCCTCGATACCTAATAACGCGTACAGGTCCATCTGTAAGAGCTCCTTGGTCACCGCCATGTTTCCAACCCTGACTGGATTAGCACTACAACTCCCAAGAGCCTAAGCGTGTGGGGATTCCCGGGGACTATCGCTCCCAAGCCTGATGAAGGCGCTTAGCCCCCTGGGAAATGTCGTGATCTGAACTAGGCTTTACTGCCTCTGAGGGAAGCGGGCCCTTAGTGAATGAACTACGACTCCCAGTAGCCCTCGCGTCCGCCGCTGATGCTCTCGGGCTGAGGTGCCTGTAGTGATTCTCCTGTCGGAGGCCTTGGTTGGCCCGCGCGAGTGGGCGTGGAGAGTAACGGCGGGGCTGGGTGAAGGTGCAAGGCATCCTGGATATGAGCAGCAAGAGCTCGGCTCCGCCGACTTTGCCGCGCCGCGCCGGCAACCACGATGGAGAGTAGGTGCTACGGCTGCGCTGTCAAGTTCTCCCTCTTCAAGAAGGAGGCGAGTCTTCTCTCCCCGGGGGCTAGAGGGCTGGGGAGGACGCGGAGTAGAGGGAAATGCACAGGACTTGCAGTCCTCAGGCTTGTTTTTACGGGCCCTCTCCAGCTGTGTGATTTTGATGAAGTCACTGAGCCTCAGTTTCCATTTCTATAAAGTGGGGCTAACACCCCCTCGCTTTCGGGGTTGGTGTGAGGGTCCAGTGAGGTGCTGGAGGTGAGAGTTCCTCATAAACTGTAAATTGGGCCCCTGTCATTTTTGGAAATCTAGGCTTTTCTGTCTGCCAAGTATAGGATCCGGCTGTTTCCTTCCCTCCACCCTGCTTCTCCACAGCCTACTCTCCATCACACCATGCCCTTTACTCTCTCTGCTCTGAAACCGTCACCAGCAAGCAGCATGCCCTTCCCCGGTTTCTTGAGTTAGATTACCGCCCTTTCTCCTGCCCCAGAGCACCATGGCAAAGTCTCACTTGTCCTCAGGCCAGACCTGCCAAGTTTCCCTGGTAAACTGCAGGCTTCCTCAGCCTCAGTTGTGACCAGGAGATAGGAACCAGATAGGGTGAATGAATAGCAGGTAGGGAAGCAGATCCATGTAGCACTCAGAAACCTGGGTTTTGGAGTCAAAGTGGTCAGGATCCAAATTTGAGCTCTGCTGTCATTCATGGGGTGACCTTGGTTTGGGCAAGTCATGTAACCTCTCTGACCCCGTTTAAAATAGGAATAATAATGGTGGTCATCAGGATTAAGTAAGATAGTGTGTATAAATTGTGAGGATTAAATCAGCTGATGAAAGTTAAGTGCTGAGTTTAGTGCCTGGCACACAGTAAATGATTAATAAATGGAGGCTACTGTTACCATCCCATCCTGAGTCAAGCCTCCTTTCATCTCTGCTAGAGCAGAGAAGGCATGGGCTCTGCACTGTTTCTCCTTTTTGAAGAGTCAGTGACCTGAAGCATGGGGCTTTGTCTATTTGTCTTTTACACTCCAGTGTCAGGGAATTGAAGACAGAGTAGAAAGCATGGGAATTTTGCATGAAGCTTTACGAGATTTGAATAGAAGACTGGAGACCAAGGAATCGCTTTACCCTCCACCCCTGTCTCTCCCCAGTCCTTAGGGGCCCCACTCCTCATCCTCCTCCCAGCAGCTGGTCACAACTTAGATACTTTGCTCTCTGTGTGTGTTCGGAGAGTCCCAGGGAGGAGCCTGCAGGGGCAGGTGAGAGGTAGACCCCTTGCTTCATGTTTCTTGTAGTACGGCTGTAAGAACTGTGGCCGGGCCTTCTGTTCCGGCTGCCTTAGCTTCAGTGCAGTGGTTCCTCGGGCTGGAAACACCCAACAGAAAGTCTGCAAGCAGTGCCATGAGGTTCTGACCAGGTGAGAAGCCAATATGGTCAAGGGTTCAGCCAAGCATGGCAGCAGGCAGATGGCCAGGCCTCACAGCCTTGTGCTCTATGTCTAGAGGTCAGCCCAGGAAGTGTTTGGGGTGGGGGACACTGATAGGCAGATGGCAGGTGACTTCTGACACCAGATTTCTTCTCTATAGAGGATCTGCTCCTGCCAATGCCTCCAAGTGGTCACCACCTCAGAACTATAAGAAGTAAGTGCTGAAGGGACAGAGACAAATGGGGATGGGGAAAGGACAAGGGAGCCATAGGGTAGGAGTCTCTTCCCAGCCTACAGATCAAATGAGCACAGGATCAGGAAAATATCTACCTCTCAGGCTCCTGACCGCCCTCTTGGGCTCAGAAAGCAGCTCACCAGTCCTTTCCCCAGAAAAGATTCTTGGTAGACCTCGCCCTCTCATCTGGACTCTCCCGTCGGTCGGCTGGGTTGGGCTGCAGGGTGACATGAGCAAGCGCCACAGAAAATTGTCTGTTGGAGGCCTCCCTAGCTGCCTAGAAATGATTTGAATGGGAAACAGTGAGTGCCTTCACCCCTCCCTTCTGCATTCTTT
The DNA here is from genome assembly GCF_964341445.2 of Mesoplodon mirus. Taxonomy (NCBI): domain Eukaryota; kingdom Metazoa; phylum Chordata; class Mammalia; order Artiodactyla; family Ziphiidae; genus Mesoplodon; species Mesoplodon mirus. The sequence goes on along the minus strand of NC_138979.1, from coordinate 104,540,982 downwards.
AAGAGCCTCTATCTCATATCCTGCCAGGCGTGTGGCAGCCTTGGAAGCCAAGCAGAAGCGCAACACTCCCCAGAGCCATGGACTGACCCAGCAAGACCAAATCATTGCTGAGCGCCTAGCACGGCTCCGCCAGGAGAACAAGCCCAGTGAGTGGGGGCAGACAGGGTGGAAAAGACACTATTCAGGGCTCGTGGGACTAGGATTCCTCTGGATCTTACAAGCCTTCTCTATGCCAGTTGCAGAGTCAGTGCCCTCGCAGGCGGAGATAGAAGCCAGGCTAGTTGCACTGAGGGATGCACCCCAGGGTTCCATCCCTTCCACCCAGGAGATGGAGGCACGGCTTGCTGCACTGCAGGGCAGAGTTCCACCTTCTCAGACCCCTCAGCTGGTGAGTGCTGTGGCTTTGGAGGGATGGAGGTCCTGGGACGAGGACCCAGCAGAAGCCCAGATACGTGTATGCTTAGGTACTTTGCAGGAGTACCTCCTGCTCCTGAGGCCTGCTGCCAGACCAAGGAACCAGGGACAGGCAGCAGGATTGGGTGGGGCAGGAAAGAGTGGCCCCTTGGTCCTGCTGGGGACTGCCAGACCTACTTGATTACGTGGGCTCTGGAACTGTCCCCTTTCCCTGAGCTTTGGGAACTCCTCAGCATCCACCCCTGACCTAAACTGTTCTGAGCCTTATGGTGCAGCTTCCTGCCTACGCTGCTCCCCACTGAGGTTCCCTCCTCTGAGCAGGCACATCAGCCACCAGACACCAGGACCCAGGCCCAGCAGGCACAGGATCTGCTGACAGAGCTAGCAGCGGAGGTGGCTATTGATGAGAGCTGGGAACGAGGAGGCCCAGGTATCTTCTCCACCTGGCTCCCCCAGGGACCTGCCCCCCGACTCTTTCCCCAGGTGGGAGAGGCTCTGCTGCCCACGCTCTGGGAGGCGAATATCAATCAGAGAATAGTCAACATTACAAAGGCTACCATTTATTGAGTGTTTACTCCAGTGGGAGCCAGTGTAAGCCTAGTGGATAAGCGTGTGGGATTTAGGCTCAGACAGTGATTCCCTGTTCTACCACTTACTAGCTGTGTGACCCTCGGCACGTTACTTGACCTAAGTCTCACTTTCCTCATCTGTAAAGTGGAGGAATGTGTGGTAAAACCTACCTCACAGGGAAGTCATGAGGAAATGAGCTAAGCCAGTAGTGCTTAGGACCCTGCCTGGCTCATAGTAAATGCTTAGTGTGTTCTCTACAACAATGATGATGATGATAAAGAGGAGAAAGAGGCTATTTACGTTTAGTTGAAATTAAATAAAATTTAAGATTCAGTTCCTCAATGGTACCAGCCACATTTCAAGTGCTCCATAGCCACAAGTGGCTCATGGCTACAATCTTGGACAGCACAAATACAGACCATGATATGGAATGATCCCATCATCTTAAAAAATTATTTTGGACACTGCTGTTCAAAATCTTCAAAGCAGTGGTTCTCAACCATGGATGATTTTCCCTCCAGGGCCCATTTGGCAATGTCTGCAGACTTTTTGGGTGTCACAACTCATAAGGTACCACTGGCATCTAGTGAGCAGAGGCTAAGGATGCTGCTAAACATCGTACATACACAGGACAACCCCGCAACAAAGAATTACAGGCATGCCTCAGAGATATTGCAGGTTCAGTTGAATACCACTGCAATAAAGTGAGTCACACAAATTTTTGGTGCATGTAAAAATTATGTACACGATACTGTAGTCTATTAAGTGTACAATAGCATGTTTAGAAAAACAATGTACATACCTTAATTTAAAATATTTTATTGCTAAAAATTGCTAACCATCATCTGACAACATAGGGCTGCCACAAACCTTCAATTTGTAAAAAAAAAAAAAAAAAAAGGCAGTATCTGCGAAGCGCAATAAACTGAAGCTCAATAAAACAAGGTATGCCTGTATCCTGTCCAAAATGTCAATAGAACCAAGATTAAGAAACCCTGCTTTAGAGATACAATCTCACTGAATATCCTCAGTAATCCTATAATAAATGTTATTATCTGTATTTGATAAATGAGGAAACTGAGGCCTGGTGAGCTTAAGGAACTTGACCAAGGTCACACAGCTATTAAGTAGCAAAGCTGGGACTTGAACCCAAAGCTGTCTGACTCCAAACATCTTACTCTGAAACTCTGAGCTAAAGGGGACCATGTCAGAGCCACACCCACTCTGGTAAAATTCTTCCTGCCTAGTGATGTTCAAGACCTTAGCTTCCCTCATGTCCTCTCTGCGCTGCTCCCTGGAAATGCTGATTCCAGCCCGTAAGGCAGAGAGCCTAGCTGGACCTTGACCTCCCCATATCCTGCTCCTTTTGGGCAGTGATTCTCATACCATGGGGCAGCATGTTAAAATATCAGGTGGGTGGGGATGGATATAATTGAAAAAGAAATGTCTAAGATTACTAGTTTTTTACATTTGGGATAATGGAGGAAATACTAATTTTATTTGTAATATAAACCACAGGAGCTATTGTTGAACAAAAAGCTGATAATCTGTGGGGTTTTTTAAAACGTTGAGAAACGGGCTCAGTGGTTTCTGATGAGAGATCCTGAAATGTCTGCCTCCCTGAATGCATCACTCTTTCCAGCCGCCTCTATCCAGAACGACCTCAACCAGGGCGGCCCAGGGGCCCAGAGCACCAGCTGCAAGGGACAGGCCACCTGGTCCCTGGAGGAGGAGAAGAGGAGGCTGCTGGCTGAAGCAGCAGTCACGCTTCGGGAGGAGAACACAAGGCAGGAGCGGATCCTGGCCCTCGCCAAGCGCCTGGCCGTGCTGCAGGGACGCGACCCCGATAGAGGTAGAGGCTGGGGAGCAGCCCCTCATTCCTGTCCACTGGGCAGTCCTCCCCACTCTCACCCTCAGGCCAAACTGCACAGTGGCTGTACTCCCTGCCAGGCTGAGTCAGGGGCTGGGGGTCCCTGTGCCCAGGGGTCTATCGAGCTCCACCCAGAACCACGAGGAAGGTGCTGGGGCAAAGCAGTGGATGAGGAACAAGTGGCAGCCATCAGGGGGCAGGGGACCCTGGGTCCCTTCAGGTACGGAGCCTTCTGTTCATGCCCTCCAGCCCGGCATGGTGGGGCAGGGTCTGATCAGAGTGGCTGCAAAGGCTGCTCAGTTCTGGAACACGTGCCACTGGAAACCAAACCTCTGCTGGGGGCAGAAGTACAGCCACTCAGGTGAGCTCTCAACCTCACTTCTCTTCCCCTGCTCCCGTCTCTCCCTCTTCAAGTGACCCTACAGGACTACCGCCTTCCAGACAGTGATGACGAAGAGGATGAGGAGACAGCCATCCAGAGAGTCCTTCAGCAGGTTGGCCCCGCCTTACCCACCCGACCACCCCTTGTCCTGTCCCTGCCACACTGCCCCACCACCCACCTGACCCCATTCACTCCGCCTCCGTTCTGGGGCTCGATGGCTAGTCACTGTGCAGCTCCTGTTCTAGCTGGGCCCGCCTGCCCCTGTGACACAGACCTGTCCCTGGGCCCTTGAGATGGGGTATCAGCAGCCACAGACAACATAAAGGAAGATGGGTTGAGAGCTAAGGCCACAGAGCACAGAAATACTGTGTGTTGGCGGGGCTGCCTGGAGTGGGGAGCTGTACCTCTTCGCCCTGTCCACAGCTCACTGAAGAAGCTGCCCTGGATGAGGCAAGTGGCTTTAACATCCCTGCAGAGCCAACTCTCCGACCCCAAGCCCAATCCTGCAGGGCAGAGCCTGAGGTGAGGAAAACCCCAGACACAGATCCCCGGGCCGCCACCACAGCCTCCCTCCCTGCCTGGCCGACTGTTCCTCCAGCCGCCCTCCCAGACCCCATCGGGTACCTTATGTCCCCCATTCCTCCCTGGTCTCCAAAGGTTCAGGCCATGGCCGCCAGGCCTGAGGCTGAGGAAGAGGAGCTCCCCTGGTGCTGCATCTGCAATGAGGATGCCACCCTGCGCTGTGCTAGCTGTGACGGAGACCTCTACTGTGTCCGCTGCTTCCGGTGGGTGCAGGTGGAGTGTTCTTCGGGGCTGGGAGAGTTGTGGGGCCGCCTGTGATCCCTGACCTCTATCTATGCTCCACAGGGAAGGCCATGATGCTTTTGAACTTAAAGAGCACCAGACATCTGCCTACCACCGCCAGCATAAAAGCCGAGAGCACTGAGGGAACGAACCCTGGTCCTTCCGGGAAGGCCATCCTACAGGCAGTCACACAAGCTGGGGCGCCCTCCAGGGCATCTGATGGGAGAACATGTCAGGCTAGACTGCTTATGAATGCGCCCTTTCCTGAGCCTCCGTCCCTGGAAGGAGGAAGGATTCTCCATTGGAGACGATGACTGGAGGAGCCAGAGGGAAGGCAGAAGTCTGGAGCCTCCAGCATTGAAGTCTGGACTAGGAGTGAGAGGCATGATGGGGAAAGACCAGCCTGAATCCAAGGAGGAGCCCTGAATCTTGCTCAGCGGTCCAGGGCCCTCCACTGGCACTTAGAGCATTTAATAAAGTATGTTGATTCATTGGACCCAGCATCTTTTATCTATAGAACCCTGTGGGCCCTGAGCCTAGGCCTTGGAGAGGTGGCAAGAGCAGAGTAGGCTGTTAAGTCCAGTCCTGTAGAGTGAGGAAAAGGCTTGAGCCATCCTGCAAGCTTCTGCAGGCAGGAACAGTGCCACCCATCCTGGAGGCCTCATACGCAGTAGGCATGAATATTCATACTACTGAACTGAACTGTGCATCCTGCTCTGGGCAGCCCAGCTTAGCCCCTAGGCCCCACCATACTCAAACACTGCATGCACAAACAGTGAATGCATACCCTGCTTCCTGCCTTACTCCAAAAGGATGCCACCTCCAGGGCTCCTCTCCCAACCCACGTGCCATTCAGACCCAGTGCCTGTTCCCACCAACTTCCTTCTGACCTGATTCCTGGCTTCTGAGCCTATACCCTTTACACCCCCCTCTGCTTAGCCCCTGCTTTTTCCCTTTCTGCCTCTGGCTTGGAGCTGGTTCAAGAAAGAGTCCTCAGCCTGAGGTCTCCTGAATCATTTCGTGAGGGAAGAGGGATTAGCTTTCCCTGAGGCCCCCAAACCCAGCTAGTTTTTTTCCTGTTACCTCTCCTATGGGTCTTTGCCACTTGGGTTCCTATTGGTGATGTCAAGATGCTGTGCCTCTTAGCCAGGTGCCTTCTGCTTGGCCTCCAGGCCTTGCTTGATGGTGATTTCTCTGACGCAGAACTGTGACCTTTATCTTTGAATTCTCAAGCCCTGGGTGGATGGATGGACGGATGGACAGATGGGTGAGGTATGTGGATACAGCCTAGTGACTCAGGATGCTGGCCTTATGGTATAACACTTCAGTCCCTCCCTCCTCCATCCCTCAGCACAGATATGCTCCACACTCCATTCAGCTGGGGCTCCTCAAGGTTTTATTCACTCGGCTGCCGAGGAAAGCACTGGGCCATAGCCATGACTCACTCCCAGAAAGCCCAGCTGACAGGAATTAGCTGTGACTGCACATAGACAGGGGTGTCCAAATGTCCCTCCTCACTCTCTATGTTCCTTGTCTGTGTCCCAAGGAGCTGTTTCCCTCTCAGCCTAGGATCCAGGGGTTCAGGGCAGACCTGGCAGTGCTGAAGCTGATGAAGGTAGTCTCACAAGGCTTACTTCTGAGGCCGACTGAGTCTCCGAAGTTTCTTGAGTTGACTGAGCAGCTCAGAGATAAAAGGCTGAGAAAGAAACACGGGTGAGGGGAAGGCATGAGGTCACACCCACCCACCACACGGCTCTCCCTAGTCTCCACCTGACCCCATCGCTTCAGAGTCAGGGAAGGGGAGAAGGACCCAGGACCAAGCTTTCCTCTTCGCTAGCTGCCGTCCCACTGGGCCTTCTCTTACCCCCAGACTAACAGAGCATCACTTACCTCTGTGGGGCGGGGGCAGTTTTGGAGAATAGCCTGGTGGAAGAAAGCAGAGAGTGGGTCCCCGAGCCACAGCACTTTGTCACGAGTCCCCAGTCAGTCTCCCAGGAATTCTCCCCTCTGAATTGGTTCTCTCCACACAGATGGGGAGGCAGAACCTGGGTTCTTGGGCTCCCCTTGGTCCAAGCCCAGCTTCCATCCCCCAAGCCCTGGGCCTGGGGCCTGGCCCCCCATTCTACCTCCAAATGAGTCTTCTGTTCCTCTGTGGATAGTTCCATGAGAGCCTCCAGGTCGATCTCAGGTTCAGAAGGAGTTGGTTGATCCTGTTTGGGAATCACACGGGGCTCAGAGGAGCCTGGCTAGCTGGTGCTGGGGTGACAGTTAACTGTCAGGGGTTCACCCATCTCCCACTCTATTTCCCATGTTCAGTTCCTCTCCTCACCTTACTCCAACCACCCCATTCATCCTTTTATTCAACAGTTACTGAATAACTACTATGTTCTACCTGAAACAGTCTAGGGTTCTTTAAAAAGAGTATCTGTTTGGGGCTTCCCTGGTGGCACAGTGGTTGAGAGTCCGCCTACCGATGCAGGGGACACGGGTTCGTGTCCCGGTCTGGGAAGATCCCACATGCCGTGGAGTGGCTGGGCCCGTGAGCCATGGCCGCTAGGCCTGCGCGTCCGGAGCCTGTGCTCCGCAACGGGAGAGGCCACAACAGTGAGAGGCCTGCGTACCGCAAAAAAAAAAAAAAAAAAAGAGTATCTGTTTCATTTCAATAGTTATAAACATTGTTAGTAGGGATGCAAAATGGTGCAGATGCTTCGGAAAATAATTTGGCAGTTCCTTAAAATGTTAAATATAGAGTTATCATCTGACCCAACAATTCCACTCCTAGGTCTATTTCCAAGAGAAGTGAAAACATACATCCACATATGTCCATGTGAATGTTCACAGCAGCATTATTCATATTCAAATGTCCATCAACTGGTGAATGGATAAATAAAATATGACGTAACCATACAATATTTTTCAGCAATAAGAAGGAACAAAGTAGTGATTCATGCCACAACATGGATTTACCTTGAAAACATGTTAGTGAAAGAAGCCAGTTACAAAAGGCTTCATATTATATGATTCAATGTGTATGAAATGTCCAGAATAAGTAAATCTATAGAGACACAAATTGGATTAGTGGTTGCCTAATGTTGCGAGTGGTGGTGGTGGGGAATGGGGTGTGACCACTAGCGGGTACAGGGTTTCTGTTATAGATTATAAATGTTCCAAAATAAGGGTCGTCCCTGGTGGCACAGTAGTTAAAGATCTGCCTGCCAACGCGGGGGACACGGGTTCGAGCCCTGGTCCAGGAAGATCCCACATGCCACGGAGCAACTAAGCCTGTGAGCCACAACTGCTGAGCCTGTGCTCTAGAGCCCACGATCCACAACTACTGAGCCCGTGCATCACAACTACTGAGGCCTGCGTGCCTAGAGCCTGTGCTATGCAACAAGAGAAGCCAACACAGTGAGAAGCCCGTGCACCACAACAAAGAGTAGCCCCCGCTCACCACAACTAGCGAAAGCCCATGTGCGGCAACGAAGACCCAACGCAGCCAAAATAAGTTAATTAATTAATTTTTTTAAAAAAAGTAAGTGCTGAGACTTCCTGGCGGTCCAGTGGTTAAGACACCATGCTTCCATTGCAGGGCACACAGGTTTGATCCATGGTTGGTAAACTAAGATCCCACATGCCACATGGTATGGCCAAATAAATAATAATAAATAACAAATAATAAAATAAACTTGTTTTAAAAAAAATTCCCTGTTTAAAAAAAAAAAAAACAAGTAAGTGCTATTTGAAGAACATTTTGGATGGTGGAAATATTCCATATCTTGATGGGGTAGTGGTTATATATGGCAAAGTACATTCAAATGTACACTTCAAAAACAGGCAAATTTTGTTGTCTTCAGTAAAGTTGATTTAGAAAAGAAAGAAAGGGCTTCCCTGGTGGCTCAGTGGTTAAGAATCTGCCTGCCAATGCAGCGGACACAGGTTCAAGCCCTGGTCAGGAAAGAGGCCACATGCTGTGGAGTGGCTAAGCCCGTGTGCCCCAACTACTGAGCCTGCACTCTAGAGCCCGCAAGCCACAACTACTGCGGCCCATGCACCTGGAGCCTGTGTTCCGCGAAGAAAGAAGCCACCACAATGAAAGCCCACGCATAGCAACAAAGACCCAACGCAGGCATAAATTAATTAATTAATTAATTTAAAAATATTTTTTTAAAAAAAGAAAAGAAAGAAAGAGAAAAGATGCCTCTCCCTCTCATTCCTTCCACTGCCAATGGGTAACCACTGTTAACAGTTTTGGTCCTTCTATACCATTTTAAAAATAAACAGTGCTAGGGTTCTAAGTTACTTCTTTCACCCTAAACTCTAGACTTTCCCCTTTGCTTCCTTGGTTTCTAGCGCATCTGATTTAGCATTCATTCATTAAATGCATATTTATTGAGAGCATGCTATGCACCAAGCATTGTGATGGGGCCATAAGAGCAAAGACAGACAGACATGATCTTGCCCTTGAAAAGTTTATAGTCTCCTGAGGGATACAGACAAGTCAAATGGCAGTTATAATACAGGGCAATAAGCACTCTGATGAGACACTATGGTAGCACATGGAAGGGGAACCTAACCAAGCCTGGGGTTTAGGAAGGCTTCCAGGAAGAGGTGACCTCTAATCTGAGACCTGAAGGCTGAATAGGAGTTAACAAGATGTTTATACTTCTGATGATGGAGTAACAGGGACTGGATTTATTCTCTCAACATAAGTAACTAGAAAACTGGACAAAAATATATGAAAAGTGTTTTCAGACTTCACACAACAGGTAACTCAGCACTACCTGGGAAAGAAAGGAAATGAAAGAGGTAAATTCTATAATTGTCCTGGATTTCTTCCTGGAGGCAATTTCCAGACCACAGAGCAGAGAGGGAGATCCCAAGCAGAGCACAGTGGTCATACTAAATTGATATGACAGATACCAGAATTCGGGGTTGAGGTGGCTGGAAGTTGCCAGAGTTCTGCAGAGGAGGGAGTTATGAAGAAAGAGACCTCCAGAAATCTGCATAAGGGTTCTTCTGAGTCTTTGCTGAACACTAGATACACATTCACAGGGTAAAATTTCACAAAGCCAGGTACTCTGAGGCACTGTGGGCACAGAGATGAACACTTCCCAGACCTCACAGAGGACTGACACAAATCAATTTCCACTCAGTCAGAGTGGACAGTCATCACCGATCATACAGGAATTCAGGAGAGACCTCAGGAGGGCCCTGCTTTACTTGGGGGGTAAATTATTTCCTAGATTAAAGGCTGCTCTATACTCACCCCAACAGAACTTAAAAACAAGCTTCAGAAGGATCAAACTGAACCACAAGTAGCTAAACTGCATCCTAGAACAAAGTCCACACTTTAAAGGAAGAAAAAAATCCAACAACGTAAAATTCACAATGTCCAGCATCCAATCAAAAATCACTAGTCACAGGGCTTCCCTGGTGGCGCAGTGGTTAAGAATCCGCCTGCCAATGCAGGGGACATGGGTTCAATCCCTGGTCCGGGAAGATCCCACATGCTGCAGAGCAACTAAGCCTGTGTGTCACAACTACTGCGCTTGCGCTCTAGAGCCCGCGAGCCATAACTACTGAAGCCCGTGTGCCACAACTACTGAAGCCTGTGCACCTAGAGCCTGTGCTCCACAACAAGAGAAGCCACCACAATGAGAAGCCTGCACACCGCAACGAAGAGTAGGCCCCACTCACTGCAACTAGAGAAAGCCCGCGCACAGCAACGGAAGACCCAGTGCAGCCAATAAATTAATTAATTAAAAATAAATCTATTAAAAAAATTACTAATCATGCCAAGAAGCAGGACATGTGACCTATAAGCAGGAGAAAAAATCAATTAATAGAAGCAGATCAGATATGACAGAGATGATGGAATTAGCAAATGAGGAAAACATGAACCTAGTAATGAGAGAAATGGAAGACATGAGAAAGAACCAAGTGAAGCATCTAGAGGTGAAAAGTAAAATATTTTAAAGAAAAATCTTACTGAATGGAATTAACAGCATATTTGACACTACAGAAAAAAAATACCATTTAAACTTGAAGAAATAGCAAAAGAAACTAGCCAAAATGAAGCATGGAGAGAAAAAAACTGGTAGAAAAGAAAAGAACAGCATAGAGCTTTGGTGACCTGTAGGACCATACCAAGTGGTCTAACATACGTGTAATTGGAATCCCAGAAGGTGGATGCTGGGGCCAACTAATAAAAATACATTCTAATGATTAGAACTCCACCTCTAAAAAAGGATTAGTCCTGCTCTCTAAACCATTTTATATCATTTGACATTAACTATACGTATATTGAACATAGGGTATGTATATCACTGAGAGTCAGATTGTCACTGCAGTCTGGTATTGAGAATATGGTCTCAAATCACAATCCAAAATATTCTTTCCCTCAAGTATTTTTTGAATTCTCAGAAAATGAGCAGATATATCAAACAACTCTGACCAGGGTGAACAAGTATGGTCATCTTGTGACTCTGTATTACGTGTGGTGGTTTCCTGACAGATGCTGCCTGATTTGACCCCTTTCTCTGCTCCACGCCATACTCTGTCCCCTTACTCCTGATCTCTCTGCCATAGAAACCAGCAATCGAGGAAAGTTCAGAGATGAGCTAATAAATGTTTGTTTCACATTTCATTGACCATATATATATAAGTGTATATATATATATATAGATACACACACACACACACACACACACACACACACACACACACACTATTTTTTTTTCCTTTGGCCTCACTGCTTGCGGGATCTTAGTTCCCTGACCAGGGATCGACCCTGGGCCCATGGCAGTGAAAGCTCCGAGTCCTAACCTCTGGACCACCAGGGAATTCCTGATAATACATTTTTAAAGTTGTAAGTTTAATAGATTGTTTCTTAAAATGCCATCACATCAAAAGGGCTGCATCAAAATGCATGGTATCATGTAAGCTATAGGAAAGGAATGTTTCAAAACTCTGGGGTGGTCAACAGTGTCCCCTGCTGATGTGTGCACTAGATTTAGCCCCAAGGTGGTGATTGGTGACTTTGCCAAGAGGTCTCAATAGAGTGGTGGGAACAGAAGTCAGAATCCAGTGGTTTGAATGGTGATAGGAAAGGAAATAGTAAGTAAAGCCTCTGAGTTGGTACAGATCCTTTAAGGAGCCTTGTAAAGGAGACAGTAAATAGGGGATGGTAACAAAAGGGGGGCATATTGTTAAACAAGAGTCTCCTTAAAACAGTAGAAACTCATGAGTGTTTAAGTCCCTGCTTAGAAACCAAATCCACACTCCATTTCTGGACAACAGGAGCTCCAGGCCCCCAAGTCAGTTTGTTTTGTTGAACCTAGACTTGGCTTCTCACAAGACCCTAAAGCAGGCTGCACACCCAGTGAGAAGAGGTGGGGTCCTCCAACAAAGGAAGGTTGGGTTCCACTAAACTAAACTAAACAAATAGTGACACAACCCACTTCTGGAACCATTCCCAGTGGTGCTACCCAAGGTGGGCATGTGGTAGGGAGTCCCAGTGGGTGGAGAGGGGCTCTATGCAGGAAGAACTGAGGCAGGGTAAGCCTGGAGACTGGGTTGCCTCAACCTCTGCCCAAGATGACCAGCCACCTGAGGCTTCCCCAGCCACTTGCCTGCTTCCTGCTGAAAAGGGCAGGGATTAGAAGAGGAACTGCCACCTGGCACCTTTGGACAATTGCCATGACAACTGTAGACCAGGTATTTTATTACAGTCATTGCCTGGGAGAGGTCCTCCCACATGTCCTGTTTTCCAATGTTATGAGCTCATTATTTTACAGCTTTTCCCCTGCCTTGATCCTTGCCCTGAGGGAGGGTGCTGGCAGGAATGAAGGGCAGTGGAGATGTCCTGCAAGATGAGAGTACACATAGGCCAAGAAGGTTTGCCTCTCCTGTTCCCAGTTCTAGGGCATCTCTCTCCCCTCTGTGAGTGGCCCAGGATGCTGCCAGGGACACCGTCAACACCTGGACCAAACCAACACATGACACAGTGAGACTCACAAGACAGCCTGGGCCACATGCATCACTCTTCCCCTCCCCCAACCACAGGACCACTGACACACTCTTACCTGGAAGAATCACAAGCCCTTGCTGCCCCCAAAAGAAAAGACAGGACCTGAAGGAAGGAGAGAAACAAGGACCATGGCATGTGGACAAGGAGGACTCTGGTCTCTGGCTTGGTGCGTGGTTCTCGCCAGCCAAACGCTACAATCAGCAGTGGACCTTATAAAAAAGACCAGTGCCTGGGCCCCACCCTAGTAGATTGAAATTCAGTTGAAATGCAGCTGGGGCATCAGATTATTACTGAAGTACTTCAGGTGTGGAGAACCACTAGCAGCTTGAATAAACACTCAAGCGCTGCAGCAGAGCCGCAGCTGCAGCTCCTGGTCCCTGAGCTCCCTAGTGATGTGACCTTGGGCTAGTTACTCAACATTTCTAAGCCTCCATTTCCTCCACAGTAAACCATACCTACCTAATGCACTTGTGGGGAGGGTTGAATGAAATAACACAAGTCAGGTGCTGGGCACTGTGCCTAGTGCAGAGTTAAGTGCTCAAAATGTTATTCTTGTTGGAGCAGCATTTGTTACTACACTAGGATCCCGATTAGGAGGTATCTAGGCAAAAAAAAAAAAAAGGGCTACTCTCCTAGGGCGGGGTTGAGGGGAGTCAGTCAGAGCCAGGGCCAAGGCTAGGTCAGGCGCTGGTATTAGCATTCACTATTGGTCACTTTGACATCCTAGTCCAGCACTATCTGTTCTGAGATGGAAATGTTCTGTATCTGTGCTGGCAACTTGGTAGCCACTAGCCACCTGGATGTATGGGGCACTTGAAATGTGGCTAGTGTGACTGAAGAACTGAACTTTTAATTTTCATCAGTTTAAAGTTAAATAGCTACACATGGCTGGCAGCTACAGGAATGAACAATGTTGCTCTAGACGTGTATGTGTTGAAAGTAAAGGTTGAAAGTAAATAAAGACATAAAATAAAGAAAAATAACTCCTCTACTATCTCATCTGAGCCTCAAAAAGTCCTACGAAAGGGATACGACAGGCATTGATAGCCCCATTTCATAGATTAGGAAACTAAGTCTCAGGGATGTTAAAAGACCTGCCCCAGATTATGTAGAGAGTGAGAGGCAGAGCCCAGACCAGAGGGAGGCAGATTTCAGGACTGCAAACCCATGCTTCACCTGTGGGGAAAAACGTTATCTCCATGGGAGCATCTCTCATCCGCCCTCCAGCTCCTCCTGAGGCCTCAGAGCAGGCTCTCTCCCGGTCCCCCGGCCCGCGGTGTCTTACCCACCTGGAAGAGATCCTGAACCTGGGCGTCCACCCACTGCTCCATCTCCAGCCAGCTCTGCAGCTGCCCCAGGTCATACTTCACCGTCAGCCGGCCGAGTTTCCGGGACCTGGGCGCTTTGGAGGGGTCGGACTGGGACTTTGAGTCTGTGGATGACGTCCTCCTCCTCCCAGAAGCCCACTGGACCTTCTTACTTGGATTCTCGTTGTCCGGGTTGGGAGATGTGCAGGAAGCAGGGCTTGAAGACAGCATGGAAGGATTGGTTTGGTCAAGGAGCTGGGAAAAACTGCCAGTCAGAGCAAGAGAGCCAGGGAATGAGGAGACAGAACAGAGGGTGAGGCCAGCAGGGAAGAAAGGAAGGCAGGCAGGAGGGAGGGCCAAGGCTCCTGGAGTGGTGGTGGTCAAAGATCAACAGGCTTTTGTCTAGTGCTGGGAATGCCAGTCTTTTGGCTCCTGGCTGCTGGTGAGTGGCACTCCTGAGCCGTGCCCCGGCCTCCCTTTCTGCAGTTGCTGGGACCGAGTGATATATCAAGCAAAGGTCAAGAGGATGCCATGCCTCCGGAGGAGGAAGAGGCCCTTGGGTCCTGAGGGGGGCGGGGCTCTGACCTGAGTCATACTCACCTGAGAGCCCTCAGCATCCCACTTTCCTGGCCTAGATCCACCTGGGCCCCCAGAAGCTGCAGTCACATGGCTCCTGCAGGAGTGGGGTCCCTGGCTGGCAAGGGCTCCTGCTCAGAGTGGTGCTGCTGATGGCAGAGTCGCCTCAGGGATAATTAGAGGGGTGGTTATCTCTGGCCCTAATGGGGTCAGTATCCTCCTGCGTCTGAGTGTGAGCTGCCTTTAGGGATGTGAGGGAAGAGGCACTACCCTGGCCCTGTGTGTTTGCAAAGGTGAGCTTGTCTCCCAAGCCCATTCCCCAGGGGCAACTGCTTAGGAAGCTATGTTTATCATCACATGACCCTCCCCTGACTCACGTCCTTCCTGATGCAGAGGAACCCTGCAGACCTAACATTTACCCAGGTGTCAAGGACTATTACTTCCAGGCCTACTTGCATTCTAAAGGAAGGGTGTTTTTGGACTTCCCTGGTGGCGCAGTGGTTAAGAATCCGCCTGCCAAGGCAGGGGACACGGGTTTGAGCTCTGGTCCAGGAAGATCCCACATGCCGCGGAGCAACTAAGCCCGCGTGCCACAACTACTGAGTCCATGTGTCACAACTACTGAAGCTCACTTGCCTAGAGCCCATGCTCCGCAACAAGAGAAGCCACTGCGATAAGTCCACACACTGCAACAAAGAGTAGCCGCCGCTCGCCGCAACTAGAGAAAGCCCGCGCATAGCAACGAAGACCCAACGCAGCCAAAAATAAATAAATTACAAAATAAATAAATAAAGGAAGGGTGTTTTTGTTTGTTTAATCTTTTGTAACAAAAATTTCAAAACTTTTTAGAAAAGTTACACAACAGAATACTACTATAATTTTTTTTTTTTAATGAACAGCTCAGAAGGACAAATGAAAAATGAAAGTGTCTCTCTTCTCCCCAGTTTTACTCCCTAGAGGGACCCAACCAACAGCTTCTGCTTTTAGTTCTCCTGAGACCACCATTATCCCTTTGTGTAATATCATAAATTTGTCCATTTTAGACAGTATCTCTTCTCTCCTCAGTATGAACGATGAGAGATTTAACTCCCTCACTCATGCTCCCTCATCCCCTTTCCTTTGCACATTCTAATTTTTGTTTATGTATTTCTTTTTTTTTCTTTTATGTATTTCTTTTTAGGTCTTGTAGTGGTTGCCTTTATGATGCTGAGTTTCTGTTTCCAAAGTATCAACTTCATACACTGATTCCTAAAAGAGAGTGTTAGACACAAGCCAATGGATGAGTCTTTAATGATGAAATTTTAGGCCCTAAGTTAACAGGGTGAGGGAGATGTTTGAGGGCTGGAGGCCAGGATGGTAGCCTGGAAAAGCCCAGGCTTCAGAGGAAGGCTGACAGACCCCAGTTCAAACCAGCTTTGCCCTACATTTGTTTAATAACCCTCAAGTTTCACAACCTGAGTCTGTTTTCTCATCTGCAAAATGGGGTTTTGGAGAGGATTAAATGAGATGATGTATGTAAACATTCAGCCTGATATCTAAAACAGAGTCCCTTCTCAATAGACATCCCTTTCCTTCCTTTCTTTGCCTTCTCATCCTCCCTGCCTTCCTGGTGAGGCTCTGTCCGTCAAAGGCTGGCCCTGGAATTTCTCTGCAGTGGCTTCCTTCCTGGTCCTCTTTGGAAGAAGGTGGCAATAAGAAGGGGGTAGGGAGGCCTCTAAAATACAGCCTGTAGACTCAGCTCTTACCTTGATGACCTGTTACATTCTGTGATAGGCATTATTATGGCTGTTCCCTCCCTCTTCTGTTTCTGTCTTCTGAAGCATTTGGAAGACCTTTCAAGAAAAGGAACCAGGGCCTCCCTGGTGGCGCAGTGGTTGAGAGTCCGCCTGCCGATGCAGGGGATACGGGTTCGTGCCCCGGTCTGGGAGGATCCCATATGCCGCGGAGCGGCTGGGCCCGTGAGCCATGGCCGCTGAGCCTGTGCGTCCGGAGCCTGTGCTCCGCAACGGGAGAGGCCACAACAGTGAGAGGCCCGCGTACAGCAAAAAAAAAAAAAAAAAAAAAAAAAAAAAAGAAAAGGAACCAGATCAGAAGAGTCTATGGGTTTTGTTCATTCATTAACTCATTCATTTAACAAAGATTTTATGAGCTTTTCTTGTAGGCCAAGTATTATACTCAGTACTGGGTATTGGTGATCCAAAAAAGACACAGTCTCTGTTTTCATGGAACTTACAGTCTAGTGTAAAAATAAACAAACATTAAACAACTAATCAAATAAATGTAAAACTGCAACTGTATTTAATGATCTGAAGAAAAGGTAAGAGGAGATATAGTAAGGGTTAACTAGGTACAGGGGCCAGCAGGAGTGGAATTGGCAGAAGGCACAGCATATGCAAAGGCCCTGGGACAGGAGAAAGAGGGTGAGTACAGGGGACTAGAGAAGGTCAATGGAGATGGAACAAAGAGATGAGGGAAGCAAAAGCGAGCCATGAGGCAGATGGGGCGGAGGTATCTACATAGGGCCCTGTCAACCATGTTAAGGAGTTTTGTCTCTATCCTAAGAGCATTGGGAATAACTGCAAAATCTTAAGCAAGGGTGGTTGGGTAGACTGACGAGTTCAGATTTAAATTTCCAAAATATCGCCTTAGCTATTGAATACAGAGAGGATCAGAGGGCACAGAAGTCCTGGAGGTCAGTTGGGAGGTCATTACCGTAGGGCTTGACTGGGGGAGGTAGCGCTGGTGATAGTGAGAGGTGGACACATTGGAGAGCTATTTAGGGGGTAATATTTAACAGAACTTGGCAATGGATTGGAATATGCAAACTTCATGAATGCCTGCACAGGAACACAGACAGGTTCATGCATGGGGCCTCTCTGAGCATATTTCCTCATCTGTAAACTAGGGGTTGGTGAGATTCTGCATGAGCACACAACATGGCCCCAGTGAAGCTCGATGGTACACAAATGAATTATGCCCATTATTTATAGTGTAAGCCTCCTTATTTACATTCTTCCATCTCAGCACTAACCTGCGAGTGTCACTATTCATCATTAAGTTTGCCCAAGAGAAGGGAACTCAAGTTTCAAGATAAGATGTAAAGAAAAACCACCAGGACCACAGGGTCATATCATGGTGGGGAAATAAAGAGGGTGCAGGCCTGGGCAGAGGCAAGGGTGTCTGCCCTGCTCTCCTGGCCTGGCCTGGGTCCAGTGGTGGGATAAAATAAGCAGCAGGCAGACCCCATCAGAACTAGACAGGATTTTTGTTTTTATTTTTGTTTTTTAATTTTTCAGCCATGCCATGTAGCATGTGAGATCTTAGTTCCCCCACCAGGTATCAAACCCATGCCTCCTGCAGCAGAAGTCTTAACCACTGGACCACCAGGTAAGTTCTTAAAAATTTTTATAATAAAAGAAAAGCATGTTCATTTTAGAAACATTTCTAAATTTTCTAAAACATTAAAAAATTCCCATAATCCTGCCACACAAAACCACCACTGCTAGCATTCTGGCAAGTTTCTTTCTATTCTCTCTCTTTTTTTTTTAATGATTTTTAAAAATTTTTTATTTATTTTTGGCTGCTTTGGGTCTTTGTTGCTGCACGCAGGCTTTCTCTAGTTGCGGCGAGCAGGGGTGCACAGGCTTCTCATTTCGGTGCACAGGCTTCTCATTGCGGTGGCTTCTCTTGTTGCGGAGCACAGGCTCTAGGAGCATGGGCTTCAGTAGTTGCAGCATGCGGGCTTCAGTAGTTGTGGCTCGCGAGCTCTAGAGTGCAGGCTCAGTAGTTGTGGCTCTCTGGCTTAGTTGCTCCGCGGCATGTGGGATCTTCCCGGACCAGGGCTCGAACCCATGTCCCCTGCATTGGCAGGCGGATTCTTAACCACTGCACCACAGGCTATGCATATATATTTAACATAGTTGAGAAAATGATATACAATACATAATTTTTAGAAAACTTTAAAAACTACTATCATTATTATTCAAGAAATAAGTTTAACAGAAACAGACTCACAGATATAACAGACTTGTGGTTGCCAAGGGGAAGTGGGGGTGGGAGAGAGATGGACTGGGAGTTTGGGGTGAGTAGATGCAAACTATTACATATAGAATGGATAAACAACAAGATCCCACTGTATAGCACAGGGAACTATATTCAATATCCTGGGATAAACCATAATGGAAAAGAATATAAAAAAGAATGTATATATGTGTATAACTGAGTCACTTTGCTGTACAGCAGAAATTAACACAACATTGTAAATCAACTATCAACTATACTTTAGGGACTTCCCTAGTGGTCCAGTGGTTAAGAATCCACCTTCCAATGCAGGGGACACTGCAGGTTCAATACCTGGTCAGGGAACTAAGATCCCACATGCTGCGGGTCAACTAAGCCTGTGCACTCTAGAACCCACTCGGCACAACTAGGGAGTCCATGCGCCACAACTAGAGAAGCCTGTGCACCACAACGAAGAACCCATGCACTGCAACAAAGACCCTACTGCAGCCAAATAAATATATATTTTTTTAAATTGATTTATTTTATTTATTTATTTTTGGCTGAGTTGGGTCTTTGTTGCTGCACGCAGGCTTTCTCTAGGTGCAGTGAGCAGGCACTACTCTGTCGTGGTGCGCGGGCTTCTCATTGCAGTGACTTCTCTTGTTGCAGAGCACGGGCTCTAGGCACGTGGGCTTCAGTAGTTGTGGCATGCAGGCTCAGTAGTTGTGGCGCACAGGCTTAGTTGCTCTGCAGCATGTGGTATCTTCCCCGACCAGGGATCTAACCTGTGTCCCCTGCATTGGCAGGCAGATTCTCAACCACTGCGCCACCAGGGAAGCCCCAAATAAATATTAAAAAAAAAAAAACCTATTGGAACTTCCCCGGTGGCACATTGGTTAAGGCTCCACGCTCCCAGTGCAGGAGGCCCAGGTTCGATCCCTGGTCAGGGAAATAGCTCCCATGTGCATGCCGCAACTAAGAGTTTGCATGCCACAACTAAGGAGCTGGCAAGCCGCAACTAAGGAGCTCACTTGCCACAACTAAGACCCGGCCCAACCAACCAAATAAATAAATAAATAAATAAATAAAATGTTAAAAAAAAAAACTATCAATACTTCAATAAAAAAAAGATTTTAAAAAGACATGTTCATTGTAGAAAATTCTAAAATATAGATATAAGAAGTATAAACGATATGCTTGGTATATTTTCTACTTTTTATATAGATTTACTTATTTTGGATTTTCACAAAATTGGATCATTTTGTAACATATGTGTGCTATTTTGTAACATATTTTGAATACTTTTTGTGTCATTAAGTAATTTTATACACATCTTTTTTTTTTTTTTTTTTTTTGGCGGTACGCGGGCCTCTCACTGTTGTGGTCTCTCCCGTTGCGGAGCACAGGCTCTGGATGTGCAGGCTCAGTGGCCATGGCTCACGGGCCCAGCCGCTCCGCGGCATGTGGGATCTTCCCGGACCGGGGAACGATCCCTGGCAGGTGGACTCTCAACCACTGCGCCACCAGGGAAGCCCTATACACATCTTTTTTCAACACTGCAGAGTTTCTCAAAATTTGCCCATGACTCAGAGTAAGAAATTCATTTAACCTCATGACACACATGCATACAAACACGAAATGAAAATGTCTTATGAAGCAAAACTTACCTTTAGTTTTTCAAGTGCTGACGGCAAGTCACTTTGCTTTCAAGACTCACTAATACTTTCCAACCTGTTCTGTTAGAGGCAATTCCATGATCTAGTTACTCAATCCCCTGCTATTAGATATATAGATTGCTACCAATTTTTTTGCCATTATAAATATTGCTGCTCTGAATATCCTTGTAACTATTCCTTTTTTTAGCATCGCATGCTTCCCACCCCCACTCTCCCCTCCCACACTTTAGCGGATTTTCTAGAGGCAGAACTACAAGGACAAAGGAAGTGTGAACTTGTAGGGGAATTTGATGTTATGGCCATATTAGCTCCCTGAAAGGTTGTACCAAATAAACTGTTTATAGTTTGATATCCTAATTTTTTTAGTTAATGAATATGTTAGTTTTATATTGCTGTGTAACAAATTATCCCCAAATTGATCAGCTTAAAACAGTAGGCATTTATTATATCACTGTTTAAGTTGGTGGCTTAGCTGGCTCTTCAGGCTCAGGGATTCTCAGAAGGGTGCAAGCCAGATGCAGGCCAGGGCTGTTGGCCAGACATCTGTTCCCTGCCATGTGGAGCTCTCTAGAGGGCTACTCACCAAATGGCTGCTGGTTTCCACAAGAGCCAGGGCACTGAGGGGCGGGGCGGTAGGCAAGATGGAAGTCACAGTCTTTTTTTTTTTTTGGTTGTCAAATAACCCTTTATTATTTTTCTTTGCAGTGCTTAACTATCTGGGCATTCCACCGCACCACTGTGGATGTCATCTATGATATCATGAAGGTGGTGGCCATCAACATTGCAGCCCACAGACTGGGTGGCCCCCAAGATCTCTTTAATGGTTCCAGAGAGTTCTCTAGCTAAAGATTGATGCCACATCTGTCGGGCAATGTTGACAATCTCATCAAAAGTCATGTTTCCACTGTGCTTAATGTTTTTCTGCTTCTTCCCTTCTCTTGGTGATTCCTTGAGGGCTTTGATGATCAGGGCAGAGGCAGAAGGTATCACCTCAATCTGGGCCTGTCGGTTCTGAATGGTCAGCTTCACTGTAATCCTCAAACCCTTCCAATCACCAGTTGCCTTGGTGATGTCATCACCAACTTTTTTTGGAGACAGACCCAAGGGGCCGATCTTGGGGGCCAGGGCAGACGTGGCACCGACTGCCCCACCGGTGCACCTCAGGTACACGACTTTGATCTCGTTGGGGTCAAACTTAGGCGGCATGGTGGAGGCAGCTGGTGTCGGATGAACCCGGATTCCGGACGACTGAAGAAAGTTGCACCTTGGCCTCCTCCGATCCGAAAGCCAAAAGCAAGTCACAGTCTTTTTGTAACCTAATCTAGGATGTGATATCCCATGACTTTTGCTGTATTCTATTCATCAGAAGCCAATCACTAGGTCCAGCCATGCTGAAGGGGAGGAGATGACACACACAACAGCATGAATACCAGCAGGTGTGGACAATTGGTGACCGTTTAGAGGCTATCAAACACGCTGAAATATTGTGAGCATTTATTTTTTAATTTCCCAAGCAGCTATTTCACTTTTTAAAAATTTATTTATTTATTTATTTATTTGCTGCTCTGGGTCTTCATTGCAGCACGTGGGCTTCTCTAGCTGTGGTGCATGAGCTTAGTTGCAGTATGTGGGATTTTAGTCCCACGACCAGGAATCGAACCCGGGCCCCCTGCCTTGGGAGCAAGTAGTCTTAACCGCTGGACCACCAGGGAAGTCCCATGAGCATTTTGGACATTAGCAGAATTCTTCAAAAATTCCCCTTTGAGGGAATTCCCTGGCAGTGCAGTGGTTAGGACTCTGTGCTTTCACTACCAAGAGCCTGGGTTTTAT
This sequence comes from Mesoplodon mirus, assembly GCF_964341445.2. Classification (NCBI taxonomy): domain Eukaryota; kingdom Metazoa; phylum Chordata; class Mammalia; order Artiodactyla; family Ziphiidae; genus Mesoplodon; species Mesoplodon mirus. The sequence continues at coordinate 104,519,522 of NC_138979.1, read as the reverse complement.
CCCTGGTTGGGGAACTAAGATCCCACAAGCCTCAAGGAGTGGCCAAAAAAAAAAAAAAAATTCCCCTTTTAGGGCTGCAGCAGTATCTGAGGGGCCTTGTCTCCTTTACATAAAGATTGAACCAGTGAGAGCAGCCTCGCCTTGAAAAATATTTCAAGGGTCATTATTTTCCCCAAAATTCCTTATCAGAAATCCTTGAGTGGGCTTCCCTGGTGGCACAGTGGTTAAGAATCTGCCTGCCGGGCCTCCCTGGTGGCGCAGTGGTTGAGAGTCCGCCTGCCGATGCAGGGGATACGGGTTCGTGCCCCGGTCTGGGAGGATCCCATATGCCGCGGAGCGGCTGGGCCCGTGAGCCATGGCCGCTGGGCCTGCGCATCCGGAGCCTGTGCTCCGCAACGGGAGAGGCCACAACAGTGAGAGGCCCGCATACCGCAAAAAGAAAAAAAAAAAAAAAAAAAAAAAAGAATCTGCCTGCCAATGCAGGGGACACGGGTTCGAGCCCTGGTCTGGGAGGATCCCACATGCCGCGGAGCAACTAGGCCCGTGAGCCACAACTACTGAGCCTGCGCTTCTGGAGCTTGTGCTCTGCAACAAGAGAGGCCGCGACAGTGAGAGGCCCACGCACCGTGATGAAGAGTGGCCCCCGCTCGCCCCAACTAGAGAAAGCCCACGCACAGAAATGAAGACCCAACACAGCCATAAATCAATCAATCAATCAATCAGTCAATCTTGTACTACATGCCAGACGCACGACAAATTTAAAGGAGAAAATTATATATAAAAAAAAAATCCTTGGGCTTCCCTGGTGGCGCAGTGGTTGGGAATCTGCCTGCCAATGCAGGGGACACGGGTTCGAGCCCTGGTCCGGGAAGGTCCCATGTGCCACAGAGCAACAAAGCCCGTGAGCCACAACTACTGAGCCTGCGCTCTAGAGCCCACAAGGCACAACTACTGAGCCCACCTGCCACAACTACTGAAGCCCACCTGCCACAACTACTGAAGCCCATGCACCTAGAGCATGTGCTCCGCAACAAGAGAAGCCACTGCAATGAGAAGCCTGCACACCGCAACGAAGAGTAGCTCCTGCTCACCGCAACTAGAGAAAGCCTGCACACAGCGCACAGCAACAAAGACCCAACGCAGCCAAAAATAGAAAAAAAACAAAAAAACCCTTGACTCCGCATTATCAAGGGAATTGGAAGGCTTTTATTTAGATCATTAAAACTCAAATTTATAAAATTTATTTATTTATAATCATTAGATAATTAAAACTAAAATTTGTCTTGTAAATATATTATCCTTCTGTTTCAGTTATTATTGCCGCAAAACAGTTACCCAGAAACTGGATTCGCCTCTTGGTGGGTGTTGAGCCAACAGATACGATCAAGCCAAAGACTGGGAAAAGGAAGGATTCATTATTACTTGCAGCAAGTAAGGAGAACACCAGGGATCTTTCCCAAAGCAGCCTCTCACCGAACAGCAAAACTGTGGAAGTTCTGAGCTAAGGGTACATGCATATTCATGAAGAGGTTTGAGCAGAGGAGAGTTCAGCATAGAATTATGGCAAAGGTTGACAGAGTCCAAGTCTTGGTGGACTGAAGTCAGGAGGGTCAACATCATCATTCCGTCCTCCACCTGGGTGGGGGCATTAGTTCCTGCTGAACTCACAGACATATAATTATGTATTGAATATATCCCTTGAGGAGGAACTAGGACTCTGCTTTATCACTGCACTATTGTTTGACTGCCTTCTCTGTTCTGACATTCCTTTGTTCCCTCAAGATCCTTGTTACTGAGACCTGTTTGAGGGCAAGCATTGTGGCCAGGCTTAGATCACAAAATGGCTTCTCTCTTTTTTTAAAAAGTTGTCCTCGTAGCTCAGCTTGTGGGATCTTAGTTCCCGACCAGGGATCGAACTGAGGCCCCCAGCAGTGAAAGCCCAGAATCCTAACCACTGCACTGCCAGGGACTTCCCCCAAAATGGCTTCTCTTATGTCAAGAATGCCATTCCTGATTCTCTTTCTCCAGGGACCCGCTAACCTAACTGCTTACAAAATCACACCAAAATTTAAAGGCTTAAAACAAACACATTTGCTCACAATTCTGCAACTTGAGCAGGGCTTCACAGGTGTAGCTAATCTCTGTTGGGACGAGTCGACTGGGGCTAAGGATGCAGGGTAGCTTCACGAAGCTAGTCAGCTGAGGTGACTGTGAGATAGCCAGATCCCTCTCTCTCCCTTCACAGTCTCTCATCCTCCAGGGTCTTGCTCTCTTCCGGTGGCCTCTCTCTTCCTCAGGGTAGGCAAACTTCTTTACATCACAACTGGTTCTAAGAGGGGAAAATGCAAGCCGCAAGGCTGAGGCCTGAAAGTCATGTGGCACCACTTCTGCTCTGTCCTACTGGTCAAAGCAAATTACGGATTCAAAGGGAGGGGAAAGACAGATGTCACCTCTTGGTGGGAGGAGCAGCATGCACTTACAGGGAAGGTGAGGTCCTGTCTACCATCTTTGATAGCCATCTTTGTAGACAATCCATTATACCTACTTACAGAAACCACCAGACCACCATCCAAGACAAGACACTCAGTGTTTCTTTTCTAGTAGTGGTGTTAAGGATTGAATGTTCTCACCAAAACACCCACTCCTAAGGTCAGTGGTTGGTACTGGTGGTATGACAAATATGAAGGAAACCTGTAGCATAAACCCTGGCTTTCTCTTTCCCAAGTTCATAGAGAGGGAGTGAGCCACGTGGTCTAACAAAAGAGATAACTTACCCAGACAGCTCTCCTTGGGCCTGCAATGTACAATTAGAAAACAATATCATCTGGAAATGCTTTGCAGGAAGTCAGGTCAGAATCACAGAAAGGACCCAAGATGGCATTCAAGAGACCTGAAGTCTGGAGGTGGCCTCTGCCACATACTACCTCTGTGTCTCTGAACAAATCAAGGACATATCTCTGGGCCTCAGTTTCCTATATGTAAGGTGAAGGGCTTTAACTAAGGTCCCAGTACCTCTGACACTCTCTACCTCTCCACAAACCAAACTTTATGAATCCATCCAGAGGATAGCTGGTTCTGTACACACTGCTAAAGAGGGTCTTGGGGGTCACTGAGGATCTGAACAGGTGAAGGACAGATGAAGGCAGGGCTGGAGTGTTACCGAGTCCAAGCTCACTCTGCTCGCCAAACAACAGGCCAATAAATCAGGAGCCCAAAAAACCATCTAATCTGGGTCTGGATGCCAGTTTCTTTTATAGAACAGAGAGGGGGAGGAGGTGAGGAAGTAAAGTAAAAAGGCTTGCAAAACATCTCCTCCTGTGGCCTGCATCAGGGAGGGGATGTGTTAACTTCTTCTTTGCAGCCATTCACAGATGGGCAGGGTCAGACTGTCTCCCTGTGAGCTGAACAAAGGCACTTTAACATTCAGGGACAGGGGCAGGGTTCCCTAAGGCAGGCCATTATGTATGATTATAATAACAAAAACAATGAAAAGCAAAGGTTAAATTCAAAGAAACAAATCCAACATGGAATCAAAATTGGCTCTTCCCTGGGGCTTCCCTGGTGGCACAGTAGTTAAGAATCTGCCTGCCAATGCAGGAGAGATGGGTTCGAGCCCTGGTCTGGGGCGAGCCCGTGTGCCACGACTACTGAGCCCACGTGCCACAACTACTGAACTCTGTGAGCCTACAGCCCGTGCTCCGCAACAAGAGAAGCCACCACAATAAGCATGTGCACCCCAACGAAGAGTAGCCCACACTCTCCACAACTGGAGGAGGCCCGCGCGCACCAATGAAGACCAAACGCAGCCAAAAATAAATAAAATAAATAAATTATTTTTTTAAAAAAAGAAAAGGCAGGGGCCACAGATGACTCCAAAGTGACTGGGACAGTGAGATCAGGAGAGAATATGGAGACAGAAGCATTTTGGGGCTAAATATGATCAACGTGGAGGTTGTGATGATGTAGTTTTCTCTTCACCGTGGAAGCATTCCATGCTCACTAAAGGAAATTTCGGAAATAATTTTTTTTTTTTTTTTTGCGGTACACGGGTCTCTCACTCTTGTGGCCTCTCCCGTTGCGGAGCACGGGCTCTGGACGTGCAGGCTCAGTGGCCATGGCTCACGGGCCCAGCCGCTCCACGGCATGTGGGATCTTCCCGGACCGGGGCACGAACCCATGTCCTCTGCATCAGCAGGCGGACTCTCAACCACTGCACCACCAGGGAAGCCCCGGAAATAATTTTGAAGCTAGGAAGAAGAAAATGTTACTTCGAATTCCCATCATTCAAATGCCATCACTTTCACCACTTTGGTGGACTATCTTAGTCTTTTTTCCCCTCGTGTGTAGGTTTTGTCTTCTGGATGTAAGAAGAAGCATAAGGTAGTGAGAAAAGTGTAGTTTTTTACGTCAGAGAGACTTGAGATAAAATTCTGGCTCTGTCACTTTTTTCAGGTGTCAAATGTTTTATCTGTATTAACTCATTTAACCCTCATACTAATCCTGTGAAGCCCCACTTCATATACAAGGAGGCTAAGGCACAGAGGGGCTAAATAAGTTGCCAAAGTCTACAACGGATAGTAAGTGGCAGATGAAAGAGTTAAACCCAGTAGTCTTGAGTCTGAAGCCCACAGGCTGAACCCCTACACAGTCTTGCCTCCCACTCTTCACTGCGTGACCTTGATGGAGTTTAGTGAGCCTCTCTGCAAAGCAGAAACTATTCTCACAGCTGTTGTGGGAATCAGAGATCACAGATGTCAAGTGTCTGGCACACAGCAAGCATCTCAAATGGGGGCTGATCATCACTTGAAAGTTTGTGTTTCAGGCAAGTTGAATCTGAGGTGAGGGTGGAATTTCCAGCTGAAGTCAGAATTGTAAGTGCAGTAAAGCAGTGTTTAGGTGCTGAAGCAACAGACTTGGCCTTCCTGGACTCCAATCCCGGCTCTGCCACCTAACTGCCACGTGACCTGACAAGTTCATTCACATGTCTGAGCCTGTTTGCTCATCTGTAAAAGGGGAATAAAAATAGTACCTACTTTCTTGGTTTGTTTTGAGTATATGGGGCAATGAGTGGGAAATACATAGGGTTTGGGCATTGTCAGGGCTTGACAGATGTAGGTTTTTGTAATGGTGTATATGATGGAATGGAAGTAATGTGTAATGGTGTAATGGAAGTAATGATTAATCTGTAGTAATATTACCATAAGGTAACAGTCTCCTGTGTTAGGATTCTTGTATACATAAGGTATTGAAGGAGGTAGGGATCAAATCTCAACAAAATCCTTTCTTTCCAGTAACTGCACAATCATATGCTTCATTCATGGTGTACCATCATTGCTCTATGTTCCCCACTGTGCCTGGGGCAGTGGAAAAACCCAGAAAATCCAGAGAAGGGGAGACAGACCTCAGATTCCCACCCCCAACACTCATAATGTGGGCAGCTAGGGAATGTTGCAGTTTAGCCAGGAAAATGATTGAAGGGTTGGCTACAGGACCTAGTAGGTAAAGCTGCTCTAGATAAGAAAGTAGGAAGACCGTTCCCATTGGGCTGGGGTTTGTTAAGTCATCATGAGAAGGTGTGGAATCTCCTTTGGGGGAAAGCATTAATAGGACCAATCTAGAATGGACTTTAGGGGCTTCCCTGGTGGTGCAGTGGTTAAGAATCCGCCTGCCAATGCAGGGGACACGGGTTCAAGCCCTGGTCCGGGAAAATCCCACATGCCACGGAGCAGCTAAGCCCGCAAGCCACAACTACTGAGCCTGCGAGCCACAACTACTGAAGCCCACGCACCTAGAGCCCATGCTCCACAACAGGAGAGGCCACCGCAATGAGAAGCCCACGCACCACAAGGAAGAGTAGCCCCTGCCCGCCGCAACTAAAGAAAGCCCGCGTGCAGCAACGAAGACCCAACACAGCCAAAAATAAAATAAATAAATAATAAAGAATGGACTTTAGGAGGAGGAGTTCTCTCAGGAAATGCAATGAGCCTGGCTTCAAGGAGTCCATGGCTCTGTGAAGGTCATTAACTCAGCTACTTTGGTAAGCTGGAATTTCTAGCTTCCAAGGATATTTCACTGGAAGAAAGCAGCCAGCTCCTGACCAGGAGCACCCCACCTGGTGAGAGAGGAGAGGGATTCTGCAGAGAAGGGATCAACCCACCAAGGAGACTAACAGGGACTCAGCTCCGACAGTGACCCGAATGTAAACATTAGTACACGATGAGGAAGGGCCTCAAACCAAAAGGAACCATTGCAGATCAAGTAGGGAAGCCTGGCCACTGGAAATCTCCTGTTTCTCACTCTGACAGAAAGGAGTGCTTCCGGAGCTGGCAAAGGTGGTGACAATGGAGCAGGCATCCTGGATTCCAGTTACCAAAGGTGTAGCCACAGTTTCCTGACACAAGATGGAAATGATTTCCCGAGGGCTGACGACAGCGAGATCTTTTGCATAGGGCTTTCCCCCAGTTCTTCTCCGCCAGCCCCTTCCCAAGCGCCTCAGGCCTGGGTCTGGGAATGCCGGCCCGGACCGGAAAGGGAGGCCGGAGGCAGCCGCCCCAGAGCGCCCGACCCACCCTCGGGTGCCTGACTTCGCTGAAGCGTCCTCCTGACCTGTCCGGGCCTCCGGGAATAGGGGTGTACTTCTGGGGTGCGGGGAACCCCGCGAGGCTGAACTCGGTGGATCCAGCGGCCCGGGGCAGGGCGCCCTGGCCTCTGAGCCCCTTTGGGCACCAGGCTGAGAGAGAAAGGTCGGGGATCTCGGGGATGCGGATAGGTGGTCCGGAAGCTGGGGCTGGACAGGCGCACCGGGCGTGGGCGGAGCCGGCGGTGCTGGGGTTAATGTCCGCCCCGCCCCGGCCGCGCTGACTCAGTTTTACCAGAAACTAGGGGGAAGGAGGTGGCCCATCCCCAGCGCACCGGACACCGGGGCGGAAGCTGCGGCCCGAGCCGCGCAGGAAGCCGGGACCGGAACCTCGGCTGGCCCGGCCCCACCCCACTCACCTGAGCAGGTAACCAGGGCCGAGGTGAGCGAGGAGGAGGTGAAGCGGGTTCTGAGCATGTTTGGCCCTTTGTTCTCTGCTCGTGCGTGTGTCCGGGTACGTGAGCTCTTCAGACGTCCGTCTGGCCGTCCGTCGGGCGGTCGGGTCACCGGAGTGTGCGTGGGAGGGCCGGGCCCGCGTGCCCCCTTCACTCCCGGGGTTCTCGGTGCTTCCCGGTCCTCCCCTTCACTTCCTCACGGCCCGCCCGCCTACCTTGAAGTCTCCCGGCTGATCCGGTGTCTCCTCCTCCGTCCCCTCCCCTCTCTCAGGTCGCTATCACCCTCGGAGCTCAGGGGCCCGCACTGTGAAGGTGACCCCCGTGGGGAGGAGGGCGACGGTCCCTGGGGGGATGATGGCCGGGGCCCGCCTCTCCCAGGTCCGCATCCCAGCGGTCGCCGTGTGGCTCCTTTGCTTGCTCGGCCTCCTGGGCACCGAGGCCGGGCCGCCGCCCGTGCCCCCCGGTCTGCTCACGGCCGACAACTGCCTGGACCGCTTTACCCCCGGGGTGCCTGCCTTCGTGCTCGACACCGACGCCTCGGTGAGAAACGGCGCCACCTTCCTGCGCTCCCTCACCGTGCGTCGCGGCCGGGACTGCGTGCACGTCTGCTGCAGCTCCAACGACTGCAATCTGGCGCTGGTGGAGTTGCAGCCCGACGGCGGGGAGGACGCCATCGCCTCCTGCTTCCTCATCAACTGCCTCTACGAGCAGAACTTCGTGTGCAAGTTCGCGCCCAGGGAGGGCTTCATCAACTACCTCACGCGGGAGGTTTACCGCTCCTACCTCGAGCTGCGGACCCAGGGCTTCGGAGGTAAGGACGAGGGTGCCAGGATTCGGGGAGACTCAGAGAAGGGACTGGTTATGGAGTCTTGCGCGAGGCATCAGAACGCAGTTAGGAGGAGAGTCCCATTCGACCCCAACTCCTTCTTAGAAGTAGGCGGTACAAACAGTAAATAAAGGACAGGCTACAGGAGTGGGGAGGGCTGACACCCTAGAGCCCAGACTGGCTCCTGAATTCAGGATGTTGAGTGGGTTGGTGCTCAGGGATGTGTGTACAAGAGAGGATGCAGCTTCTCCGGATTCTCACTTCTGGCCGCAATAGGCCAAGTCAGGGAGTTAGCAGTTTGGAGGCCACCTGGTGACTAGATAGATAGAAGATACACCTGGCGCCTTGGCGGAGCACTGTCCTAGGCAACTTGGTGCCCTGGCAAATGAACCTGGTGAAGGATAGGTTCCTTCTCCACTGCTGGGCTTGGGATTGGTTATAGCATCTCTCTGTATTCCTCCCCCCACGAGCTGATTTTTTGGTGGTCTGGGGGAAACTGCCAGGCCCCCAGAGTCTAAAGAACAAGCCCAGTCTGGGGGTGACCCAACTGGGGGCGCAGTAGCCTAGAGCCTCTGGGGTGGGGGTGAGGAGGGTTGCTGGGTGAGTCAGCCCACTGGTATTTATACCTGGTAGGGAAGGGATGTCAGCTGTCCAGGGGGAGGGAGGGAGGGAGGGAGGGGTGTGTGTGTGTGTGTGTGTGTGTGTGTGTGTGTGTGTGTGTGTGTGTGTGTGTGTGTGTGTGTGTGTGTGTGTGTGTGTGTGTGTGTGTGTGTGTGTGTGTGTGTGTGTGTGTGTGTGTGTGTGTGTGTGTGTGTGTGTGTGTGTGTGTGTGTGTGTGTGTGTGTGTGTGTTTTGTCTGCTCACCTTGTTTACTTCCAGAATAAGGGCAAAGTCGGGCCCAGGGCTCCTTCTCTTTCCTCCCGGGACTGACCAGTTAGCTGGGATCAGGGCCCCTCCAGAGACCTTCATTCCCCATTCTCTCCACCTGCTGTTCTGGCCAGGTGGGGCTCCGGGGCAGGGATGGCTCACTCTGATAACCTCTGTTAGCTCTCTACGGTTTGCTGATTGCTATGCCACTCAGCCTCTCACTTAGGCATCATGACAACCACCTCTGAAAAGGGTGCTATTAGTAGTCATCCCACTTTTAGATTAGGAAACTGACTCCCATGTTAAATAATTTGCCCAGGATAACACTGCCCACAAATGGGAGACCTGGGACTCAACCCCAGGCAGGACCTCCAAAAGTCCTGTGCTATTCCTCACACAAGACCACCTTTCTAGTAGAAACCTGTCTCTGATCCAGGACAGCTCAGTGAACAACAGAACCAGAGACTGGGGAGCCCAGGGGCCAGGGTTGGACTGGAGCTGGGTGGTCTCAGTTCTGGAAAGTAGAAAAGGGACTTTCCTCTCCAGCCTCTCCTCTTCTCCCTATCCTTCCAGTAGCTCTGGATCTCTGTGGAGAGGTAGGGTGGAGATTCCAGGAGGGGGACACTGTCTCTGGGCCAGGCTGCGCCACTGAGTCCCACTGGGCCAGGGCCTGAGCCTGTTCCACAAGGAAGCAGCAGAGTGTAGGTGGTGATGACTCTAATTGACCTGAGCTGCCTGCCCTCCCTGCTCTGCCAGGACCCCTCACTGTAGGGCTAGCGCCTGAAACTCTGGGGTCTGGTCAGGAAGCTGAGCTGGATGGGGCCTTCCTCATCTGGAAACCTCCCCACCCCGACTGGCCTGGTTGGCACAAGACAGGATGGAGTGGGGATTTCCTGGGACCTGTGGGGAGCTGGGTAGAGCTTGGACTTAGTGTGGGCCCCAGGCCATTTCAGGGCACCGCAGCATTTTGGGGAGTGGGGGATGCCATGTGCATGTCAAGGAGTCCATTCTCAGCTGAGTCCCACTAGAGAGGTTGGAAGTACAAAGAGGGTACAAAGAGGGTCAAGCCACTGTGGCATCCTGGAGGCTAGGCTAGGGTAGACCAAGGCAGGCAAAGTGGGCAAGTGCTCAGGGCTTCTAAAACCTTTGATTTACTGGGGAGAATCCTCCCCAGGGTGGGTTGATCTGTTCCCCCTTTCCTGCCTATGGCCAGGCCAGTCCAGTCCAGTCCAGATTGCTGGGACCTCCTGAGCACCCTGCTCTTTCCTCCTCTCCCCTTCCCCCTCTTTCCGTTGGAGGAGTGGCTTAGAAGGTGGAGTCTGTGTTTCCCTTGAGAGTCCTGAGGCCTGGCAGCTGGGGGAGGGGCTGGCTTTATTGCTACTCTGGCCCTTTGCTCTCTTGGGGGTGGGATAAAGGGAGTGGTAGGGCAGGGCATCTGCCCCTTGCTCCTGGGGGCTGGGGCTTGGAGAGGACCAGCTGTGTGTGGGTGGACGTTGCTGATTTGGCCCAAGGTCTGCCATGCCACTCAGCTTGCCACTTCCACCCTGGGGGCCAGTGGTGCTAGCCTGTCTTTCTGCTAGTAGACTGCCAAGTAGTCTGTCTTCTTTCCCCTTTGCGACTGCTGATTACTTTCTGAAAAATGCAAGGAGGGAGGAATGGGCTCCTCCCAGCTCACTGCCCCCTTGGCTTGGCCTCTCACCTCAGGGCCTGGGGATGGCACCTGTTGGGCCCTTAAGCCACTGGGCTGGGGCTTGGTTCCAAACAGGTACTTTCCTGCTCTCCTGGTCTTATTTCCCCTCAACCGAGCTTCCTTTTTCTCATTTCCGTAGCCCTCTGCACCATTTGATGTGTTCCTCTGTGGAAGTTCTCCCCTCCCCATCCCTTTGTTGTCACTGTGTGTCCTGGTCTTCTCACCTCTGGGACCACCCTCTGAGAGTTCCCTGTTGGCTCTGCTTGCTCTGCTTTCTCTGCCTCATCAAAGAAGAATCTCTGTGACTCAGCCTCCTACCAGCTGTTCTTATCTCTTTACCATCTCTTCTTTGAACTCTTACACTTGATGTAACCCTCTGCAGAGCCTCTGTGGAGGGCAGTTGGGCAATACCCACCCAAAGTGTAAATGCACATAACCTCAACACGACTCCACTTGCAGGAACTCATCTTGCGGCTATGCTTAAACATGTGTAAAACAACTTACCAGGCAATCAGTCACTGTACCATTGTTTATAAGAGCAAAGAACTGGAAACAATCCCAGTGTCTGTCAACACATCCTATAATTGGGTACTGTGGTGCTGTTTTCATCATAATAATAAACCCTGAGGTAGCAAGGGTTAGTTCTTAGTAGGGAGGGAGGGAGGGAGGAAAGGAGGAAAGGAAGGAAGGAGGGAGGGACGAAAGAAGGACCTACATCAAGAGAGACTGATGGACTGGTTAAATGTGTTGTAAATTCTGGTGCATTCATACAATAAGTACTATGCAACAACAAAAAAAAGGAAGAAGAAGAAGTTCTTTATATATTGCTATGACTGATTTCCAGTATATATTAAGGGAAAAGTAAGATGAAGAACTAGCATGCTTGTGAATATTCTATACACTCTCTCGATACTCACACATACACACACACCCAAACTAGTAATTGAGAATGCCTCTGGAGAGAGGAACCTGGGGGTTTAAGAATCGGGGACTTAATTCTCACTACCCTTTTGTATTTTTTGCATATTTCATCATGTACATGTATTACCTAAGTTAAAAACAAAAACAAAACCCAAAGATTATAAAGATTATTTTAAAAATCACATTTCTAAGCACATATGGCCTGCAGCATGGTGTTTTGATGTTTTGGAGAGAGCATGAATCAGACCAGGGTTCAAACCCCAGCTCTGCCGTTTTGAAACTGAGCGACCCTGGGCAAGTCATTTAACCTCTCTGGTGTCAAGTTGCTCATCTGGAAAGAGGGGCGAGAATGCAGTTGTGGCAGGATCTATCCAGCCCAGCCGGTCTCCTCAAGGTCCACCTAACCAGTCTTGCAAATTCCCGACTCCTTGCTTTGGCTCATCATGTTTTCTGCTGTCATCAACAACACAGAACATTCTTCCCCACAACCAAACAAATAAAAACAAAAGGATCAAAAAATCCTTTCTCCCTTCTTCACAAAGCCTTGCCTTTTTCCTCTAGCTTGCTGTGGTCTTTCCCTTCTCCAAACATCCACTTCCTTTTCTTGTACATGTATCACACAGCCCTTCATCTTGTTGGGTCTTTCTCCCATTTTGCTTCCTGTTGTTGGGTCTTGCCTGCCTAACTGGACCGTAGTACCCTCAAGGGCAGTGTGTCCATTTCCTAGGGCTGCTGTGCCATGTTACTACACCCTGGGTGACTGAAGACACTAGAAATGTACTGTCTCACAGTTCTGGAAGCCAGAAGTCCAAACTCAAGGTGTCAGCAGGGCCACACTCGCTCTGAAGACCCTGGTTGGGGGGAGGGCATGGTTGCCTTGCGTCCCCTTGTAACTGGAGGCAGAGTCTGTCTGAGGTGGCAGAGGCATCCTGCTCCTGTGCCAATCATCGTGGGACACCAGGGCTTGACGTGGTGCTGCCCGGGGCTCTGCTCAAGGTCTCTGTCTGGATGGGCTTCTTAGCAGTGATATGGGTTGCAGAGCGAGGGGTGATGGTGTTAATTACACATTGACTTATTTGGCTTTTCAAAAGTATCGTTACTCTTAACTTTTTTGTTGTTGTTGTTGTTTATTTATTTATGGCTGTGTTAGGTCTTTGTTTCTGTGCGAGGGCTTTCTCCAGTTGCGGCGAGCGGGCGCCACTCTTCATCGTGGTGCGCGGGCCGCTCACTGTTGTGGCCTCTCCCGCTGCGGAGCACAGGCTCCAGATGCGCAGGCCCAGTAGTTGTGGCTCATGGTCTTAGTTGCTCTGTGGCATGTGGGATCCTCCCAGACCAGGGCTCGAACCCGTGTCCCCGGCATTGGCAGGCAGACTCCCAACCACTGTGCCACCAGGGAAGCCCCGTTACTCTTAACTTTTTAAAGCAATTAGCACAAGTACCTGCTTATTGTAGAAAACAAGAAAAGTCCCCCTTCCAAATATACGTGCATATATTGATATATATATATAGTGTATATGTATATTGATATATATAGATATATTTTTTTTCCTTTTTTTCCTAAATGGGATCAGATGGCAATGCTGTTTAGTTATTTGCTTCAGAAAGTTGGTTTTACAACATAAAAATGTCTTAAGTATAATATATCTAAACAGAGGGCAAGAAGATGGTTTAGTTGTGAAATCGCATCTGACTCAGGCAGGCTGCCGAGTCCTAGGTTGGTCTAGTTGCGACCCATAAGGCACCAGCCCCCCACTCCAGGAGAGATCCTGTCCATTCAGTGAGAGTTGACCTTATCTCACCTTCCCACCAGGGTCCCGGATCCCCAAGGCCTGGGAAGGCACAGACTTGAAGGTACAGCCACAGGAACCCCTGGTGCTGAAGGGTGTGGAGAACACAGACTGGCACCTACTGCAGGGTGACACAGACGTCAGGGTAGAGGTGCGATGCTGGGCTGGCTCCCTGACCCCCACCTCAGCTCTCCAGGGCCCCCTTTCTGGGGCCATAGGCCAAACTGCGGCTCCAGATGGGGTGGGGTAGATAGAAGCTGAGGATCCATTTAATACCAAGTCCCTCGGCTCCCCGCAGTGGGGCAGGGGGGCTGACTGGGAGGACCTGGGGCCAACCAGGGGCATCAAGAGGTCCCAGCCTGATGGCCACTCCTGTGTTTAGAGGAATAATCCAGACCAGGTGGAGCTGTGGGGACTCAAGGAAGGCAGCTACCTGTTCCAGCTGACGGTGGCCGGTTCAGACCAGCCAGAGAGCACGTCCAACATCACAGTCACCGTGCTGTCCCCCAAGCAGACAGAAGGTGAGGAAGTGGGTGGGGAGGCAGACCCAGGACTCACCCACCCCCTGCACCCTGCTCCGGCTCTGTTGATTGGCCCTCGGAGCTCCCTCACCAGCTTTCCTTCCCCCAGAATATTGCCTCGCATCCAGCAAGGTGGGCCGCTGCCGTGGTTCCTTCCCCCGCTGGTACTACGACCCCACAGAACGGATCTGCAAGAGTTTCGTTTATGGAGGTTGTCTGGGCAACAAGAACAACTACCTTTGGGAAGAAGAGTGCGAGCTCGCCTGCCGCAACGTGCAAGGTGGGCCTTTGTGAAGCAGTGTCGGGGCTCAGGTGACATTCCCCCAGGGTAGGTGTTCTCTCGTCATGGGTCAGGGAGGTGGGCGTGGGAATCCCCCGTCCTCGGGCCCCCTATCAGCTCATCCCTGCTGGGGCCTGGCCCTGCCTCCTCTCACTTCTCTGTTTTTCTCTCCCAGGCCCCTCAGTGGAAAGGCATCATCCAGGTGGGCTTTGCTCCTGTCCCTATTCCCCTCACCCCTGCCAGCTCTCCAGCCTCTGTCAAGTCCAGGCCCCTGACCACACTGCCCTGGCCCAACAACCTATTCCTACCATCAGGATGAAGGCCCTCGAGTGCCCCAGCCCTTGCAGCCCAGGATCCTCCTATCAGCTTCTGCCCGTTTTGTGTGTAGGAGGGTATAAGGGACAGGGGTGGAAAGGGAACCGGGGTTGTGTCATGATGCCACCTTGGGGTAGAGAGGGCCAGGTAGATGAGGGACTCTTGGTATTTGCTGGCCGCTGCTTGAGTCTGACCTCACCGTCCACCCCGTCCCACCCCCACCTAGTGTGCTCTGGCACCTGTCACTCCAACAAGTTCCGCTGCAGTGATGGCTGCTGCATCGACAGCTTCCTGGAGTGTGATGACACTCCCGACTGCCCTGACGCCTCAGATGAGGCCACCTGTGAAAAATGTGAGGCCTGGGGGATGGAGGGTGGTGGGCACAGCAAGGGAGGTCCAGACCACTCACCCCACACCTCTGGAGACCCTTGTCAGGTCTGCGCCTCTGATCTTTCATCTTTGCAGATACCAGAGGCTTCGATAAACTCCAGAGGATCCATTTCCCCAGGGACAAAGGTGAGCTCCTGCCCAGGTCCCCTGGGTCAGGGCTGTCACTGCTATCCTCACTCATCCCATCAATGGGCCAAAGGCCTGCTGTGTGTACCAGGCTGTGGGCAGAAAGCTGGGTGGGGAGTGTCCTGGACTTTCCTTCTATGTTTCCCAAGCATCATACATCCTCTTAACACGTTCAGAAATTTAGCCATGCCTACATATCACTGAGATGTTATTGATTTAACTTAATGTATTAAAAAGGAAATTTCATGTCACTACCGTAAATGAAAAGCCACTATTATACGCCACGATCTGAGACTATTAAAATAAGTATAACAGGGACTTCCCTGGTGGCGCAGTGGTTAAGAATCTGCCTGCCAATGTAGGGGACATGGGTTCAATCCCTGGTTCGGGAAGATCCCACATGCCGCGGAGCAACTACGCCCGTCTGCCACAACTACTGAGCCTGCGCTCTAGAGCCCATGCGCCTAGAGCCTGTGCTCCACAACAAGAGAAGCCACCACAATGAGAAGCCCACACACCGCAACGAAGAGTAGCTCCGGCTCACCGCAACTAGAGTAAGCCCACGCACAGCAACGAAGACCCAACGGAGCCAAAAATAAAAATAAATAAATAAATAAATTTATTTTAAAAGAATAAATAAAATAAGTATAATAAAACGTGGTAATAAATTTTAGCTGGACATTGTTGTCTGCCAAGGCTCAGACCCTTAGCCTTTGTTAAAAGGCAGACTATCCAGTGCTAGAGAGAAATCCAAGACCTTGATAGAATTGGGAATGCTGAAAGAAAATAGAAAAATAATGATATGAGTCAGTCTAGGGTGATTCTGGGCCTAAGCTTACTCTCCTGTATTTATCTTCCTTGCAGCACTTTAGATGGGCCAGATATTTCTGGGGCCCCCAGGCCCTCATTGAGTCACAGCCATCCTCAACATGGGGAGGAGGGTCAGGAGGTGGTGGGCAGCAACGATGTGGAGCCTGGTGGTGGCAGGGAGGCCCCGTGGACACTCACCCATTTGCCTGCTCCTTACCCCCCAGGCCACTGCGTGGACCTGCCAGACACAGGCCTCTGCTTGGAGAGCATCCCCCGCTGGTACTACAACCCGTTCACTGAACACTGCGCCCGCTTTACCTATGGCGGTTGCTATGGCAACAAGAACAACTTTGAGGATGAGGAGCAGTGCCTTGAGTCCTGTCGTGGCATCTCCAGTGAGCAGGGCAGTGGGGGGCAGAAGATGGGGAGGGGAAAGGTTTTAGCTAGAGCATTTGGCTCAGTCCCAAGGCCTGGGCTGGTCACACCTCATCCTCAAGAGCACCCGGAGTAGGGGTGGGAAAGGATGGCATTGGGTCTGGGGCACTGCTGAAGAGCAGCTGTGTCTTTGAACCCTTCGTATTGACTTGTCTCTCCACGACCCCCGCCCTGATCATTTTGTAGAGAAGGATGTGTTTGGTCTGCGGCGGGAAAGCCCCATTCCCAACACAGGTAAGCCCCCATCTGCCCCGTCACCACTGAGTAGGTATCAACTCAAGGATCAACTCACACAATTGGTTGTGCCTGCCTAAGCCAGTGTTGAGAAGGATCCCGAGGTTGGCTAAAGGGACAGAGTTCCACGATCAATAGTGATATCTGCCAGGGGCAAGGGAGAGAAGCATAAAAGTGCATGCCAGGTGTGTGTGCCGTCAGCACCCTGGGCCTTTCCCCACACTACCTGCAAGCAGAGCAACCTGGAGCTGAGACCCGAAGCCCATCAGAATCCCTCCCACCGAGCTCCCAATGGAGCTGGTTGAGCTGCTCACATGCCTGAGGGCCTTCCACGCCCGGCATCCATTTGCCTCGTCCCTTCCATACAGAGTGGGGGTGGGCGTCAGAACTGAGCAGGCCCTGGGAGCATCTCATTCGCCTCCTTCTTCCTCCAGGCTCCGTGGAGGTGGCCATTGCAGTGCTCCTGGGCACCTGCATCGTGGTGGTGGTAGCCATCCTGGGTTACTGCTTCTTCAAGAACCAGAGGAAGGGCTTCCACAGACACCGCCACCACCACCCCCCACCCTCTACCCCCACCAGCTCCAAGGTATCCACCACCGAGGACATGGAGCATCTGGTCTACTACCAAACAACCCGACCCCTCTGAGCCTGAGGCCCTAGAGGGCTCTCGCCAGTTCTCACCTGGCCCTGCTTCCTCCTTGCCAAGGTGGAGGCCTGGGCTGAGGAAGACTTTGGGACCAGACTCCTCCAGCCTGTTTCCCAGGCCGATCTGCCTCCAGGGCCAGGGCTCCAGACCCTCTTGGCGGTGTCTCAGCTAAGCTCAGGCTACTTGTTCCTGAGAAAGCTCAAGGGTCTGCAAGGAGCAGAAAATCTCTGAGCCAGGAGTCCCACGCATGGTTGGACCCGTCTGCCTAGGACTTCAGAGGAAGTTGGAATTTTGCTTCCTGTTCAGAGCTGCCTGCCCCCATCCCACGACTTTGGGAAGAGGCCTGCGGTGGCATCAGAGGCTGGAGGCCGCAACTCCATCCTCCAGAGCTGCCCCTCCCACCCTGCAAAGTCCAGGGCTGGGGTGCGGGGGAGGACATCCCTGTATATTCTGTGTTGTACAGAGCTGCTTTCTGTTTATTTAATGCCATGGCGGGTGGGTGAGAGGAGTGGAAAGTGGCCGCTGCCGCCTATTCCCCTTCCCTGCGGAGTGAGCCCCAACCTGGCCTGGCACACACAGCCAGATCCTCGGCACCCCCCAGGGCCCTGCTGCTCCCCTACTTCCCACCGGCCCCAGCCCACCCACAGTGTAATAAAGTGATTTGTCCTGTGAGTCTCCTGCCTCTGCTCTGTGGGCCAGGAGACGGACAGAGCTGCAGGGGGGAGATCGGACTGCCCCGTCCTACCGGTTCAGGCTTTGGTCACCCTGTTTAGCAGGTTTTCCCGCCCTTCCCGAAACTGTCCTAGCCCCAGCCCCTGAGGGTGGGGAGAAGTGCCAAGTCTGACCGCCAGGGGGTGGGGAGGGGAGAAAGGGCCATGGGAATAGGGGGCCTAGGGAGGCCACGGAGCGATGTTTCTTCCGGGTTTGAGCCTGCAGTGTAGTTGCGGGGGTGGTGGTGCATAGGCTTGAACCCTTGTTCTTTTTTTTCTGCGGCATTTGGGAATCTTAGCTCCCTGACGAGGGATGGAACCCTGGCCCCCTGCAGTGGAAGCATGGAGCCCTAAACACTGGACCGCCAGGGAAGTCCCCTGAACCCTGGTTCTTATCTCTGCTCCCTTTGGTGTGGGTGCAGGGGTCCCACGCGGCCACCCACAGAAGCCTCTGCTTTACCGGAGTGTAGTTGCTCCCCAGTCTCTGAGGAGCAGAGGAGGAAGGAGCCTTTAGCTGAGTTGCTTCTCTCCAACCCACACCCCTGCATGTGTTTGGGCTACCTGCCTCTTGGTGCCCCCCCCAAAAAAGAAAAAATCATCCCTTTAATTCATCTCTTCATTTTCTTTTTTAACAATTTTTTTTTTTTTTGGCCGCATCAGACGACATAGGGGATCTTAGTTCCCCAACCGGGGATCTAACCTGCGCCCCCTACACTCAAGGCACAGAGTCTTAACTGCTGGACCAGCCGGGAAGCCCCCATTTCTTCATTTATTCAACAAATTATTTATTGAGCTCCTATGTGCCAGGCACCGCCAGTCATTAGAAATTTGGTTTTGTAAGATAAGCACATAGGAAGTACTATGTAAGTGCTTTACATATCTCAAGTGATTGCCTCAGCACACAACCCTGGGATGAAGGTACTATTATTATCCTCATTTTACAGGTGAGGAAACTGACTCAGCAAAGTTCAGTTCCTAAGGTCCTAGAGCTGGTACCGGAGGACTGATGTAAACCCTTACATTATGGCTCCAGGGTCTAGCCTTACAAAAGAGACACTTTTAAATTGTGATAAATGCTATACAGAAAAATCAAACGGCAGTGTGAGAGGTTGGGAGCTACTTTTAAAGGACTGAAGGGCAACCTAGGTGAATGTCCATATTTGAGTCCTAAGTGCACGGCTCAATGAATTTCTGTAACTGAACACACCCAGGAGCCAAGCCCTCAGATCAAGAAGCAGAACCTTAGCAGCACAGGATGGGCCTCCTTTTGATGGGTAACTTTCTCACACCTTTGTGTTCTAGTACCTGTTGTACTCAGCCTGGACCACCTCCCCCTTTCGCATCCTCCTGCATACACACGGCTGGGGGTACTCCCTACTCTACATCCCTGTGTCTGCTAACAGGACCTTCAGCACAGAGCACCCCCTTTTCCTTTCCATTTACTTATCTGTCTTCCCACTGGGTTGTGGGCTCCTGGAGACAAAGATGGTATCTTTTTTTTTTTTTTTTTTTTTTTGTGGTACGCAGGCCTCTCACTGTTGTGGCCTCTCCCGTTGCGGAGCACAGGCTTCGGACGCGCAGGCTCAGCGACCACGGCTCACGGGCCCAGCCACTCCGCGGCACGTGGGATCTTCCCGGACCGGGGCACGAACCTGTATCCCCTGCATCGGCAGGTGGACTCTCAACCACTGCACCACCAGGGAAGCCCAACACAGATGGTATCTTAAGTCATCTCTGGGTCTCCAGCACCCCTCTACGACCTTAGTAAATGGTAGTAGTTCAGTAAACTGAGTAGATGGCAGGGGGTGGGTCCCGTTACGGTGCTGTGGCTATTCCTATTTCATCAGGCACTGTATTTTTTTTTTTTTTTTTGGCCGAGACACGCAGCTTGTGGGATTTTAGTTCCCCAGCTAGGGATTGAACCTAGGCCCTCGGCACTGAGAGCACAGAGTCCTAACCACTGGACTGCCAGGGAATTCCCAGACACAGTATTTTTGCTTCCTACCTTGCCAGCCACTCATCCATCCTTCAAAGCTCGAAATGGGCTCTATTCCTCTTCTGGTCTCCCCAGCACTGGGAACAACCTTCATTATCCCTTGGTTCTCTATGAGCACTTCCGGGCTGAGGTCAATTCTGTATCCCAATGCCTAGAAGAGTAATCAACACATAATAAAAGCTTAATAAGTGTTTGTTGGACCAAAGGGAGCATCCTCCTCTTAGGGAGAGGTGGAGATGAAGTGAGATGATGGCAGACAAAGCGCCTTCCCTAGAAGGAGCTGCTGGGAGGGAGGAGGGCAGGGCTGAGTCAGCTGGGTGACAGGAGGTGGGAGCGCGGAGGAACCGCTAGGGGGCGCGCTCACCACTGCTGGGCGCTGTCTTTGCTGCAAGGGTTGGATCCAGAGTACACAGTCCCAGGCAGGTGTCAGGTGTGGAGCAATAAAAGCTGAGACGCAGTGCCTGTTCTGCAGTTTACACTCTGGAGTGCAGGCGGAAGGAATGCAAATACTGTAACAAAACAATATGGTCCCCAAACTACTGAGCTGTCCCCAGCTGTTCTCTGCTCCATCCCCAGCCAAATGACTCCCTTTCTCAGAACTTTCATGCCTCCCAGGACTTCCTTGGTGGTCCAGTGGGTGAGACTCCGAGCTCCCAATGCAGGGGGCCCGGGTTCGATCCCTGGTCGGGGAAATAAGATCCCACATGCGTGGGGCAACTAAGCCTGCATGCTCTAGAGCCCGCATGCCACACCTAGAGAGCCCGTGTGCCACACTACTGAGCCCGCGTGCTCTGGAGCCCCCATGTCACAACTAGAGAGCCCTGCACACCACAACTCCAGAACCCGCGTGCTGCAACTACTGAGCCCGAGTGCTCTAGAGCCTGCGCACCACAACTAGAGAGAAGCCCACGCGCGGCAATGAAGACCCAGCGTGCTGCAACTAAGACCTGACGCAGCCAAATAAATAAATATTTTTTTAAAAAAGACCTGGCACAGCCTAAATAAATAGAACTGTCATGTCTCCTTTCTTTGCACAGGCAGTTGCCTCCACCTCAAATGCCTCTTTACCCCCTGGAAAGCTCCTACTTACCTCGTGATCCAGCTCAAAAAGCCTTGGCTGTTTCATAGCTGCCCTCTCCATTCTCTCACAGCTCTGCTGCATACATATGACCCATGTTAGCATAAGTCTACCCTCATAGGGACAAGGCTCCTCGGGGGCAGGGATGGGGACTGGGTCTTATTTATCTCAGTATCAACTGTGCTAGGATCTGCTTGTGCATACAGGTATCTCACAAATGGCTGTTGAATAAAAAAGAGGCTGATCAAGCCGTGGAGATTAAGAAAGAGGTTGAGAAACGGCTTCATGAAGGAAGTATAAAATGAGATGAGCAGGTGGGTGTGGGTGTTCCAAGCATAGCAAAATCATAGTGAGCAAAAGCTGGGCAGGGGAGATTATGGGTCTTGTTTTGACTGGGGGCCAGCAAGCTGCTCAGTTTGTCTCAGGCCTTGAGAGGAAAAGCTGGGAGGCTGGTAGGTAGAGGTCACCTTGGTGGGCACTTGGGGATTTGAACAGAGGGACAGGGGAAGGGGTAATCCAAACTCGGCTTTAAGGAGTATAGAGGTAAACAGGCCATATCACTAGAGGTCACAACACAGGGAGAGGGGAAGGAAGAGGAAGCCACACCAAGTAAATCAGGGAGAGTAACCTATGTGAAGTATACAGTAGATGTGCAGTAAAGGCTAGTTGGCAAGGTTGCATGCTGGCAGCCAGTTGGGCTGTGACCCAAACAGTGGTTTAATTTCTTTAATTAGTTACTAACATTTAAAGAGTCAGGAAAGTTTATTTTTTTAAAATCCCATATCTCTAGCTTCTTGTGAAAACGTGGGAGACTGGCAATGGGGGCCCACATTCCTACAGCAGTTTAGGTCTTAGGTCCTCTTGAGCGCCTCAGGCTCTAACCCTCCCCATCCACCCTGCCACTCCCAAGATTAGGTACTTGCCTGGGCCCTCCAGGCAGTTTTATTCAAAACCTATTGGTCCCAACAGTTCAAATAAACACAGACAAAAACTGGGTTATTTCTCCCAAACCCATCCCTGCCCACTTAAACAAAAAGACCTGAATGAGGAGTGGTTTGCCCTATTGCACAAGACCGCTTCCTTCCCCACCACCGCAGCTAGACTGAAGCCTGGGAAGGCACTGCTCAGCTCCCCCCCACACCCCACACCAAGGGTTGTGGTCAATGGCACCACCTAGAAACCCCAAACCCGGAAGCCTGCTTCAGCCCTGGGAGTGGCCCAGACTCCCCCGCAGGCTCTCCTTCCCCACCTGCAGTGGCTCCTGGGGTTCCATCAGCTGAGCCCAGAACCAAGAAGAACAAGAAAATAGACTGGGAAGGAAACTGAGAAGCCCCCTGTCATGAGGCTAAAAAAACCCACTTTTTTTACACAAAACTGGAAAAAGATATTTACCCAAATGTCCACAGTGTTCTCTTGTCATTGATAAAATTACAGGTGGTTGGGCTTCTCTGGTGGAGCAAGTGGTTGAGAGTCCACCTGCTGATGCAGGGGACATGGGTTCGACCCCGGTCCGGGAGGATCCCACATGCCGTGGAGCGGCTGCGCCCATGAGCCATGGCCACTGAGCCTGCGTGTCCGTGTCCGGAGCTTGTGCTCCGCAACGGGAGAGGCCACAACAGTGAGAGGCCCGTGTACCGCTTAAAAAAAAAAAAATTAAAAAAAAATAAAAGAAAAGAAAGAAAAAATTACAGGTGGTTTTTACTGTCTTCTTTTTGTTCACCTGCATTTTGAAAATTTTCTACAATAAATATTTATTGCTTTTGTAATACGAAAAAGGTGTTTTTTGAAGAGGTATTGAGATCTATTTCAGAAAGAAACAGATCATCAGACGAGGAGGCTCCCAGGTGGGATAGAGACCATGGAGCTGGAAAAGGAGAGAGAGCATCCTAAGCTCTGGGGAAGGGAGAAGCTCTGAGACCTGGTGACTGAGTGGCTCATGCAGAGGGAGAAGCTGAGTCAGTGGGGCCTTCAGGTTTTCTGTCCTGGGAGCCTGGCAGTGCCACCAATAGAAACAGGGCTGAGGGGAGGGGGGTAGCTTCAGGAGAACCAGGCAGAAGATGAGGGATCATCAGGTACCAGATGGAGGCCAGTTTTATTGATTTTATTGCGGGTTACTTAGTTTTTGTTTGCTTTTGCCTAGCCTTACTGGGGAGGGATTTAAAGGCAGTTTAAAAGACTCTATAAACTATGAGATAACCTGAGTATAAAGTAGGACCAAGATTTAAAAAAAGAAGAAGAAGAAGGAACATAAAATAGGGCTAGGAACAGGGCAAAAACACACGTGTCTTGTAGTCTTTGTGCCACACACTTAGCTCTGTGTCCCAGCTGTGGGTGCATCCTGGTGAGGCCCCCGACACTCTGGAGGTGAGCATGTGGGCCTGGTGGAGGGAACGAGCCATGTGAGGGTGAAACGGAGGAGTGGGGAGATTACTGGAAGAGGGAGAGAGCGGACCCAGAGAGGAGAGCAGAAAGTGAGGACAGAGGCTCTTCTTGGAGGAAGAGGAAGCAGAGGAGGATTAGTCGGAGGGGTGGCGGGAGACCCAGGAAGAGAGAGGCTTAAAGGCGAGGGGTTTCAAAGCCTGCCAGGGTCAGGAAAGGAGGATGCTGGGAATGAGGAGCCAGCTGACCGTCATGAATGGTTGAGGAGCCAGGTGGAAACCTAGCGGGGCAGGGGGCAGAGTCGGGTTGGAGACTGTTGTAGAAGTGGGGAAGGGAAGGAGAGCTGTGGGTAAGGAGAGGCCCGTGCTGCATTTCAGGCCTGGAGGGAGAGGCTGAAGGTACAGTGACAATGGAACACTGACGGAGTACAAAGGAGTACATTGCTGCCCCACCAGCTCACTTGGGGTTGTCTTCCCAGTGGATTTTCTCTGACCCACATACCCTCTCTTGCTTGATCCTCTTTGCAACCAGTTTAGGACCTCAGGTTAACCAGGGTTAGTCTGTGGCCCCCAGAAACCCCATAGTGGTCTATGAAAAGCAAAGGACTTGGACTAGATGGCGAGATCCTTTCTATCCCCAAACTATGGTTACAGGTTACAGGCTCTAGGACCCCCTGAATGCACAGCTGGGGGAGGCTGTCAGAGCCAAGCTGTTGAGGCCCAGAGAGGGGCAGTGACTTGCCCACAGTCACATAGCCAGTGGTTGGGGACAGAGTGGATTGGGAGGCCTGAGCCCCAGACTTTTTGCTCTGATGTCTCATCTTCTCCAGACAACCAGACTCTTGGGTTCAGTTTTGGTCCTTTCTCTGGAAGTGGGACAAAGGAGCCAGGAACCAGGCCAAGAAGCTGTCAGGGCTGTTCCCAAACCTCCGGAGGCTGGGATCCCGAGGTCCACACCCAGGTCAACACAGGTCAGCGCTGATACCTCTCGCTTGGCTCTTCATAGTTTCCTCAAAATCAGTTCCCACTATTATCTTGCTTATCCCTGCAGGCTCCCTGGGAGCCAGGGAGGGGCAGAGAGTACTAGCCCCACTTCAGAACCAGGAGAAACTCAGACAAGGAAGAAGGCAGTAATTTGCCCAAAGTTGCCCTGCGAGTCAGGGATAGGACTGGAATAGGAGAACCTGTGGGAGGGATGGTCCAGTGGTTAAGACTCTATGCTCCCATGCAGGGGGCCTGGGTCCCATCCCTGGTCAGGGGACTAGATCCTGCATGCCAAAACTAAGACCCTGCATGCCGCAGCTAAAAGATCCTGCATGTGGCAACAAAGATCCCATGTGCTGCAACTAAGACCCGGGGCAGCCAAATAAATAAATAAATAGATTTTTTTTTTTTAAAAGGGAGACCCATGGGAGGTAGGGTGGTCAGCAGAGCACATGGCCTGTTGGGCAGGTGTGGAATGGTGCCATAGGGAGAAAAATGCACACAGCCTCAGGAATCGAGGGTCCCCTGTCTCACCAGGAAAGTGATCTCGCCATCCCAGGAGGGAGACCTCTGAGGACAGGTTCTGCTCGCTCCCCAACTGGTGCGGGGTCCTGGGGGTGGGGAATGGAGGATGGGCAGAGACAGTGGAACATGGTCACAGAGAATACAGATCTGAGGGAGAAACTAATCTTGGGTCAGGCTACTTGCTTTCTGCCAGATTCAAGGGGCCCCAGGGAATCCCTATGCAGCACAGCGCCCAAGGCTCCCCTGCTGCCCCTCACTGCCAGGGGGCCAGGGAGTCATCTGGACACCTGGGGACAGAAGCAGATAGGTGCAGGCAGGGGTCAAGGAAGCCACAGAGCTGGCCAGTCAAGGAGGTCAGTGACTGGCTCTGCCTTCCAGAGGGGTTATGTGTAGGGTGACCATAAACCCAGGTTATTAATAGAGTTCGCATACAATCTCAAAACCATCCTGAGTCTGACAATGAATTCCACTGTCATCCCAATTAGGGGACAAAGCTGTTCAGTGGAGGAAGCCTTGAGAACATTTCACTAGGAGGGCAGGCCTGGTTCAATGCTAACATCTCTCTTCACAGCCCACTTCCAGCCCTGTCTCCCTCTGCCCCGCTCCCGAGCCTAGGAAAACCTAATCTGTCCCCTAAACTATGCCTCCCAGCCCTGCCCTCTGAGAGATCTAATTCTAGGGGGCAGAACCCCCCAGGTGACACACCAGAAAGAAGCCTGGACCCAGGGTCAGGACCCAGGTGCAAGCCCCATCTGCTTCACCTTGGTCGTGTGGCTCTGTGCTTCAGTCTCCTCATCTGAAAATTGGAGCTATTAAGAGCCGTCTGGCCCATCTTGAAGTTCGGTTGTAAGAATGGAAGGCAATAATGGAGGAGACCAGGCTGCCTAAGCATTGCCACGTACAGGGACAGAAAGCAGTGGTTTCCTGGGACAGCCAGCACTGCCCAGGCCTGGGAAGTCACTCCCTACTGTTGCCATAGCGTGACTAATGTGGCTCCTCGGCTGGCTGAGTTCCGCTCACTGGATGATTTGGCCCAGGCCCAAGGAGGGCGCTGACAGTGCAGCCCTGCTGGGAGCTGGGTTTCCTGGCAGCCAGGCACAGTGGGCAGGTCTGACCTGTGAGAGCCTGGTTCCCGCCTGGGGCCTGGGCTGGTTGCAAAAGGGGCCGGTGCTCCTGACGCAGATTGCTCTCGGTCTCACTCACTCTCCCAGGCTGGTTCCCAGGAAAATGAGGAGCTCAGAGGGTGTGTCACCTCTGCACTGGGCACCACTCTGCTCCCAGGGGGAAAGCAAGCCAGGCCCAGCTCCCTCAGGTGTGCACACACTTACACACCAGCCTAGCACGCATGCCCAGGACAAAGATGCACGTGGAGAGAGACCCCTCACACAGACTCACACAGAACTGAACCTGGGCACACACAGACACATATACATACAGCCCCCAAGAAACGAGGTCCAACCTAGATGTGCACCCACAGGCACAGAGACCAACTCACACACGCAGACACACACATAGAGTTGTGTATAATACACACTCCTAAGGGCAGACATTGTGTGGCTACACAGACATACACGTTCAGAGCTATACACATCTCACCTAGACACCCACATTTACAGACATGGATACACAGACTTGCACATATATGGAATCATTCAGAGGTTTGCACAAAGGTAATACCCACTTGAAATACACAAGAGCAAAAACAGGGACACAGAGGAGTGTACATGAACACCAATATGTCATATATACACACCTTGTCATCAGCTAGTATTTATTGAATACCCACAATCTACTAGTCATGCACCAACAGAAAGAGCCCCCCACGAGTCACACAGACACAGAAACTCAAGTTCCCTCATAAGTGCCACTTGGGATTATATGGGGGCCCTGTCTCCAGGCCAAAGATGAAGGACATTTTTTTCTGTAGATGGTCACCAACTCATGGTGGAAAAAATAATCAACTGTGGATATAGTCTCATTTATAAAAGAAAAAAGCTATTTAAAGGAAAACAACCTAAATGCCCCCATATGGGGATCTAGTTGAAGAAATTATGGTCAGGGTGAAATAGTAAACAAACATACATATATGGTTACAGATTCTGCTCAGAGTTAATAATGACATGAAAAAACTGTTAAAATTTTAAACAAACAAACAAACAAAAACCCAGGGGCTTCCTTGGTGGCGCAGTGGTTGGGAATCTGCCTGCCAGTGCAGGGGACACGGGTTTGATCCCTGGTCTGGGAAGATCCCACATGCCGCAGAGCAACTAAGCCTGTGAACCACAGCTACTGAGCCTGCGCGTCCGGAGCCTGTGCTCCGCAACAAGAGAGGCCGCGACAGTGAGAGGCCCGCGTACCGCGATGAAGAGTGGCCCCTGCTCGCCGCAACTAGAGAAAGCCCATGCACAGAAACGAAGACCCAACACAGCCAAATAAATAAATTAATTAATTTAAAAACAAACAAACAAACAAAACCCCCAAATACAAAATTGTATATACAGCATAATCACAAGAAATATTTCAAAAATATGCATAGAAGAAAAGACTGAAAGGAAGTACATCAAAATGTTATTTCTGGGCTTCCCTGGTGGCGCAGTGGTTAAGAATCCACCTGCCAATGCAGGGGACACAAGTTCAAGCCCTAGTCCAGGAAGATCCCACATGCCGCGGAGCAACTAAGCCCGTGCACCACAACTACTGAGCCTGCGCTCTAGAGCCCGTACTCCGCAACAAAAGAAGCCACTGCAATGAGAAGCCCGTGCACTGCAACAAAGAGTAGCTTGCACCCGCGTGCAGCAATGAAGACCCAATGCAGCCAAAAATAAGTAAATAAAATAAAAAAGACTATTAGTACATTTTCAATCTTCTAGTTCTTCAGATTTTCCAATTTTTCTATAAGCATTTATTATAGAAAAAGAAAATAGACATTTTAAAAAATCAGCTAAGAGTTGGTTACAGAGATATTAAAAATAATTTACATTAATAAGCACTAATGTAAGACTGAATATGTAAGAAACATACACTTTTATCCATTTAATATAATCAATGTTCCTTTAAATTTAGATTCAAGAGCAGAGAAAGCAGGGGAAAAGAGGCAAATGAAAGAGAGATAAAGAGGTAAAAACAGTCCCAGAAAAGTAGAGAGAGGCCACATTATAGAGAGAAACAGAAGCAGAATGAGACAATGGTTTTGGAACCAGAGGTAAATCCCTTTTGCTCTGCACGGGCTTGGGCCCCCGTGCCTCAGAGGGCCTTTCCAGCAAGCCATTGCTCTTTAGGGCTGTCTTCAGGCCTCAGTGACACAAACCTGGAGATGACCTTTATCCTCAGGATCCCCTACAGGGCACACTGCTTGGCTTTTTTATCTTAGGCACTTAATGGCCAGCAGCAAACATTGCCTGAGCTCAAGACCCTGTGTGAGCACATGGGCATGAGTGGGACTTTTTCTCTGTTTAGCTGGAGAGATGTAGCCTGAGCAAGTGACCAAATTCGGTGTCCCTTCAACGTGCCAAGAGAGCAGTGCAAACAGTAATACAGGTCCTGGAGAAGGGGAGTATTGATTGGAAGATGGTTAAAGGAGAAACAGGGCATCTGGGGGACTGCAGGGGTGGGGGGAGGTGGGGGCACTTTCTAGAGGATTTGGCAAAAGCAAAGACTTGGAGTCAGAAGTAAAAAATTATTGGGGATCAGGGAGTGGGGATCACCGGGACAAGCTGGCCTTGTCCGGGTTGGTGTCAGATTTGAGGCCCTGAGTGCTGAAATGAGAAGCTGGGAGTTCATTGCAGGCAATGAGAGGTGGTAACAGTCTTGAGTCAGGGAGGTGCCAGAGGATAAGGAAGCAGCACTAGGGGGACTGGAATGGGAAGCAGCAGTGTCAGAGATGTAGGAGGGAGGCTGACAAGGCCCAGTGACCCAGCAGGAGAGGAGACATAGTGACATGGATGTGCTGGTACCATCAGAGAATTAGGGAAGTAGTTGGAGGTGGGGGGGCCCAAAGATCACCTGATGAGGCTTCCTCCCCTGACCCATGGCACCTCTAAGTCCCCTTGGAGCAGTTTGAAAACCTCTAATCCAGAGTCCCGAGTGTTTCATTTTGCAAATGAGGAAACTGAGGCACAGAGGAGGAAAAAAAAAATTGCCTAAGGCCATGGTTGATGCTAGAGCCTGAACTTGAACCAGGAAGGGAGTGTGTCAGGCTGGGTTGAGGTAACGGCAGGCCACAGAGCAGGGGTGTGAGACCCCCATCAAGACCTGGCTGCAATGGTACAGCTCAGCACCTCCACCTGAGGGGGCAAAGGGACAAAAGGAGACAGGTGGCTGGAGTTCTGAGGGGTGGGCCCAGGTGGGACAGAAGTTGGACAGTCTTGGCTAAAACTAAACTTGGGGATTATCTGAGGTTTCACTTGGCTAGGATTTCTGTCCCTCAGCCATGCTCTTTCTCACATACACAACTTCCTGCAGAGGGAGCTGCGCAGGGACAGATGCTCACCTGGCCCATTAGTTGCCTAGCAGGTGTTCCAGGTGTCCCAGGAAATACCTCTCCACACGAATAACACTTACCCATGTATCTACTCTGGAGTTTGCAAAGTGCTCTTGTAGCCACTTAGTAATTATATCTCACTTGCGATATTACCGTTTTTCTCTGAGCCTCTCTTATGGGTAAAATAAAGTGGTGCCCCCCCAAAAATGTGCCCATTAAAGTTCCTTCAAGCTCCAATTCCAGGGAATGTTCTCTGGATCCCTGCTTCTCTCCAAGTCCTCAATCAATGAATGCTCACTCTCAAAGGATTTCTGGGACCAATCTTCTATTTAAGTTGTTGACAACTGGCATCCTGACCTTCACTGGGTCCTTATGTGGGCTTTGAGTGCTAAGGCTGAAGACTGGGTCCAACCAACCCAAGTCCGAGAAGTTTGGCCAGTGGTTGAGGTTTAAGCTGTACGTGGGGGTCCCTTCATGCTCAGGGTCTGAACCAGAGGGCCACCCCAACCTGAGACCCTGGGCCCTGTGGACTGTTGGAAGGATCAGAGCAGGAAGGTTAGAAGGCTCAGGATTGCCCCAGAGTCCAGCGCTGAGCGCAGTGCTCTAGAAGGGAGGAGTAGAGAGGAGGGGCACCACCCGCCTGGTGAGGTCATGGGAAAGCAGCTCTGGCGCTGACACCTGGGGAAACCCGTTTCCAGGCTGCTTCCCACGCTAGCTTTCCTGGGAACCAGCTAAGCCCCAAGCGGGGAGCCCCCAACCCGCCCCCCCCAGTCCAGTTCTCATCACACTGTCCCATCTAGTCCAGCCCACACCTTTCAATCTAGCCTCATTCCTTTGGTACCCAACCTGCCTCTATCCAAACTGTTGGGCCTTGAGGGACCAATGTGCTGACTCCTGCAGGAAATGACACAGAGACAGCAGCTTCAGAAACTTAAGGCTTTATTTGCAGACTCCGCACTGCCTTATCTTCTAGGTTGTGACCTTGGAGAAAGCCCCTTCTTCCTTCAGGCTCCAATTTGCAGCTCCTCCCCCTCCTCTTGCTGGGCCTTGTCTCTCACTTCCTGCCCCACTCCTGGCCTAGCCAGTTTGGGCAGTGCCCAGGGAGCACTGAGACCCAGCTCTTCCCAGGGACCAGCCCTACCCTCCCTGGCCTTGGGGGTTGAGGACAGCCCAGGTGGCAGCCTTGCTCCTCAGCTGCCCCACTTCTCTGCTCTTCTTCCTTCCAAGCCTAGCCCTCTCATCTGCCTCCTCCTCCCCAGCCTGCCTCCAGTCCCAAGGCTCCAAGCCTTAACTTTCGGATCCCTCTCAATCTCTCACTGACCTCTGACTTACCCAATCCATCCTAAACTTCTCTCCAGTTCAGGGCCGGATGCCTTCCAGCCCTCCAAGATGCTCAGCTGTTCCCAGGCTCTTCCTCACCCCTGTGCCAAGGCGCGGGTGGGGACCACCAGGAGTGGTCCTAATTCAGCCAGATTGACTTGAGGGCCCATGATAAGAAACTGGGTATTGGATCCCAAACTGCTTGGGGGCAGCTGACACTGTTAGGATCATGCCATGAAAATCAAAGTACTGGGATTTCTCTGTACTTGAGAAATCCAAGTCAGAGAAATCCACAGAAATCCAAGTCAGAGCCTTCCCTCCTCCAGGCCCTAGGCTCAGCCTGGCACATAAGAGTGGGCAGTTGGAGGCTGTGTTGCCACAGTGTTCACATGGGAACTGAGTCCCATGGGGGTGACCTGGTCCTGCCAGCAGGTCCCTCAAAGGCCCCGTGCCCCAGGTTCTAGAAGTCTGTGGCCATTGGCCTACTGATCATTTTGCCGCCACAGCTCTTCAAACAAAGCAGAAGAACTTCTTCCAGCGGCAGCGGGAGAGGGTGCGCACACCTTTGGCGTTCAGTTTCTTCTCCAGCCGGGCTTTGTGCTCAATGGCACTGAGAATGGCCAAGTCAAACACCTCCTTCAAGTTCTTCTGCGTCAAGGCAGAGCACTCCAGGTAGCAGCAGGCCCGGATCTTCTCGGCCAGGCCCTGAGCCTGGGGTTGAGGCACGGGGCCTTTCCGGCCTCCCTGGTCCAGCTGAATTAGTACATTGACATCGTCCCTCAGGTCGGCCTGCGTGCCCACCAGCAGCACGGGCGCCTGGGGGTTGTGAGTGCGGATCTCTGGCAGCCATTTCTCTGTGATGTTTTGGAAGGAGCTGGGCTGCACCACACTGAAGCAGGCCAGGAAGACATCCGTGTCCGGGTAGCAGAGGGAGCGAAGGCGATCAAAGTCTTCCTGGTATGGAAAGGCCAGGCCATTAGTAGGCTTATTCCCTGCCCCTGGACGCGGGAATCCGCTTGTCACCTGAGGTTGGAGACTGAGACTCGTAACTAAGGGCCCAAGGCCTTCTCCATTCCTGATGGATCTGGGGTCCTCCCAGCCTCCAGCCCACCTCACCCCAGACCAGCAGAGGCCGCTCCCGACTCCTCTCACCTGTCCCGCTGTGTCCCAGAGCTCAATGCGCACCGGGGCTCCGTCAACCAGGACTTGCACTGCAGAGGAGGGGCAGGGGAAGTCTGAGTTAGAGCGTCCTGGATCCCACCAGGCCTCACCAGCGCCACCTCGGGGCCTGCTCCCGTCAGCCTCCCCGGCGGTTTCCGTGCACTCGCGCCTCGGCGCCGGCGCCAGCCCCAGCCCCGGGTGCACAACCCCACCCCCGGTGCACAACCCCACCCCCGGCCACGCGGCCGCCGGGGCCGTTGAAATTACCGGAGAAGGTGTCCAGCGCTGTGGGCCGGTAGCGCGCGGGGTACCCATTGCAGGTGTAGCTGACGATGAGGCTGCTCTTGCCCACGGCGCCGTCTCCCACCAGCACGCACTTGATGCCCAGCTCTGGGGACGCGCTGCCCCGCCGCGACGGAGGGGTCGGGGCCCGGAGCGGGGACGACTCGGCCTCGCTTAGCTCCCGCGGGGGCATGGCCCGCTCCGGGGACAGCCGGGGACCAGGCTCCGCTGTGCTCGGTAAAGCAGGGTCCACACGCTGCCTCTGACTGAATCTGCCGAGACCCGGCTCAACTGCAGGCAGCTACCCGTGGGTATATGGGGGCCCCGCCTACCTCATCTGCATATCCCGTGCACATCGGGCCCCGCCCACCCTCCAGGCCTCCTCCAGGACCTCCCTCTGTAGCGCACCGCAAAAGGTCAGGCAATCTCTCACACCCCAAGGAAGAGAGGCAGCTCGGAAAATCACACAGGTACGAAGACAAAGACTCGCCCAAATGAGGCAGATCTATCTTGGCAGAGAAAGATATCCAGCATTTATTGTTAGGAGGAAGAAGCAAATTGCAGAACACATAATGCAGCATGTTCAAATTAAACCTTTGTTCAAATTAAAACAAAAAACTAGACATATGTTTGTACGAGTATAAAAAAGTCTGGATAATTTTATTAATTAATGAATTATTTTTTTTAAATACGGAGATCATGAAGAGGCAGAAGATAAACTCAGGCGTGAACTCAGCAGGCAGGAATGTAACGACCCCCTTCCACCGAAGAGCTTCCTCTAGACTCAGCCTGAAGGCAGGCTTTAAACACCTTCACTCTGCTCCTCTAAAGGAACTCAGGGTGCTGGAGAAGCTAGCTGGGGAGGATCTTCAAGGACAGTCCTCCAATTGAATATTTTCTAAATCCTCCAAATCCTAATATTATCTTCATCATCATCATCAAAAGCACATAGTAATTACCTATTTCCTGACGCTGTTCTGGGCCACCCATGTCCTTGCCTTAGAAGGAGTTTACAGACAGAGACCTGATATCCCATGTAGCCCTAAGAAGGTCACCAAGAGAGCAAGTGAAAAATAGCCTGATGCTAATTTCATCTCTTTATTGCAGCCACACCAAGTGACACCAGGCCCAGAATCCTTTCTCTGAATTCCAAGCCTGTACAAAGATCTCAGCCTACACAAAGATCATTGAAAACACCTCATTCATGAGTTGTTGAAGGGAGTGTTGGGAGGCGGATAGGGCAGTGAATATTAAAGAAAAGAGATAATCCAATTTCTCAGACAGTTGGTAGTATAAAAATCCCTAAGTCAGAATCTCTAAATATCTTGAAAAAAGTCTCAGGACCCCTGGTTTTTATTTATTTTTCTTTTTTTCCCCCAATGTTGGTCAAAAGTTGAGGACAACTAGAACATTGCTGATTTAACCATTTAAAGCTTGACTGTGGGGAGATGGTAGGATCCCCAGTATCCACTTCTGCATCCCAATGTCTACATCCTACATTCCCTACGTCCAAGTGTCTGGGGATGCTAATTACCCCTAATTATAGCCCCCAATGACTTCTCAGACACATCCACATAAGTTTATTCATCTAGCAAGTGAAAGAAGCCTTAAAGTGTTGTCTTGCCATTGTATCACCCAGGAGGTCTAAAAGCTATTATTTTTGCTCTCCTGGAAAGGGAGGCAAGAATGGGGATTTGAAAAGACCTAGACATCGAGAGCCGTGTCCCAGTATTCCTAGTTCTTCAGCTCATTAGCTGTGTGATTCCTGAGAAGTCACTTGCTCCATCGCAGCTATAAAATGCCAGGTGAAGCAT
Source organism: Mesoplodon mirus (assembly GCF_964341445.2). NCBI lineage: Eukaryota > Metazoa > Chordata > Mammalia > Artiodactyla > Ziphiidae > Mesoplodon > Mesoplodon mirus. Next base: position 104,485,914 of record NC_138979.1, on the reverse strand, counting down.
ATTTATTTCTTAAAGTCCTTCTGGTGCTAGCAATCTGTTATTCAGGGAACCTGGGGAAGTTGCCTCAGCCCAGGTGTCTGGGACAAAATTAACACACACACATACACACCCAACACAACACACACACACAAACACACGCAAATGCTCTTCTTCACAGCACTTTTGTCCTTTTACCCAAGCTTTAATAGTTTTATTGTAGCTGAACTTTGAGGGTAATCTTGTTTAATTCTTTCTGCAGGTAGAAGGGGTATAAATAATACACAAATACACAAATGGGGGGGAGGTATCAGCTGGCTATGGTTAAAGCCCTAACTTGGCCTGCAACAGGCCATTCTTCACTGGCCCCTTGGGTGGGGACACTTTCTAACCTAGGTCGTTCTGTCGGAGCTGGTTTAGGGACAGTCTTGTCAGCAAGAGGGGGAGGGAGGAGACAACCTGGGGAGCTGGTGAGTCATCTATTTCTCAGCTAAGGGCTTGTAATTCTGGCTGCTGCTGCTGGGAGAGTCCCCTCCCGAGGGTGGCTTGAGTCTTATTCCTGCCCACCTGATGGATTGTCTGTCCCAACTTCCAGTCAGATACACATTTGCTAAGACTGAAACGTCGCCTTGACTTTCTCCTTGGAGAAATGATTGATTTTAGGATTGGAGTAGGAAATATACAAGATGAGCCCGGAACATTTTGTAGCACAGAAAGTAAGGAAGTGCTAAACAAACAAACAAAACAACAGGAAGGTGGAGATAAGTTAGAGGACACAGGGGACAACTGAAAGAGCTTCCAAAGGCCAGATCTGGGACAACTGGAGTGACAAAATAAACCAGTATTGGATTATAACCCAAAGTATAAAATAAATAGCTGCAAGTCTATTCTGATATAAATGATTGAATACATAAATAAATGGGGGATAATAGCCAAATCTCCTGTGAAGAATTCCAAATAATGTATGTAGATGCTCCACCCTCAAGGAGGAGTGTAAACCAGCACTCCTGTGGGCTGTGCATAGTGATTTCCTTGCAAAGAGGACAGTCTGAAAAGGGTGGGGAAAAAAATAACTTTACAGTGGAGAATCTTGACAAACGCTCCCTCAAGCAGGTGATCAAGATTAAGATCAAAATTGATAAGTCAAGTTGATAGTATGTACCCTTGATGTGATGTGATGAGAATGACATTTTACCTCTGAAGAACTCCAGCCTAATGATGAGAAAAACATCGGAAAAGTTCCAACTGAGAGACATTCTACAAAATGCTGGCCCAGTACTCCTCAAAACTGTCAAGATCATCAAAAACAAGGAAAGTCTGAAAAACTGTCACAGCCAAGAGGAGCCTAAGGATACATGACAATTAAATGTAATGTGGTATCCTGGGTGGGATCCTGGAAGAAAAAGAGGACATTAGGTAAAAGCCAAGGAAATCTGAATAAAATATGAACTTTAGTTAATAATAATATACCAATGCTGGTTCATTAATTGTGACAAATGTATACCATACAATGTAAGATATTTATAATGGGGGAACCTGGGTGTGAGATACGGGGAAACCCCGTCCTATCTTCTCAATTTTTCTGTAAATCTAAACTGTTCCAAAATAAAGTGTATTAAAAAACAGGGGCTTCCCTGGTGGCGCAGTGGTTGAGAGTCCGCCTGCCGATGCAGGGGACACAGGTTCGTGCCCCGGTCCGGGAAGATCCCACATGCCGCGGAGCGGCTGGGCCCGTGAGCCATGGCTGCTGGGCCTGCCCGTCCGGAGCCTGTGCTCCGCAACGGGAGAGGCCACAGCAGTGAGAAGCCCACGTAATGCAAAAAAAAAACAAAAAAAAACCCCAAAAAAACAAAAAAACTGAGCTTCACTGGTGGGGCAGTGGTTAAGAATCCACCTGCCAATGCAGGAGACACGGGTTCAAGCCCTGGTCCAGGAAGATCCCACATGCTGCAGAGCAACTAAGCCTGTGCGCCACAACTACTGAGCCCCTGTGCCACAACTACTGAGGCCCGCGTGCCTGGAGCCTGTGGTCCACAACAAGAGAAGCCACTGCAATGAGAAGCACGCGCACCGCAACAAAGAGTAGCCCCACTCGCCGCAACTAGAGAAAGCCCGCACGCAGCAACAAAGACCCAACACAGCCCAAAATAAATGATAAATAAATTTTAAAAATTAAAAAAAAATGAATAAAGAAAAGTATGGTACTGGAACAAAAAGAGACACATAGATCAACGGAACAGAGTATATAGAGCCCAGAAATAAACCCTTGCTTATACAATCAATCTACAACAAAGGAGGCAAGAATATACAATGGGGAAAAGACAAGCTTTTCAAAAATGCTGTTGGGAACACTGGACAGCTACATGCAAAAGAATCAAACTGGACTACTTTCTCACACCATATACAAAATAAACGCACAATGGATTAAGACTTAAATATAAGACCTAAAACCATAAAACTCCTAGAAGAAAACATGGGCAGTATGCTCTTTGACATAGGTCTTAGTAATATTTTTTTTGGATCGGTCTCCTGGAAAGGGAAACAAAAGCAAAAATAAACAAATGGGACTACATCAAACTAAAAAGCTTTTGCACATCGAAAGAAACTATCAACAAAACAAAAAGACAGGCTATTGAATGGGAGAATATATTTGCAAACAATATATTCAATAAGCGGTTAATATCCAAAATATACGAAGAACTCATACAATTCAACGAAGAAAAAAACCAAAACAAAACAACCCGATTAAAAAATGGGCAGAGGACCTGAATAGACATTTTTCTGAAGAAGACACATGGACGGCTAACAGGCACAAGGAAAGATGCTCAACATCACTCATCATAAGGGAGATACAAATTAAAAGCACAATTGTCAGAATGGCTATCATCAAAAAGACGACAAATAACAAACGTTGGTGAGAATGTGGAGAAAAGGGAACACTTGTGAATTATCAGTTGGACTGTAAATTGATGCAGCCACTATGGAAAACAGTATGGAGGTTCCCCCCAAAATTAAAAATAGAACTACCATATGATCCAGCAATTTAACTTCTGGGTATTTACCTGAAGAAAACAAAAACAATAATTCAAAAAGATATATGCACTCCAATGTTCATTGCAGCATTATTTACAGTAGCCAAGATATGGAAACCACCTAAGTGTCCATTGATAGATGAATGGATAAAGATATGGTATATACGTACAAAGGAATATTACTCAGCCATAAAAAAATGAAACCTTGCCATTTGTCACAACATGGATGGATCTACAGGGTATTATGCTAAGTGAAATAAGTCAGACAGAGAAAGACAAATGCCATATGACCTCACTTGTATGTAGAATCTAAAAAACAAAACAAAACGAAATGAAATAGGGACTTCCCTGGTAGTCCAGTGGCTAAGACTCCACACTCCCAATGCAGGGGGCCCGGGTTCGATCCCTGGTCAGGGAACTAGATCCCACATGCCGCAGCTAAGACCCAGTGCAGCCAAATAAATAAATACATAAATAAATATTTTAAAAAATAACAACAAAAAAATAAAAAGAGAGTCATAATTACTGAGAACAAACAGGTGGATGCCAGAAGGGAGGAGGGTAGCAGGGAGTGAAATACTGAGGGGATTAAGAGGTACAAACCTCCAGTTATAAAATAAATAAGCCATGAGGACATAATATACAGCATAAGGAATATGGTCAATAATATTGGAATAACTGTGTGGCAACAGATGGTTACTAGACTTATGGTGATCATTTCATAACATATGCAAATGTCAAATCACTATGTAGTACATCTGAAACTGACGTGATATTGTATGTCAACTGTATCAAAAAAACCCCAAAAACCTAAGCCCTGAGTTAAAAAAAATTAGCTAGCTTAGGGAGAGTGTAAGATTAATAAAATAGTTTTAATTAGCGGAAAAACAAAACAAAACAAAAACAAAACTAAAATGTGGCCCTGACATTGAATCACGGCAGTCATAACATTTTGTTTCCAAAGTGTCCAACACAAGGTGTATGGAGCTTTAGACTTGTAAAAGTGCTTTAGTTTGCCCTACCTCACATGATACCCAAGTGCAATTGCTGGGGTGTGTGAGGGGTGTTGGGGGGAGTATACAGGGGCCCAGAGAAGTTAGGGGACTAGCCTCAAGATCAAAGAAGCTAGTAAGTGGCAGACAGTCCCAGAACCACCAATCCACAGGTTCACACTCAGGTATGGTCAAATTCTTAGGCATTTCTGTGAAGCCCATATCTTATTTAAAATTACTGCATACATTGGAATACCTACAGCAAACCTCAACTCAATAAGAATAAACCAAAAGAAATCTACCCGTACCCCACCACAGTGACTTTCCTATTGCTGAAAAAGGGATTAACAAAAAAGAAAGAGTTTACTCAAAAAGTTCAGTGCACAGGCTCTTTGTGAGTGAAATGCACCTCATGTAGTCTTTTTCTATTTCTTCTGCATACTCCACTCCAAAGCCTCCAAATCAGGCCTGCTACTCAGAAGGAGCCCAGAGACTCAATGGGCAGGTCAGAAAGCTTTGAAATAAAACGAGGATGCAAGAAAAAGAATTTTATATCTAACACTTAATTTCTTTGTCCACCATACTTCAATAAACCTGGGAAGAACACTACTTATTTACCAACATACTGATGATAACACAATAATTAGACGGCACACTCACCAAGCTTTCCAGTTAATTAATTGGGTTTTTCTCTACTTGGTGTACTTGTATCCTGGGAGAGAGTTGGAGGCAAAGTCAGCAGCCTGGGCTGAGTCAGCCTCCTGGTGCCAGGGGAACAGGATATTGCTAGTCAGCCCTCCAGCCCCTCCATGCCATCTGTCTCTAGGATCAGGCTGCCTCTGGGGCTTCGGCCCTGCCCTGCCCACTCCCCCGCATCCAGCCTTACTTAGCCTTTGCTTCTCCCTGTCTTTCTCTCCACCCCGTCTCCATCTACCTGATCCCAACTGCTACTGCCCCCCTCAGACAACTCTTTCCTGCCCAGACTTTGCACTCAAGCCCTGGCCAGTATTTTTTTTCTTTTTCTTTTCTTTTTTTTTTTTTTAACTGCCTTCAGGAGTTGCCAGCTAAAAACGTTCATGTAAAAGAACTCCCCTCTCCTTTCATTAACAGAGTTCCCCTTCTAACTTCCTTATTTCTGACCACGCAGCACAATTCTCTCAAGCTAGTGAATTGGAAGGAGTTGGAGACGAATAGTCTCCAAACCTCCCAATGCACTTGGACTCCCTCCTCTCCATCCTCCTCTGTCCTCAGTCCTTTTCGTGAAGTACTTGACGCCCCTCTTCCTTTTGGCATCTCTTGCCCAAAGAATCACCTCCTACCTGCCTCCCTGGCTTTGTTTTGCCCATTTCTAGTGCGCTCAATCTTCCTAAGACAAGTTTATTCTGTCACCCTCCCACTAAAAAACCTATAGTGAATCCCTATTTGTCATTGGATAGACTGTACAAGTCCCTGCTGGCATCCCACAGCCTCTAATTACAGTACACCCCCAGGATGGGATAAATAGCCACTGAAATAATCCTTAAGAGAACTTCCAATGATGTAGGAAAATGTTAAAAATAATGTTAAATGATACAGAATTATATAAACAGTTTGAGCCCAGTTATTTTTTTTAAAAGTGTACAGTTAGAATAAAAGAGAGTCCTATATGAAGGACACAGACCAAAATGTGGAGAGTCATTGCCACTGGGTAGGAAGCCTGATATATAATGAACACTAAACACATGTTAGCAATTAATATTATGTTGCTTTATCATCATTTTCTCTCCTTTTTCTACAATGAACATGTTATTTCACACCAAAAAAAGTTACTGGGCTTTCCTGATGGCGCAGTGGTTAAGAATCCACCTGCCAGTGCAGGGGACACGGGTTCAATCCCTGGTCCGGGAAGATTCCACATGCCGCAGAGCAACTAAGCCCATGCGCCACAACTACTGAGCCTGCGCTCTAGAGCCCGTGAGCCACAACTACTGAAGCCTGTGCACCTAGAGCCCATGCTCTGCAACAAGAGAAGCCACCGCAATGGGAAGCCCGCACACCGCAATGAAGAGTAGTCCCTGCTCACCGCAACTAGAGAAAGCCCACGCACAGCAATGAAGACCCAACACAGCCAAAAATAAATAAATTTTAAAAGTTACTGAAATTAAAAAATATATTTGTCGTATATTTAGAAAAAAAGAGGAAATGTACCAGCATGTCAATGACTACCTCTGAATGGCAGAATTATGAATAGTTTGTTCTCATTCATTCCTTCATTCCATGAGGTTCTTTTCGAACCCACTGTGGGGCAGGCACTATGGAAAGTGCTGAGTGCACGTGGATGAACAAAACAGGCCTCATCTCTTTCCCCACCTTGCTCTAGCCTACATTAACCTCCCTTCTCTAAACTCATTGTCTGTTTTTCTCACTTTGAGAACATTATGTGTTTCCTGTGTGCATATCATATACTTCAAGCAGCTGGGAACAGGGAGGGTCTCATACAACTTCTGGCTCTTACTGCCCCAGTCCAGTGGCATCCCACTTAGGAGGAGCTTATTAACTCTTTGTGGAATGAATAAATGAATGGTGAGGCATGATTTGCCAAATGATAAAGAGACTGATAAGCAGGCAGCCCCACCTTCCCTGATGTCACAAGCACTTGTCCAAATGGCCAAGCCCTGGGTTCAGCCAAATCCTCAGTTACTTCTCCTCAAAGACTGGCTCCACTAGCCCAAAGCCTCCTGTTGAATAGAAGTTGGGGCCTGAGACCACCGAGGTCCACTCAACTTCCTGGGGTTAACCCTAGAATATGTGTTTTCCTTTGATGATGAGGAGGATCATTATGAACATTAGCAACTTTACAAAAAGAGGACCCAATAAACAAGCATTCAATTAATAATGACATCCAAATTCTCTTCTTGGCATTGCTTATATAAATTCGCATTTTACATAGTTTTAATCAGGGATGATATTTACATTGTTTAACAACTGGTATGGCTGCAGAGAGATGCTAGTCCTTGTGCTGGAGCAGCTTTTTAGAAGATCTTTAGTGTGCCTGATATTAACCCTTTAGTGGCTGGCTCCTGGGGAAGAGTGATGGGGAGGGGCACACTCAGGGAAGTGGATTTTTTTTTTTTTTTTTTTGGCCACATCGTTGCGGCACATGGGCTCTAGAGCACGTGAACTTAGCTGTGGCATGCATGTGGGATCTTCGTTCCCTGACCAGGGATCGAACCTGCGTCCCCTGCATTGGAAGGCAGATTCTTAACCACTGGACCACCAGGGAAGTCCTGGAAGTGGATATTTTAACAACTGGTGTGGCCACATTGGTGTGTACCTGCTAAATTTCATCAGTCTGGTTGGGTTTGGAGTGAGTGTGAACCAAGCAAAGAGGGCTTGGAAACAGCCTGAAGAAACAGCAGGAATCAGGCCCAGAAGGGAAAGAGTCTGGTCCATTTTGGAACTAAAACTAGCTCAGCCTGGCCGAGGAAGAGAGTGGTGAGAAATGAGCTGGAGAGGGAGGCAGGAGCCCAATCCAGGTCACATCACAGCTTTTCTTTTCCTTCGGGGTTATTTCACTGGGGAACAGCTAGCCTAGGGTGACCAGGACTAGGGGGTATCCTGGGATGCAGAACTTTCAGTGTTAAACCCAGGAGGGCTGGTCTCCCTAACTAGATCTCTTTTTCCTCCTGTTAGTAGGCCCAGCCTGCTCTTCAGAAGGACCACAGCAATTGAAACTAGAAACAGAGCAGGATTTTCCAAACCAACATGAAATCACCTTTCACTATTTTTTGTAAAAGTGCTGACAGAAAGGTACTGGGTTTTGTTCACATTTAAGTTTGTATAAGCTAGTATTTCTCAATCAACTTCCTTTCCCTGACTTTATTGCAAATTATGCTTTTGTTAACAAGAGACAAGATAGCTTGATGCTTAAGAGCATGGGCTCTGGGCCAAAGCACCTGGGTTGGTATCTGGGTTGTGTCCCTTAATAACTGTTGTCTTTTCTGGGCCCCCGTTTCCTCGTCTGTAAAATGGGATTGATTAAAATAGTACCTGCTTCATAGAATGCTGTGAGGATTAAATGAATTATGGAGAATGCTCAGAATAGTGCCGGTACAGAGAGAATGCTCTGCAAGGGTGCACTAGTGTTATAATTATCTTCCTCTGGGACAGGGCAAGTTTTTTCAGATGAAGTCATGGCTCCACCTGAGACTGAACAATACAAATTTGCCAGATAAGGTAGATTCGGAATTTTTTCTTCTGTGACCCAGATAGGGAACACAAAGAGTCATCATTCTAATACACTGGTATTGTTATTATCTTTATAGGTGAGGGAACTGAGTCTCCATTAAAGTTAAGTGACTTGCCCAAGGCCTCATGGCTAAGACAGAGCCAGGATCGCAGAACGCTGTCTGTCGCTCCACCATGACCCCCTTTTTAGTCCTCCCCTTAAGAATGGTGGGCTATGGGGACTTTCCTGGTGGTCCAGCAGGTAAGACTCTGTGCTCCCAATGCAGGGGGCCCAGGTTTGATCCCTGGTCGGGGAACTAGATCCTGCCTGCATGCCACAACTAAGAGTTCACATGCCGAGACGAAGATCAAGTGTGCCACAACTAAGACCCAGCGCAGCCTAAATAAATAAATAAATCTTGAAAAAAAGAAAAGAGTCATGGACTACACCATCAACGGACATGGTTTAGGAAGACAAGATATATGTATACACACACACGCACACACATACACGCACACAAAATGGAATATTACTCAGCCATAAAAAAGAATGAAATATTGCCATTTGCAGCAGCAAATGGATGGACCTAGAGAATATTATACTTGGTGAAGTAAGTCAGACAAAGACAAATATTATTATGGAATCACTTATATGTGGAATCTAAAAAATAGTACAAATGAATCTATATACAAAACAGAAACAGACTTATGGACACAGAAAACAAACTTACAGTTACCAAAAAGAAAGGGGGGGAGGGATAAATTATGCGTATGGGATTAGCAGATACAAACTACTACACATAAAATAGATAAGCAACAAGGATTTACTGTATAGCACAGGGAAATATATTCAATATCTTATAATAACCTATAATGGAAAATAATCTGAAGCAAACATATATATATAACTGAATCACTTTGCTGTACACCTGAAACTAACCCAATATTGTAAACCAACTATACTTCAATTTTTAAAAATATATTTTAAAAAAAGAATAATTATGGGCTACAAAGCATGTTATCTATTGTTTTATTATCTTTTGTCTTATAAACTCTAATATCCATTCTGACATTTGGGCAGAGATCTTTTGATTTTTTTAATTTTAATTTAAAAAAAATTTTTATTTATTTATTTATCTGTCTATCTTGGTTGCACCAGGTCTTAGTTGTGGCATGCGGGATCTTTAGTTGCGGTGTGTGGACTCTTAGTTGTGGCATGTGGAATTCCTCTTAGTTGCCGCATGCAGACTCTCTTAGGTGCAGCATGCATGTGGGATCTAGCTCCCCAACCAGGGATTGATCCCAGGACCCCTGCACTGGAAGCGCAGAGTCTTACCCACTGGACCACCAGGGAAGTCCCGTGGGCAGGGATCTTTTTAAAATTTGATATCACTATCAACTCTATTGAGATATAATTTACATCTAAAATGCACCCATTTTAAGTGTATAATTTAATGAGTTTTGACCAATGTACCCACCTACATAATCAACACCACCACAATCAATATACAAAACATTTCCATCTCCCCTAAAAAGTTCCTTCTTGCTCCTTTCTAGTCAATCCTCCACCCCCATGCCAGGTCCTAGGCAAACACTGATCAGCTTTCTGTCGCTAAGGTTTAGTTTTTGCCTGTTTTAGAATTTCAAATAAACAGAAACATGCTCTGTGTACTCTCGTCTTCTTACACTCAGCCCGTTTTTGAGTTTCATTCATGCTTTTGTATGTAAGGCTAGTTTGTTCTTTTTTTATTGCTGAATAGTATTCCATTGTGTGGATGTACCACTATTTGTTTATTCTCTTATTGATAGACATTTTAAAAATAAAGTTATTTATTTATTTTTGGCTGTATTGGGTCTTCGTTGCTGTGTGCGGGCTTCTCATTGCAGTGGCTTCTCTTGTTGCAGGACATGGGTTCTAGGCACGAGGGCTTCAGTAGTTGTGGCGCACGGGCTTAGTTGCTCTGCAGCATGTGGGATCTTCCCGGATCAGGGATCGAACCCATGTCCCCTGCATTGGCAGGCAGATTCTTAACCACTGCGCCACCAGGGAAGTCCCTCTTATTGATAGACATTTGAGTTGTTTCCAGTTTGGGGCTATTATGAATAAAGCTGCTATATATAGACATTTGTGTCCAAATCTTTGCGTGGACATATGTTTTCTTTCTCTCAGGTAAATACCCAGGTATGGAACTGCTGGGTCATAAAGTCAGTGCACGTTAAGTGGCTGTGAGTGGTCACACCATTTTATATTCCCACCAGCAATGGGTTCCAGTTGCTTCACAGCCTCACAACACTACATACTGGTGGTCTTTGTGAACAGTTTGGATTTTACTGTTGTTGTTGTGGTGTTACTCTTGTTCTTAATGTAAAAATCTCATTACTTTTAAAAGTTTGAAAACAGTTTCTGCAAGAGGCCACGTGGATGAGTACAGAGGCAAGTGTTATTCAGACATATGCAGTGTGACGGCATGATGTAAATGCACATTAACGTGTCAAGTCATGCATTAACTCAGCAGGCACTTCCCAAGTACTTACAGTGTGTCAGGTCTTATGATCTAAAAGGTTGGAGGCAGGATGAGGGCTGGTTGTTAGATTTTATTGGGTTTCACATAATCAGAGAAGGCTTCCTGGCTGAGGCATCTTTTGAAATGTATCCTAGACTAAGGGATAGATAAGGAGCATAGAAACTGGCTTGGAGGCAGTGCCCTGAAAACCATTATTCCCTGGGCGCTGTCCCCAAGTGTCTCTAAATGGACTGTGAGAAGGGTTTGGCTTTCAGAGAACTACAGACTGTTAGAGATGGTCTAGTTCTACCCTCACCGTTTACAGTTGAGGAAATGAGAGGAGTTCAGAGGGGCCAGGTGACTTGTTCAGCAGCATCTGGCTGAGTTAGCTTCCATATCGAGAAGAAGGGGGTCTGGAGAAACAGCCCTGGAGGGTGCTGGTGGGGAGGGCAACGGCCAGCCTGGGAGGGGCTCCTGGAGAGGTGGTGCTGGTCCAAAGCATGCACCCCACCAAGACTCCCAGACTCCCTAGAAGTGTATAAAACTGTAGGTACTGACAACTAAAACTTTTCATCTTAAGACCACATAGCTGCAGAGAACGCCACTTGTAGCATACTGTGAATAGTAACGCTTAAATAAAACGACGACCTCATTCTTTTACATATACACATTGGAAGCTAAAATACCAAAGGAGTTTGATATTCTAACACATCCATTTAAAATAATGTGAACAAGCTCTACTTTAACAGTTGGAAAGTTTATGTTATTTATTTTCTCTTTCAGTGCTCCCAATCTTACTGTAACGTATGTTATGATTGAACGTTTTATTGGTACCTTATCCTAATTGGGTGTAATTAGTATATACATTTTTTAACATTATAATGTTATATATCTGGTGACTTTGAGGCTCTAAGTCTTAACATTGTTTTCTTTTGAATTAATTTATCATTATAATTATTCAACTCATCAAAACATAAATATATTATACATTTTGATATAGTTACACATAAAAAGTAAAATTATACCAGAAATACATTTTTTGATGAGATGCATCAGGCTCTTTTGGTTTTGTTTTCAGTTTATGCATTCATGGATAGAATGCTTGAATGCGACAAAGTTCAGCATCAATTCTCTTACTTTTTTGTTTTGTTTTGTTTAATGTAAGTGCAGAGAAACCTTGTTCACATACATCTTTAGACGGGAATGGAAGGAGGTTTGGTATAGCAATGTAACTTGATTATTTGACTCCCTTCCAAATTATATGCCAAAAATATTAGCAATTATTTTTAATGATGTTTTATTTATTTTGGCTGTGTTGGGTCTTCGTTGCTGCGTGCGGGGCTTTCTCTAGTTGTGGCTAGCGGGCGCTACTCTTCATTGCGGTGCGTGGGCTTCTTGTTGCGGTGGCTTCTCTTGTTACGGAGCACCGGCTCTAGGTGCGCTGGCTTCAGTAGTTGTGGCTCGCGGGCTTCAGTAGTTGTGGCTCGCGGGCTCCAGAGCACAGGCTCAGTAGTTGTGGCTCGCGGGCTCTAGAGCGCAGGCTCAGTTGTAGCACACAGGCTTAGTTGCTCCGCGGCATGTGGGATCTTCCCGGACCAGGGTTCGAACCTGTGTCCCCTGCATTGGCAGGTGGATTCTTAACCACTGTACCACCAGGGAAGTCCTTGTTAGCAATTTTTTTTTCAGTTAACTAAAGCTTGATTAGGTTCTCAAATCGTATTCGAATTAGCGAATTAGAAACCGTTCGATGTTTTCTTGTCACCTGGTCTTTATTCTCTTTGTGGGAACACCAACAATAATTCCAGTGGACTCTTTGCTGGGCTCCTGGCAGATTTTTATGCCCTGAAGCAATGTACCATGGGGTGGGGTGGTTTCCACTTCACCATCCTGGTGGGTGAGTGGTGCACTTTTGTTCTGAAGAGCTAGGAGCAGGGGAGGTGGAAGGGGATAAGACTTTGCTCCCAGGGGCCATCTCCTGCGGGTCACTTTTGGCCCAGGGAAACTCTGGACACTTATTCCCTTAAAACTATTTGGTGTGCTCTCCTTGGGACCTGTGAACCCCAGTGTGAGGACCACTAACCTGAGAATGCCTTCATTTCCCACCTAGAGAGGTGAAAAAAGTATCCTATCCCCTCTCACCCGGTGGCTTCTCTGGGGTCTTCACAACCCTGGAAGGTGGTGGGAAGAAAGAGGGCAGGCTGAGTCTATACACACCTTGGGCAGGGCTTTGCCACTCAGTGAGAGAAGGAATGACAGTAACAGGGAGGGGAGAAGGCTTTTTGAGAACTGGGACTATTTTAGGTGGATCTGGAAACATCTGGAAGGGAATCAAACAGGAAGAAGAAGAAATTTACCTCTTACAAAGGGTTGTAAAGAGGTATTCTGAGTGAGCCAAGGACCTTCTTTCCTTCAGCATATTTCAGCAGAAGCCAACAATGTGCCAGCCCTGTGGCAGGAGGGGGTCTGCAAGTCACCTGTCACTGCCTTCAGCGAGCTTATACTGTACACAGTTGGCCCAGGGAGGGGGAGGGAAGGGAAGAGAGTGGGAGGGGGAGGAAGAAGAGGGGGGAGGGGAAGGAGGGGATGGAGAAAGAGGAGAGAGAGATGGGGGGAGAAGAGAGGGAGAGAGAAAGAGAGAGAGAGAGGAGTTATACTAGGCAGTTGTAATGCAGGGCGATCATAATGTGGGGTGATCAGCACAGAGGGCTGAGGGAGCACCCAGGAGGGGCCCTGATCCTGGCAAGGGGAGGGGTACCAGGGAAGAAGCCAGTCCGGAGGGAGCAAACACCTAAAACCAAATACTCAGGTGTCTGGAGGGGTGGGGTGCATTTTGGGAATATCCTTAGATCAGCACGGAGAGATAAGAACAGACGTGATGGGCTTCTCTGGTGGCGCAGTGGTTGAGAGTCTGCCTGCCGATGCAGGGGACACGGGTTCGTGCCCCGGTCTGGGAGAATCCCACATACCACAGAGCGGCTGGGCCAGTGAGCCATGGCTGCTGAGCCTGCGTATCTGGAGCCTGTGCTCCACAACGGGAGAGGCCACAACAGTGAGAGGCCCACATACCGCAAAATAAAAAAAAAAAGAACAGACGTGATGAGGAGTTTAACTGGGTATGAGGCAAAGGACTGCTCTGTTTCCTTAATAAGTCTTACAGCGCTCTCTCTCTCTCGCTCTCTCTCTCTCTCTCTCTCTCTATATATATATATATATATATATATATACATACATATATTTAATCATATATGATTAAAATAAAAAATTAAATTTATAAACAAACTCATAAATCTCCGACACAGAAGAATTCCAAATGATTTGTACTTCACCCTCAAGTGAGCATAAATCTCCACTCCTTAAGTCTCGTCTGTGCATAGTAACTTCCTTCCAAAGAGTACAGTCTGGAAAGGAGGGGAAGAGTAACTTCACAGTGGAGAAACCTGACAAACCCCAGTCAGGGGATCAAGGTCAACATCAACAGTGATAAGTCATGTTGATGATATGTACCCCTGATATGATGTGATGATAATGGTACTTTACCTCTCAAAACCCCTTAACCCCAGTCTAATCATGAAAAAAAGATATCAGACAAATTCCAATAGAGAGCATCCTACC